>NC_064868.1:78689648-79016315 GCF_024139225.1 Suncus etruscus
TTTAATGAACCACTAAGTTAGTTCTGCAGGTTTCTTCCTTGGATATTGGTCAGGAGAAAAGTATGTCCAGACAGTGGATCTGAGTTTGTGGATGGAGGGGTTGTGCTGTTCTGGACACATGGTTGCTTTTGAGGGACCTTGGAGAGAAGCCAAGTAGGCCTCTGGCAAAGGCCGCCCTCCACGGGCCTGCAGTTCAAGGAAGAAAGCTGAATGGCCCCAAGACAGACACGTTCTTCCCCTGCCCAGCCATGGCATGTGGCGTGACACTGGAGACCGACCCTCAGATCGAGAGCCAAGAGCAGACCTTGAAGGCACAATACTAGGGCAGGGGCCCTCTAGGGTTTAGTACTACTGGCCAATGTATATAATCCACACATTTCAAGTACAACTCTGTGACTTTTGGCATGCTCAGAGTTAGGCAACCGTTGCGAGATTCCGTTCCAGAACATTCTCCTCCCTTCAAATGCAACCCTGGATTTTAATAGCCATTCCCTGTCTCCCCATTTCCTTTCCACTTCCCAGCCCCTGGTAATCACTAATTTACTTTGTCTGTTCTGAGTCTTTTCTAGAAATGCAACGACACAATTAGTAATCTTGGGGAGCTGGCTGCTTGCCACTGAGCATTCATTTTTTTTTTCCTTTGGGGGTTCACTATATCCTAAGTTGCATCAGTCATTTCAATCCTGCACATGGAGTTCTAGAATTCTCCAGTCTGGGTGCACCATGCTGTTTCTGCATTTTTCAGCTTGGGGTACACATGGATTGCATTAACTTTTTGATTATGAGCGAGGCTACTATAACCATTGATGAACAATATTTAGGGAACAGGTTTTCACTGCTCTTGTATCTAACTTCACATAGAGGGTGAAATAACTGGGCCATTGGGTAACTCCATGATTGCTTCTCCCAGGAACCAGCCCAAATTGTTTTCCACAATGGTTGCCCAACTTTTACTCCCACTGTAACGAAAGGAGGGTTTGGATTTCTCCACATTCACCAATGATATTGCCCCCCACCACCTGCCACCCTTGAAATGACTTATCCCAGTGGGCACTGAAGTGGCAACTCATCATAGTTTTTTGTTTGTTTATTTGTTTGTTTTGGGGCCACACCCAATGTTGCTCAGGGGTTACTCCTGGCTATGCACTCAGAAATTGCTCCTGTCTTGGGGGACCATATGGGACGCCCCGGGATAGAACCACGGTCCGCCCTAGGTTAGCACTTGCAAGGCAAGCGCCTTACTGCTTGTTTCACAGCTCCAGCCCCCTCATCATAGTTTTTAAATCTGCTTTTCCTGAACTAATTGTTTCTTGCGTGTTTAGTGACCAACTATATCTTCACAGGAGAAAAGTCTCTTCAAATCCACTTTCCCTAAACTATAATAACTAAACTTACAAATGTGCCTGCCAAGGAGCAAAGTACAGAAAGGGGGCATTGCTGGAGGGAAGGTCACAAGGGTAGTGGCATTGGTGTTGGAATATCATATGCATGAAACCTTATTATGAAGAACTTGGTAAATCACTATGGCCTGAATGAAAATAAATTAATGCATATTTAAGTTTTCCATATAAACTGGGTTTATCTTTTTTTCTTACCAGAAACTCATTCAGAGTCTACTTATATCTAGGATCTTGGACAAGTCATTAAAAAATATTTTTTTGGTTTTTGGGTCACAACCGGCAGCGCTCAGGGGTTACTCCTGGTTCCATGCTCAGAAATCGCTCCTGGCAGGCACGGGGGACCATATGGGATGCCGGGATTTGAACCAATGACGATCAGCATGAAAGGCAAACGCCTTACCTCCATGCTATCTCTCAGGCTCCAAGTCATTAAATCTTTCTCTGTCCCCTCACCTTACAATAGGAACAGATCTTCCAATAATGCATTCCAATTGGATTTTTTTGTTCTTTTGTTTGGTTTTGTTTTTGTTTTTTTGGGGTCACACCCAGTGGTACTCAGGGGTTATTCCTGATTCTGCACTCAGTAATTGCTCCTGGCAGGCTCAGGGGACTATATGGGATGTCAGGAATCGAACCTGGGTCCGTCCTGGGTCGACCCCATGCAAGGCAAACACCCTACTGCTGTGCTATCTCTCTGGCCCCTACATTCTAATTATTTTTTGGTTTTTGGGCCACACCCAGCAGTGCTCAGGGGTTACTCATGGCTGTCTACTCAGAAATAGCTCCTGGCAGGCACGGGGGACCATACGGGACACCAGGATTCGAACCAACCACCTTAGGTCCTGGATCGGCTGATTGCAAGGCAAACACCACTGTGCTATCTACATTCTAATTTTTATTTTAGAAACAGCTTATGTGAAGTTGGACATGAAGTTCAGCAGTACAACACATGTCTAGCGTGTGTTTGGCCCTGGGTTCAATCCCCATTAATATGAGAAAAATAATGCCTATGGGATTTCTACAAAGAAAAGTAAAGTCCCATGTAGACGGATGCTTATTAACTTAACTAAATATTTACAATCTTTTTTTATTTATTTATGAGAACAATGATGCAAAGAAAGAGGACAAGGTAAAGTTACCGTGGAAGGACAATCACAATAAACAGAGTTCTCAGAAGAAATCCCCTTGCTGACACCTTAATTTTGAACATAAAGTCAAGGAACATTAACAAGAAATAAAAAAGAACCCATGTACAATGACTTTGTCCCTCAAGTCTCCAGATATACATTATAACATTTCTTAGTGGTACACAAAGCAATTTAAAGCCATGATATTTGTGTAACTCCTGAAACATTGAAGGCATATTATTTTTTACATTTCCATGCATATGCATATTAGTTTATGTTAACCTCAAAAGTTTAAGTAGGTTTTTTTTAATTTAAGGTTTAGAGTCAGAGGAACAAAGTAAAAACGGTAGTAGAGTGGCAATTATTGTTTGCATAGGCCCACCAAAATATGGGACATGGGAAGGAAAAGCCTTGTCATAAATACAAGGAGACCCTACCCTGGAAGTTTCCTGGCTTAAGACCAGTTCTAGGGGCCGGGCGGTGGCGCTGGAGGTAAGGTGCCTGCCTTGCCTGCGCTAGCCTAGGACGGACCACGGTTCGATCCCCCGGCGTCCCATATGGTCCCCCAAGAAGCCAGGAGCAACTTCTGAGCGCATAGCCAGGAGTAACCCCTGAGCGTCACAGGGTGTGGCCCAAAAACCAAAAAAAAAAAAAAAAAAAAGACCAGCTCTAGGTTCTGGCAGAATAGTTTGTCTAATCCAAGTCCTTGTCTGTAGTGCCAGTACAGTTTTATTTTTCAAACAGTCTCTGTTGTTGGCAAAAGATCCTGGAATCTGCATATCCTACATTGAAGTCAGGAATGGTGTCGAGTGTCCTCTAGTTTCGCCTCAAAATTAAGGGGCAATGCAGAGAGCCCTGTCCAGTAAGCAGGACATTATTGTTGTTAAGTCTTCTCAGTGTTAAGGGAAGTCTCTTTTGAGTAGGTCAATGTCAGAGCAGCGGTAGGGTCTTCCGTGGTAGAAGATTGCTTCCAGGTGATGTTATAGACAATGTTGGATGTTTCGTAGGTGGCTTCCCTAGTTCAGGAATGGAGAATGCCCATTCTTCTGAGGCCTGCTCTTTATCACACCCCTACAAAACTCATTTTTACTCTTTAACTCTCTCACCCCAAACTATCATTACTCCACATTTATCCTTTTTAACTTCAGCACTACACCATCCAAAATCACAGGCCAACGTGGGGCACTGGATTTAACACCCACCCAACTATTTCAAAAGCATAAAACAGCAAATATGCCTTTTGAATTTTTTATATCTATTTTCTTTGACAGCTATATCTCTTACTTAATGTTCTCTTATATAGTGACAATTTCCCCTACTTTTTATCTTATCTTCTCTCTGTGAACTGATCAATAAGGTATTTGGTGAAAGATTCCCTCAGTTTTATCACTTATGTATGAACCAAGTCGCGGGGATTGTAGGACTTGTTCTTGCAGCCCCTATATGTACCAATAATGCCACATGGCATTATTCTTTGTTTGCATAAGCACATTAAAATGGTGAAATTCTATACATACAAATAAGTTCTTATCTAATAGAGAGGGAACACACAAAACTTGTAGTGCAATTGGACCTTACACCCTGAACACTGACATAATAACCTGGCACAGGCCTCAGAAGAATATTTACAATCTGTTAAAAAAATGTAGGGGCCAGGGCCAGAGATAGCATGGAGGTAAGGCATTTGCCTTTCATGCAGAAGGATGGTGGTTCAAATCCCAGCATCCCATATGGTCAGCTGTGCCTGCCAGGGGCGATTTCTGAGCATAGAGCTAGGAGTAGCCCCTGAGTGCTGCTGGGTGTGACCCAAACCCCCCCCCCAAAAAAAAAGAAGAAGAAGAAGAAGAAAAAAAAAAGTAGGGGCTGAAGATATAACACAACAGCCTAGACTGCTTGCTTTGCATGCAGAAGACCCAAATCCTATGCCTGGCACCACATGAAACCCCAAGTACTGTCAGGATTTTAAGCCCTGAGTACCACAGGGTATAGCCAAAAATCAAAAAAAGGTTTTCAACCAAATTTCCATCAGGAGAATATTTTATAGAAAATCCATATGATACTCTACAGTGCAACTATTAAAATGTTCAACAAGTACCAATATGAAATTATTCTAACCTACCTCAAGCAGAAAGCAAGAGAAATAATATTTGGACATTATGTATTATGTGATTTCAAATGTGTTATTAAAATTTTGAGTGTGTGAATTCTCACACAGACAAAGTAATCTGAACATTTAAATCAGAAATTAGCACTAGGGTTGCAAATGAAGCAAAAATATAAATTTGCATACCTTCTGGATTTTTAAAAAATATTAACCACATTTATTACTCAATTTGAAAAAATCTGGACTAGAGACAAATTTTCTGACTCATACCTATCCTAATTAGAAAAAATTCAAATAAAGCAGACTCTAAATGAAATCACTTCTATCGATTACAGATTTAGATAAAAAGTGATGTAAGGAGCCACAGCTATAGTAAAACAGGTAGGGAAGGTGCTTTCCTTGCACACGGTCAACTCGAGTTCTAGTCCCAGCATCCCACGTGGTGCCCTAAGTACTGTGTGAAGTGATCCCCTGAACACAGAGCCAGGAATGGCCCCCAAAACCAAAATAATAATAATAATGTTAATAATGATGATGATATAATAATAAATAGATGTAAGGGCCAGGGAAACCATATGGTACCAGGGATCAAACTAGGGCCAGCAGCATGCAAGACCTGCAACTTAACACCTAGACTACCTCTCTAGCTCTCACAATCTGAAGATCTTAAGAAGAATCTGTAACCTGGCAGCACTGTCTTCACAAAGTTCAAAACTGAGATGAGGACCAGAGGCGGTGGCACAGCAGCAGTAAGGGCGTTTGCCTTTTACGTAGCTGATCTAGGACAAATCGCAGTTCAAACCTCTGGCATCCCATATGGTCCCCCAAGACAGGAGCAATTTCTGAGCGCATAGCCAGGAGTAATCCCTGAACATCACCAGGTGTGGACCAAAAACCAAAACAAACAAACAAACAAAAACTGAGATGAAGACAGTGCCTTTCAAAACAACCACACCTGACAGAAGCTTCCTGTGCACCCAATTTCACCGAGACTTGCTCAAAAATACAAATTCTAAATAGAAATGACACTATTTTATAGGATTATACAGTCTGGGGGCTAGAGATATAGTATACTGGGTAGGGAGCTTGCCTTGTTCGATCTGGGTTCAAACCCTGGCCTCCCATGTGGTTCCCCAAACCTGCCAGAAGTGATTCCTGAGCACAGAGCCAGGAATAAGTACTGGGCCCTGCTGGGTATGGCCACAAAACCAAATTCAAAGAAAATACCCATGTACACAATTTCCTCAAAACTACAAAATAACTTTTTGTTTAACTCAGAGGGCCTCGTCTACATCGACTGTACTGGCCTCTATCATCAAGCTCATCTGTTCTCAAGTAACTGGGAAAGAAATTTCAATTTTCCAGACTTTCCCAGAAAATTTGGTAAACTTGGGGCCGGCGAGGTGGCGCTAGAGGTAAGGTGTCTGCCTTGCAAGTGCTAGCCAAGGAAAGGACCACGGTTCGATCCCCCGGTGTCCCATATGGTCCCCCCAAGCCAGGGGCAATTTCTGAGCGCATAGCCAGGAGTAACCCCTGAGCATCTAACGGATGTGGCCCAAAAAACCAAAAAAAAAATTTGGTAAACTCTATCTCCCAGACCTTGGTGTGCAACAATCATACACATGTCGTTGTCCGCATTACAGGAAGGCTGAGGGACCTTGGTGAGTCTCTCGGCTGGGTGAAGACCAGGGGTTCAGCTTGCATTACCAGTACTTTCCACTGAAGTTTTTCCCCCTCAAATTCCTCCTAAACACACACTCTCGGCAGCAAAAGTAACTGGATACACAGAACGGAGAGTTAGTCAGATTTGCCTTTACCTGCCATGCAATGTGCTCCTTTCCCCTCAAAAAAGTCACCTCCTGGGTATTGAGGCATCATCAGCTCTGGGCTTGTTTCTTCTTGGTCTGTCCATCAGTGTGACTGTCTGAGCAGGTGTTCTATCTTCTGGTGGCCTCAAATAAATGGAGTGGTAGTGATTTTCTCCAATGGGCTGGACTGAAGATGCCAGCACAGGCTTCTGTGGGCAGGCCAGCTGTGCTCTCAGGGGCCTGATTTCTTCCCTCCCACTAACAGAGGTTCAGAAACACCCAACTGACATTTGAGATTGGTAATGAAGACATGGATAGTGGTGGCGGTGAAGCTGAGTGATCTGTCCTCCTCAAAAAAGGTTGACTGGCTCCGTCATCGAGGCAGAACATTGAGTGGCAATGGGCATGGTGGCAGGAAAGGCTGAGTGGGCGCTGACTGGCAGGCAAGGGTTCGGGTTTTAAAGGAGTACAGAAGGGCCCTGTTGGGTCCCAAGACTTTGGTTGCACAGACTAGCCTGGACTCTTACGCTTTTCATTTCAAGGGAGCAGAGATGGTCCCTCAGCAATGCTCAGGGGGTGAGTTCTGGCTCTGCACTATGGAAATACTCCTTATGGTGCTCGGGGGCTCCTCAGGGTTGCTGGGGATCAAATCCTGCTTAGGCAGCTACATGCAAGGCAAAATGTTCTACCTGCTGGTGTATTACTCCAGCCCGTCAATTTTTCATTATGGTCCTTTTACCACCATTAAAAGTAACTTATCTAAAATAATATTGGGGGCACACCTACTGGTGTTCAAGGATAACTCCTGGCAGGGCTCAGGTGATTGTATGTAGTGCTGAGGATTGATTGAACCTGGATTGGCAGAATGCAAGGCAAGCACCTTACCTGCTGTACCATCTCTGCAGCCCTGGAACTATATAATCTTATCAAGCAGTTCCATTTTCATTTCAAATCTGCCCTGTGTGTAAGGCAGTAAGAGAATCTAACCAGTGTGTCTTGAAGGAGACACCAACTCCTTGTTCCTGATGTTCATTAAGAACAGAAACAGGTGGAGGGCTGGAGAGTACTGTGGGAAAGTCATTTGCCTTGCGCATGTGTACCCCGGGTTTGATCCCCAGAATCCCATATGGTCCCACAAGCACTTCCAAGGGTGCCTTCCAAGTGCAGAGCCAGGAGCAATGCCCAAGTATCACTGAGCATGAACCCAAAGCAAGAAAAAAAGAAAACAAAAAACATTGAGTTTACATGAAAACAGATTACATAGGGCCAGAGTGAAAGCACTCTGTAGTAGGGCTTGCTTTGCATGCTGCCAACCTGGGACAGATCCGGGTCCGATCCCTGGCATCCTATATGGTCCCCTGAGCCTGCCAGGAGTGATTTCTGAGTGCAGAGCCAGAAGTAACCCTTGAGTTACAAAAACAAATAACACAGCTTACTTGGGTAAACTTCCTGCTCTGTTCCTAACCAGCTCTATGAACTAGACATGTTATTGAAGACCTGAGCCTCAGGTCTATAGCTCGTGAGCTATAGAAAGAGCTCCCCCACCCTGGGTCCGAAGAGATAGCACAGCGGCGTTTGCCTTGCAAGCAGCCAGGACCAAAGGTGGTTGGTTCGAATCCCGGTGTCCCATATGGTCCCCCGTGCCTGCCAGGAGCTATTTCTGAGCAGACAGCCAGGAGTAACCCCTGAGCAACGCTGGGTGTGGCCCCAAAAAACCAAAAAGAAAGGAAGGAAGGAAGGGAGGGAGGAAGGGAGGGAGGGAGGGAGGGAGGGAGGGAGGGAGGGGGGAGGGAGGGAGGGGGGAGGGAGAGAAAGAAAAGAAAGAAAAGAAAAGAAAGAAAAGAAAGGAAAGAAAGGAAAGAAAGAAAGAAAGAAAGAAAGAAAGAAAGAAAGAAAGAAAGAAAGAAAGAAAGAAAGAAAGAAAGAAAGAAAGAAAGAAAGAAAGAAAGAAAGAAAGAAAGAAAGAAAGAAAGAAAGAAAGAAAGAAAGAAAGAAAGAAAGAAAGAAAGAAAGAAAGAAAGAAAGAAAGAAAGAAAGAAAGAAAGAAAGAAAGAAAGAAAGAAAGAAAGAAAGAGCTCCCCCTTCCTCACCAGGCTTGGTTTCTTTTTATAGAAGCATCACTGTGAGAATACCTGCGTGGTGCATACTGCAGGAAGTAGAACAGGGACCAAAAGAAATCACGTCCACACTCACCAGACCCTGGATATTATTAGCAAGCACATGAATAGAGTTGATTTCCCCAAACTGAGGAGATGAGGCATCTGTTCCCCTCTCAGCTGAGGTGTGACGGGACAAGTGATTCCATCGCCAGGGCCTGGGCCAGGGAGACAACACCCTGTCCCAAGCATCTGCGGATTGGGGTGGGCAATGAGGTGGGGAGCACATTTGGAGGGGTGCTGCAGTGGATACAAATGAGAGGATGTGGCAGGAAAGAGAAGAAGCGAAAAGATCAGGTCAGAGGGTGTGACCGCCTGACTGTCCCTTCAAGCAACTCTACCAGATGCTGGTAGTTTCAGGACCAGTCACATGCCCCTTCTGATCTCAGCTGCTGCTGCTTCCCTGTTGCTACCACCAACCCCTCATTCTCTCAGAGCAAAGCCATGTCAAGGTAGGACTCAGCCAGGCCTCAGGCTTCAGACCACCCCCCCCCACCTGAAGGCCAGCATATGGGTATGGCAGTGAATGTGGGCCAGGGGTATGCACCCCAGCTGTAGCTCCTCTCACCACCTCTGCCTACTCTGCTCTTGGGGAAGAAAAGCATTCCTGAGGGATCTTTACCCTCAGGACAGCAAGGACAAGCATATGGGGACTCTTTCAGGAGTGTTCTGAACCCCAGGAGCACCTTGACCTTTGAGGAAAGGTGCACCATTCTCAGGAGACAGTAGGATAAGGGAGGGAAATGAGGAAAGGAAACTGGGTTGGAGTGAGAGGGCAATTTGCCCTGCATAGAGATGGCCAGGGTTTGATCCAACATCCCATAAGCATCGTTCCTTAGAACACTTTCAGGAGTCATTAATGGGGGGGGGGCGCGGAATAGTAGCGCAAGAGGTAAGGTGTTTGCCTTGCATGTGCCAACCTAGGACGGACCAAGTTTCGATCCCCTGAAGTCCCATATGGTCCCCCAAACCAGGAGCAATTTCTGTGCGCATAGCCAGGAGTAACCTCTGAGCGTTACCGGGTGTGGCCCAAAAACCAAAAAAAAAGTGGGGGGAGGGAGGGGAGGAAGGGGGAGTGTAATGGCTCCAAACACCCAATTACAACCCAGGGAAAGCAGGTCTAGAGCAAGGATCACTGCAGGAAATAATCCAACAAAGCTGAGAGTGAAATACTTGTGGCCGAGTAGCAATATGTCCTGTGGAAGAGAGGGGGAGCAGGGGAGAAGGGGGAGGGAAAGAGAGGGAGAGGGAGAGGGGGGGAGGGAGGAGAGGGAGGGAGGGAGGAGAGAGAGAGAGCGAGCGAGAAAGAGAGAGCGAGAGCGAGAGCGAGAGCGAGAGCGAGAGAGAGAGAGAGAGAGAGAGAGAGAGAGAGAGAGAGAGAGAGAGAGAGAGAGAGAGAGAGAGAGAGAGAAGAGATTCCAGACTGCAGGATTTTCTTGGGAAGGGGTTTGTTTTTGGGTCACACCCGGAGGCACTCTGAGCTCAGAAATTGCACCTGGCAGGCACAGGGGAACATATGGGATGCCAGGGATGGAACCACCATCTGTCCTGGATTGGCTGTATGCAAGGCAAATGCCCTACTGCTGTGCTAGCTCTCCAGCCCCCTCCCCACCCCCGACTGCAGAGTTTTTATTGAATACAGAGACCACCCACAGGCAGAAGAGTAAGGACAGAAGGCCTATCCTGAGCCTGTCCCGCCAGGTTTGCTATACATACTAAATAGGAAAATCTGTTTGGGGTAAAAGCAAATTGTAAATAGATACAAAAAAATACAGGGATCATCACTGTTTGGGGTGGAACCAAGTTGTATAGTTGTAAACCAACATGGAGGGAAGAGGAGAGGGTCAGGAGAGGAGGGGAGACAAAGAAGATTCTGCTCTGAGAGTGCTTCTAGGTCACTACTCCAGTGCTCACCTCCCCAAACAAGCAGTGACTTCTACAGCAGTTGCAGGTTCTGAGCTTCAAGCTCAAACCCAACTCCTCTAAGTGCCCTAGGGTAGATTTCCCCCCTCAAAACCCCTTGGGCCTATGTGGGCTCCACCTGTTGAACCAGTTCGGCCCTGTGTTCTTCCCTTAATTACTACTTTAATTGTTCGCACTTGGATTCCCTTAAAGGGGAGTTAAGACAGCAATTAATGTTAATGACCAATATTGGAAAAAAAGACACAACAGCCAAGTGGCTCGAGGCACTGGATTTGTGGCGATAACAGCCCTGAAGGTGATAGCCATAGCTCCAGGATCTTCGTGGCAGAGAAGACTGAGACTACAGGGACCACACAAAGGCACTTAGGTCCACAGATGCCCTGAGACACCAGCTCTTCACAGTGATAATAACATAGTTTACCCTGGTAACCCAGACCACCATGCAAAGTGTGCAGCTTTTCCGCTTAGACTCAAGGTTGTCTAGGACTTTCACCCTCAGCTCCATCCACCCTGTGTGCGCGCAGGACCTGAACTGTGGCATTCCTCAAACTCAGCACAGAGCCTAGTCCGCAGCAGGCACTCAATAAAACTAAAGATAGTTGTAACAGACATTCCTTAACAAAATAGCAATTGAGCTCCCATGCCACCCAGCAATACCACTCCTGGGAATATACCCAAGAGGCCCAAAAATCACCATGCAGAAAAGCCCTCTGCATTCCTATGCTTGCTGCAGCACCATTCACAATAGCCAGTATTTGGAAACAAGCAAAATGACCCAGAATAGGTGAGTGGCTAAAGAAACTGTGGTACATATGCACAATGGAATACTATGCAGCTGTTAGGAAAATGAAGTCGTGAAATCTGTTATATGTGGATAGACCTGGGGAATATCATGCTGAGTGGAATGAGTCAGAGGAGAGGGACAGATATAGAATGATGGTACTCATCTTGGGATATTAAAAAATCATAGTATGAGAATAATATCTAAAGACAATAGAAATTATATGGGGGAAATGCAGATAGAACAGAGAAGGGACCACTATGACAATAATAGCTGGAATTGGTCACTCTGGATGAGAGGTGGGAGGAGATAGATATATCAACAACTGTGGGGTTTTGAGGTGTGGGTTTTTTGTTTTTTGGTTTTTGTTTTTTTGGTTTGTTTTTTGTTTTTGTTTTTTTTTGGTTTTTGGTTTTTGGGTCACACCTAGCAGCACTCAGGAGTTACTCCTGGCTATTCACTCAAAAATCACTCCTGGCAGGCTCAGGGGACCATATGGGATGCTGGGAATTTAACCCGGGTCCATCTCGAGTCAGCTGCATGCAAGGCAAACACCCTTCTGCTCTGCTATTTCTCCAGCCCCCAACTGTGGGTTCTTTTTTTTTTTTTTTTTTTTTTTTTTTTTGGTTTTTGGGCCACACCCGGCGGTGCTCAGGGGTTACTCCTGGCTGTCTGCTCAGAAATAGCTCCTGGCAGGCACGGGGCACCATATGGGACACCGGGTTTCGATCCAACCACCTTTGGTCCTGGATCGGCTGCTTGCAAGGCAAACGCTGCTGTGCTATCTCCCCGGGCCCTTTTTTTTTTTTTTCCAACTGTGGGTTTTTTGATGACAATATAACTTGTACTACCCACATTGCAAGACAACTGATCACTGAAAAGTAAAGTGCATGAATAACCAAGTTTGCTAGTAATATGTGAATGTTAACTTTAGAATTTTCCAGCAAACTCCTGCTCCCACAACACACAGTAAAATCTAGCTCAATTCTCTATGCTCAGTAGGGGTGGAAGCCATAGGACATAAGAGCCGTCCCGGAAGCCCACATTACAAATAAAGAAACTTTTGACCCTTCAAGTAGCAATTCTGCAGAATCAAGGCTCGGAAAATGTGGGGACAGACAAAGACATGGGGAAACATGTTGGGCCTACCTGCTATAGTTCAACTAGATAGGCAGGACTGAGGCAGCAGAAAACTAAGGCTACCTCTCTAGGTGATTTTCTTCAACCTCAGCCATGTGATTGGTTGGTTGGGGTTGGTTATGGGGTGGGGATGAAGGCTGGGTCACACCCAGCTGTGTTCAGAGGTTCCTCTTGGCTCTGTACTTAGAAATTACTCCTGTTGAGCTCAGGGGACCCTATGAGATGCTGAGGTTTGAACCCAGGTCGGCTGTGTGGCTCTGGCCCTTCAAGCTAAGATATTTGGGCTAAGTGCCTCCTCTGCAAGCATGCAGCTTGGGCTGGGTGATTTCTAAGAGTCCTGGATACTTCACTGCTTCTTGCAGAGGAGCCTCGCAGCAGTCCGATTCCATCAAAGAGCTTCCATCAGAGAGCTTCGGTCCCTCTGCCCCCATACTGCATGCCTATGAGCCATTAGCAGGGACACTGAAATCTCTCCAATCTATGGACATTTCTATTCTGGTAAGGGTTGTATGTGAGCTGATCTTTATCATACTTTTTTCCTGGCAGCAGTAAAATTCCATTTCCATCCACTGTTTCCTCTCAGGAAATACTCAAAACACAGTTCTCAACCAAGTTCTCAAATAAACTTGAATCATTTTCAACTGCCAGGAAGACACTCCTTCCCCTTGGTTTCCATCACAACATGCTTTACTTACAATGACAGTCTGGGGGCAAGACATACTTGATGGGAAGAGAGAAAAAGTGTAACTCTTTGCTTCTTTCTTCTCTTCCATGGTCTTTCTCAAGCCGGTCACTCAGTGTCACCTCTCTTCTCCCCAGGATCAGCTTGTTCAAGTCCTACCAATTTAGTCTCCCCACCCTGCCAGGACTTCCAGAACACCAAGGTCCTGTAAAGGGTGACAGAAGTCCAAGGAAGGGCATTGGGAATAATCCCGGCAGAAACCAGATAGACGATGACTGCAGGCAGAGTGACCATGATGTGACATCAGAGCAATTTCCTCTGAGGAAGTTTCCCAGGCAGAACCACTTAAAGGATGAGAAAGAAGAATGGAAGGGAGAGGTGAAAGATCTTCTGGAGGAGGAAATGAACGGCCCACCCACCTCTGGAATTCATCCTAGGGTGTGTCCTGGAGCCACAGCACCAATGGGCCAAACATGGGCTTAAGGCAATGGGCACAGAGCTATAGCATTAGCTCCCCCTGGATACCAGAAGGCCTTCTAGAACCACAAAGCTATCTGGGGCGGGGCTGCCTATCTGGGGCGGGGCTGCTCTGTGTTCCACTCCCAACACCTTTGAGCCCCAAGACATTTACACACCCCAAATATATAGGTATATGCATGCTAAGATGGGAAAAACACAGTATGTACCCAAGCTGAGTTTGACCCCTCCCAGTACCCCATATGGTCCCTATTCCCCACCAAGAGTGATCCCTAAGCACTGCTGGGTATGGCCTAAGAACAACCAAAAAAGAGACATTCAAATCCAACATTTATTGATAAATCAGAAGGGACTTTATTGTGAAATACTTTTCGGCGGGGGGGGGGGGGGGAGTTTACATAATCGTGGGGGAGGTAGTTGGTCACAATGAACAATGACAAGGCCTTGGCCTAAGATTATAAAACTTGATTAATAATCTGTGGGAAGAGAGGTAAAATAAAGATTGGAGCAGTGGGGACAGATAGTCAATAGTGGAAAATCATAGGGACTCAGGTGATGGGCAGAGTGCAGTAATTTTTAATATCCATACCATAAACTTTATTTTAAAAAAGCATTTGCTTTGTTTGGGGGCAGAGGATTTAGGTCACACCCAGCTGTGCTCAGATTTACTCCTGGCTCAGTGCTCAGGGATTACCTCAGGCAGGTGTTACCACTGCAGTCCAAGGATTAACCTAGGGTTCAGCTATGTGCAAAAGAACCACCTCTAACCCTTGTACTATCTGTCTGGCCCATACCATCAACTATAACTTTATTATAAGCCATATCACCTAAACTGCAATAAAACCTTTTTGTAAAGTTTTGGGGCCACACCCAGCATGCCCAGAGGTTACTCCTGGAGGGCTTATGGGACCATTTAGGTTCCCAGGATTGAACCCGGGTTGACCTTGTGCAAGGCAAACACCCTGTTCTCTGTACTATCACTCCGGCCCCAATTAAAACATCTTTTTTTTTTTTTTTTGGGTTTTTGGGCCACACCCGGAGTTGCTCAGGGGTTACTCCTGGCAGGCACAGGGAACCATATGGGACACCGGGATTCGAACCAACCACCTTAGGTCCTGGATCCACTGCTTGCAAGGCAAACACGGCTGTGCTATCTCTCCGGGCCCCAATTAAAACATCTTAAAGGACCAGAGAGACATACAGGAGTTAAGGTCACCTTGCAAGTGACAGATCCAGCCGTGATAACAGGCCCCAAACAGGATCCCCTGAGCACAGCCAGGAGTGATCTCAGATCACAGAGCCAGGAGGTAAAATCCTAAACACTTGTGGGTATGGCCTCCAAACAAAACAAGTGGACAACAACAACAACAACAACAACAACAACAACAACCCAACTCTGAAAAGTATTTTTTTTTGTTTTTTGGGACACACCACCCAGTGACGCTCAGGGGTTACTCCTGGCTCTGCGCTCAGAAATCGCTCCTGGCTAGGGGGACCATATAGTATGCCAGGGGAATCAAACCACGGTCTGTCCTAGGTCAGCCACATGCAAGACAAATGCCCTATCACTGCGCCACCGCTCCGGCCCCTGAAAAGTATTTTTAAAAGAAGATCCCAGGATCAAATCTTGTCTAAAAAGAATCGAACCCACCAGCATGCCATAGAACCGACCAGCATGCCACAACGCTACAGGTTGCCCTCAGCAGTTACCAGGGAGTGGCAGTGCATACCACAACAGACAGGCTGGAAATCAGAGGCTCAGGGCAGCTCTGCAAGGAGAGATTTCTTTAGTGGCAGGCCAAGACAGTGTAATGTGTCAGCTTTTTGGCAGGACTAGACAGTTAGGTTGGTTTGGGGGTCACACCCAGTGGCGCTCAAGGGTTACTCCTGGATCTACCTTTGGAAATGACTCTTGACGAAATCAAGGGACATATGAGATGCCAGGAATCGAACCCAGGTTCAGTTCAACAGCATTCAAGTAACAATTTTGACAGGCAGCAGCATCAAAGGCACACTTTCTCCAATACAGCTGCTTCTCCTCTAGTGAGTGCCAGCTGTCAACAGTCGACCCACACCCCCAGGTGGAAGGGTACTGCTATGAATTCCAAAAATAATAGGGACATGCAATTCCCAGAAGATCAGGGAGAGGGTGGGAGCTGGCCCAGCCCCGCCTCACCAGGCCCTAGGTGCAGAAAGGTCACTTGAGGCTGGCTGGTTGTCTTTTCTCCACCCTGCAGCCCTTTTCCTCATCGCTAGCACTCAGCCGTGACGGAAGCAGCACAGAGGCTCTTGGGCCCTGCTTGTGATCCTCAAAATAACCCCCATAAAATAGTCATTACCACCCCCTCTGTGTATCAGCTAGGGAGTGTCCAGCCTGGGTCATCAGGTGTGTGAGAGCAAAACTGGACTGGTACTAGACTAGGAGGCTCTCCCCGGGCTTACATAGCTACTTCAGCCCACATAGATGGCGCGCACACACACGTTTCCCACAACCTAAAGCCATCATCAGTCCATTTAAAATCTGCAAACAGCTTTTCAGTGAATAAAAATCAGTTTAATTTTAAAGGGTAAAACAGCCCATTTTCATTTACTTTAACTTTAAAGGAATGGGGTAGGTAAAAGAAAAAGAAAGAAAACACCATCCTTTGCTGTTTAAAAAAAAAGAAAAAAAGACAGCAAATGCAGGAAAGAGCTCCTGAAATCATTCTGTCTCATTTGGCATTTTCCAAAGTCCAAATAATTACTTGCAGTTCAAAAGTGCACCGGACAGGAGGAAAACAGTAACCGTGACTGACAGTCCAGGACATCGGCAAGACTGAGCATATTCGACGTGTATTTGCCATACATACATTCGCTCTATGAATGGCAGGTGTCACTTAAATGTTCCAAACACTTTTCAAGACAGGCGCCACAGAGATAACACAGCAAAAGGGTGTTTGCTGTGCACAGGGCCAACCCAGGACGGACCTGAGTTTGATCCGAGAGCAATTTTTTCTCAGTCTCACACACACACTCACACTCTTCCAGGCTGGCTAAAAGCAATTCAAATGCAGTGCTGATGATGGGTTAGAGTGACCAGGGGTCTCAAACTCAATTTACCTGGGGGCCGCAGGAGGCAAAGTCGGGGTGATCCTTGAATGCAAAATCAGTAGTAAGCCTTGAACATTGGGGGGGAGTGTGACCTAAACAACTAAAACAAAACAAAACAAAAGATTGCTCTAGAGCAGGGCTGCAAATGGCACGCGGGCCTCGAGTTTGAGACCCCTGGGTTAGACAAGCGTAACCTGCACTTACATTCTGAAATTGCCATTTACTAACTACTACAAGACTTCATTCAGTAGGACAAATTACTTGATGAGCCTCAGTTTCCCATCAAACAAGATTAAATTAAGTGAATATACACACTACATAACACACACACTTACCACGTCAACTGCTAGTCCTTCACTCCATTGATAACCTACAGATCAAATAAAGGGAAAATGATGACAAGCACTCCACTTGTATAGCAAGAAAGCCAATGTGTTCCTTAATAACAATGGAGCTGGTTCTACTGACGTAGAAAATGCACAGATGGTCAAGACATTGCCACCGACATAAACTATGACTTCTGTCCACAAAACACATGGTGGGGTCATGGGACTTTAACCTAAGGAAACAAGCCTGGCTCAGTATTCTTTTTTATTTGTTTGGTTTGGTTTGCTTTGTTTTTATTTTTTATTTTAATGACAGTGATTCATCAACTCGTTCACAATCCAGTCATTGCAGACTTTAAATGTTCCCACACCAATCCTACCACCAGTGTGCCTCTCCATTCACCAGTGTCCCGTTTCCCACCCACCTCTTTAGCCTGCCCCCTTGCAAGCACAATACAATTTATTTCATATTGTTTGTTACAACGCAAAGGCACATGGAATGCTCACACTTTAGAACAAGTGTCCAATTGGGATAAGCGTTCTCTTTCCATGTTGTTTCTGAAGACAGTGGCTAAGTAAGGGTTTACTGGGCTTTGGTTAGTGCTAGTGATGGATGAGCTCAACATTGTAACTGAAATAATGCTGGGTTTGACCAACAGCAAAATAAAAGTCACAACTATTTAAAAAGACTCATCAAAAGTACTGTCACTCGTGAGCCTTACAATGCTGTTAACAAAGGCAGCAAGACTTGAGCAGAACATTAGCATGCCTTGTACAACCATCAAGCCAGGTTCACTCCCCAGAACCACAAAGGGCCCTTAAATACTTCCAGGATTGACTTCTGAACAGAACCAGGCAGGTGTGGATCAACACAGCCCCCAAAAATTCTGGTGAAAAATTGAATAATTGTCCACTAAGATCATGAACCAGAAATCCTCTCTTACTGCTTCTAGTCAATATTATATGGAAATGAAGGCACAGAAAAGAAATAAGTATAGATAACCCCAAAGAGGAGAATTAATGCTGTTCTTTTTCACCGGAAAATGAAATGCATCTTGAAGTGGTAATTCTTTAATGGACAAAACTCTCTTCTAGCTAATCAGTACTTTTGTCAAGGCTAGAAAATTGAAGATAATTATATTACAAAATCAAGGGCTAGGGAGCTAGCACCAGGTGGGGTTACCATGAACCCCAGCCAGCATGGGTCGCCCACACCAACAGGGCCTGGGCAGCAGCACATCCACAAGTCCCCACATAGAGTTGTCTGGGAATATTCCATTTTAGTGTAATTTAGGCAACATCGTAGTGTTTATGGTATTAATGAAGTTACCGCACCACACCATCATCAAAGTGCCCCAATCCTCCGGTCTGCCCCTCTGTCACCTCGAACCCATAGCCCCAATCCTCCCCTTTCTCGCCAACTGTTTGGTCATCTGAGTTTTAGAATCCAAGGACATGGTTTGTCATCATTTATAATCACACCAAGAAACATGTTCCTATTTGGGGATCAACCTAAAATTATTAGAAGATTTATGTGCTGAAATTTTTGAATACACTGAAGGCAGAATCTAAGTAGCAGTAATTGGAGATATTCTCTCTCAGTGGAGCAGAGAATTCATTTTCACTAGTTCTGCTTTATGTCCTAAAGAAATCCATAGCTTCAATTCATCTCCCTTAGGGGTCTTTTTTAGAAAAAGAAATTGAAAGGTTATTCTAAAAATTATATTAAAAAACAGGAAGCTAGTCTAACCAAAATAATTCGAAGGAAAATAAAGACAGTTGCAAACCAACATATTTTCAGTACTACTAAAATTACACTATTCAAGATAGTGCCGGCAAAAGGATCAAAACACAGATCAATAGAACAGAGCAGACCGTCCAGAAATTGATTCTCATATACACGGTCAATTGATTTCTGACAAAGATGCCAAGACAGTTCAATATGCAATGGGTAAGTCTTCTACTCTTTCAATACAAGACACAAACCTCACTCTGGCTTACAACTTGAAATCATCATAAATGTGAAACTGAACGCTTTAAAACTAGATTTAAAAAAATATATTGGGGGCCGGCGAGGTGGCGTTAGAGGTAAGGTGTCTGCCTTGCAAGCGCTAGCCAAGGAAAGACCTCGACCGCGGTTCGATCCCTGGGTGTCCCATATGGTCCCCCCAAGCCAGGGGCAATTTCTGAGTGCTTAGCCAGGAGTAACCCCTGAGCATCAAATGGGTGTGGCCCCAAAAAATATATATATGGATGCAGAATTTTCACAGTCCTGATATTTATATCTTATACAGGACAGAAAAAGTACAAACCATATAAGAAAAGGAAAATAAACTTATTTGGAAGGCAATAAGAAATTTAAAATAAGGTAAAAAAGATCAACCTGGGCCCGGAGAGATAGCACAGCGGCGTTTGCTTTGCAAACAGCCGATCCAGGACCAAAGGTGGTTGGTTCGAATCCCGTGTCCCATATGGTCCCCCGTGCCTGCCAGGAGCTATTTCTGAGCAGACAGCCAGGAGTAACCCCTGAGCACCGCCGGGTATGACCCAAAAACCAAAAAAAAAAAAAAAAAAAAAAAAAAAAAAGATCAACCACAGGGGCCAGAAAACAAGCGTAAATGATGACATGATAGCACATGCCCGGCATGCAAAAGTACCCCCCCCACAAGTTGGATCCCTGGTGCCATCCAGTACCAAAAAAATCCAGGCATGGAACCTTCAGGCCCATACAGTTGAGCCAAGTGTTACCAGGAGTGGCCTCAGAGCAGTACTAGATGAGCCTCCCCTGCCCCTATTAAAAGACAAACCATTGATTGGAAGAAGAGGGGATATTTGCAACTCTCATATGGGATAGAAAGAACAAAATGTACCTTTTATAAAACTAACCAAGGAAAAGAAAAAAAAACTGCCCAAGGAAGGGATATAAATAATATAAGTTAAGGCAGTTGCTTTGCACATTCATTTGATCCTTGCCACTTCATATGGTTCCCCAAGCCCCACCAGGAGTGATCCCTGAGCATAGAGCCAGGAGTAGGCCCTAAGCACCACTGGGTATGACCCCAAAACAAAAAACAGCAACAAAACAAATAAACAAACAACCAAAAAAGGGGGTACTCCATCAAAAACCATTACAGAGACCTCAAAACCATCAGTTATTAGGAAAAATGCACCACAAACTCCCAATGAGCTATTACTAGCCACCTACTAGAATGACTAAATGTATGAAGACACGAGGCTGGATGCTGGCAGGGATATGGAGCAAGGAAGACCTTGTATATTGCTAGAGGAAACTAAACTGGTACAATTACTCAAAAAGGCTTTTGACAATTTCTTTTAAAACTAAACACACACTAGGGGCCGGAGAGATAGTATGGACATATGGCGAGCCTGCCAGAAGCGATTTCTGAGCATAGAGCCAGGAGTGACCCCTGAGCGCTACCAGGTGTGACCCCCAAAAAAAAAAAAAAACTGGGGCCAGAGAGATAGCATGGAGGTAGGCCTTTGTCTTTCATGTAGAAGGTCATTGGTTCGAATCCCGGCATCCCATATGGTCCCCCGAGCCTGCCAGGAGCGATTTCTGAACATGGAGCCAGGAGTAACCCCTGAGTGCTGCCGGGTGTGACCCAGAAAAAAAAAAAAGCAAAACAAAGAAAAAAAAAACTAAACACACAATGGGCTTTGGAGTGATAATACAGTGGGTTGGGCACTTGCCTTGCATATAGCCAACCCACATTTGATCCCCAGGACCCCATTTCATCCCCCCAATTTCTCCAGAAGTGATCCCTGAGTGTAGAGGCAGGAGTAAGCCCTGAGTGCCACTGGGTATGTCCCAAAAGTAAATCAATAAACGTGCTTTGCATAAAATCCAACTATTGCACTCTTTAGTATTTACCTAAGAGAAATAAAGATAAGTGTGTCCATACTAAAGCCTGAATGCAAATATTTACAAAAACTTACCTGAAAATCACCCAAAACTTAAAACAATTCAATTACCCATTAACTGGTTAAGCCACAAAGTTAGCCCAATGAGTACAGGCTAACGCCTCACACCAGTTCAGCCGCCTCACACCAGTTCAGCCGAGGTTCCTAAGTACCAAGCAGGGACCAGTCTTAAACCCCACAACAAACAAAGAATCCTCCAACTGGTCACTATTCAACTGGATAAACATACTGGCATAAAGTGAGGAATTCTACTCAGCAGTAAAAAGCAACAACCTATGCATAAAGAATGGCACAGACGACTTTTAAAAGAGAGAGAGAGGGCCGGGTAGGTGGCGCTGGAGGTAAGGTGTCTGCTTGCAAGCGCTAGCCAAGAAAGGACCGCGGTTCGATCCCCTGGTGTCCCATATGGTCCCCCCAAGCCAGGGGCGATTTCTGAGCACATAGCCAGGAGTAACCCCTGAGCGTCAAACGGGTGTGGCCCAAAAACCAAAAAAAAATAAAATAAAATAAAAATAAAAGAGAGAGAGAGAGAGAGAGAGAGAGAGAGAGAGAGAGAGAGCACAGCAGAAAGGGCACTTGCTTTACCCATGGCTGACCGGGTTCAATTCCTGCCATCCCATCTGTGCAGCCTCCCTTCCACACCCACCTCGAGCACAGCCAGAACTAATTCCCAAGTGCAGAGCCAGGAATAAGCCCTGAGCATTGCCAGCTGTGACGTGACACCTCTAAGAAAGCATCGAAGTCAAATAAGCCAGATTAAAAATGCTACAGAGTTTGATGCCATTGATAGGAACTTCTGGAAATTGTACAAGATCACCGGAAATCATAGCAGAGCTTGCCACAAGTTGAAGAAATAGAAGGAGTGAGACACCAAACATTTGGAGACAAGGAACGTCTTGATTTCAGTAGTGGCTACAGATTACTTTTGTCAAAATTCAGACTGATGGCAAGAGACATAGCACAAGGGTTAAGGTGCTTGACTTGAGTAGCCATATGCCTGGCACCACATACAGTCCCCTGAGCACTAACATAAGTGATCCTGAGCACAGACATAGGAATATGCCTTGAGCACTGCCCCAACTCCCTCCAGCAAAAAAATTAATAGACCTATATAAATATATATACACAATAGAATGTGTATTTTAATGTAGATAAGCTACCTGAACCCCAATAAGCCAAAATCAAAAATCAAAAATTAAAATCAAAAACTAAAATACAGACCACCGCACTAGTGGTCAAATACTTCAAGCACAAGGTTACGATTCACAGGTTAAAAGTTTCCATTTCTGTTGTGGTTTCCTGGCTCCTCTTGGCAGTGCTCAGGGCATACTCCAGGCTCAGAGCACTTCTTATGGGGTGCCAGGAAACAAATTCAGGTCAGCCATGTGCAAGGCAAGCACCCTACTCACTCTTGGGCACCCCTAACTTTTTTCACTATTAAGTTTAGAGTGCATGAGATTTTTTTAAAAAGAACAGAATGTTCTTGATTCATTTCTAAGTTTTCCCATCCCCTTTAATATAATGGCATATGGAAGGGCTCTGCTAAAAGGATAATAAAGGGTTAATTGTGGACCCAGGGGCAGGAGAGATGGAAGGTAGTTGGAATCCCGGCATCCCATATGGTCCTCTGTGCCTGCCAGAGACAATTTCTGAGTGCAGAGCCAGGAGTAACCCCTGAGTGCCACCAAATGTGACCCAAAAACAAAACAAAAAAATTTTGGATCCAAACTACTCCCTTTATCTGAGTGGAGATGATAAATGTCTACTAAATGCCTTTTGCTGATGACTTATTCTGCCTCCCTCCTCCCCCAAGGAGACGGAGCCTTCTCTGCACTGGACTAGCACAGCAACAAAGCCTCTGTCTTCTGCCTGGTTTCTATCTCCAGATACAGGTTTGGATGAGACACAGTAGCAGCTGAGCTGGGACCATGGAGATGGTGATGGGCTGGGGATGGCAGAGCTGCCCCCCCCAAAGGTGATTCAGCAGTGATGATGGCTGCTGGCAGGAAGCCGAAGGCCCTAGGTTTGCACGCAACTATGACCAAGACCAAGTTGTATATATCTTCCAAATTCAGACAGAAACCACTTCCAGAAGAACTGGTCTGAAAAAGGGGAGCGGTGAGCATTTTAGGGAACAGGGTTGGCCACACAACAGGAGGGCAGGTTAGTCAAGAAATGCCAGGAAGCTCTGGGCACAGAGAGCCAAGTGGGTGTGAGACAGAAGAGGTGGGTGTGTACCGATAGGCCAAGGTGCTGTGACATCAGTGAGGAGTGAACAACGATTTGCACTGGGTAAGAGGGGACAGCAGGGCATTCAAACCACATGCCCGCAAAGGGGAGTTTCTTCTCCTCGGGGTGGTGAGGAGCAGGTCCCATTGGCACTGGCTCTGTCTCCTCTGCTCCTTGAACGCCTACTCACAGACAGGCTACTAGAAGCTATCTGAGAAGCATACTGACAAAATGGATGAGCAAACAAAGAGTTTTAAAAGCAATTTTTTAGAATATTTTGGAAAATATGCTGCA
Organism: Suncus etruscus; assembly: GCF_024139225.1. Classification (NCBI taxonomy): domain Eukaryota; kingdom Metazoa; phylum Chordata; class Mammalia; order Eulipotyphla; family Soricidae; genus Suncus; species Suncus etruscus. Next base: position 78,713,128 of record NC_064868.1, read on the forward strand.
TACCCCAGGTGATGGGAAGCTGAGAAATAGGTCTAATCTGATCTAAACAAAAACCCGTTCCTCAAAAAAAGAGAGAGAAACTGTCCCATGTTAAAATGTAGGGGCTGGAGCAATAGTAGAGTGGGTATGGTGCTGGCCTTGCAATGTGGCCTAGGTCAATCCCTGGCATCCCATATGGTCCCCCAAGCACCGGCAGGAGTTTCTGAGTGCAGAGTTCCTGAGTGCAGAGCCTGGAGTAAGCCCAGAACATTGCCAGATAGGACTCAAGAAACAGCAGTAACAACAAAAAGCAAGACACAGTCCCTAAGCATGGAGCCAGGAGTAAATCCTGAGTACTGCCAGGTGTAGCTCAAAATAAATTAGAATTTTTTTTTAAAAAGACTTAATGTTAGGGGTCAAGGACATAGCTCAGAGGTAGAACATTTATAGCATTTACGTTCCAAGTATGAGGCCTAGGACTGGATCTCAGGAAAGGAAAGGGGAGAGGAGAGACAAGTGGGGAGTGGAGAGAGGAATGCAAGACACGCATTTATGAGCAGAAATCAGGAGCTCTGCAGAGAAAGACCAGCACCCGCAGGACCACTGGGCCCCCACAGGCAGGCAGTGTTGCTGAGCAGGTTCCACCATCCACAGTCACTCCCCCCCCAATGTTGGCAGGACAGGACCCAAAATCAGACCCAGAGGCAAAGCCCCAAGTTGGGCAGAGTGTAGAACAGGAAGGTGGGAGTAAGCAGCAGCCAGAGAGAGGTCCAGTTAGGTGAGCAACAAGTGCCAGGGACGCTGGGCAAAGAGAAAGCAAACGAACATGCCCAGGGGGGAAATCTGGTGGGAGGCATTGAGTCAGAGCAGCCACCAAGCCACCATGGCCCTAGTGGGTTCCAGACCCATTAGCCACTGCAAAACTGAACATTCAGAGAAGCAGCAGGTGGGAGAGGGTACACCCCACTCCAAGCTCAAGGTCCAGATAGGGCTGGCTGGAAGCAAGCATGTTCCTGGCCTTAATGGAAGCGAGGTAACACTCATTGTCACCAGGACCAGGACTTCACAGGGCCAAGACACAAGCCAAGGCCAAGTCTGTACCCATAGGACCAGGCAGGGAGCAAGATTCAAGCTCCAAGTCCCAAGGTGGTCAGCAGAGTCCAAAGCTTCTGTGGGCCTGATTGGCCCAGACTCTGGCTACTGCAGCACTGGAAGACCATGGGGCAGAAGGTCCTCCAAGTTCACCCAGTGCCAAAGAGCTTGGGTCAGAGCGCAGGGAGCTACAGGGGAGATGGTGCAATTTTCTTATTTGGGGAGGTGGTTCTAAGCCACACCCAGTGGTGATCAGGGTTACTCCTGCCATGCTTGGGAGACCATATGTGATGCGTGCAACAAACCTGAATTAACTATGTGCAAAGGAAGCGCTCTACCCACTGTACTACCTATTATACCAGTTCCTAGTATTGATACTCTTTTTGTTTACCTGTCTGCTTGTCTGAAGTGGGGACGGGGAGGGCACATCCATTGATGGACAGTTCCTGGAACTCAGAAATTACACTGTCTGTGCTCGGAGCACCATATGGAATGCTGGGGATCATATCCAGGTCAGATGCATGCAAGGTGAACACCCTCCCCACTGAAATTTCACTCTGGTCCCTATTATGGCATTTTTATCTTCCATTCTGACCCAGGGACACAGTCTTGCGAGCTTTCATCAGTGTCGGGCCTTTCCACTCATCTCTGCAGTCAAAAATCTGAGGAAAGTTTCCATTGAGGGCAATCACCTTCAACATGACACCAGGGCCAGAGTGAGAGGACAGAGTGTTAGTATTTGCCTTGCACAAAGCCAACCAGAATTGTATCCCGCACATCTTATATGGTCACCTGAGCACTGCCATGAGTGATCCCTGAGTTAAGGCCAGGCATGATCCTAAAACAAGCAAATAAACAACAGCAAAACACAAAAATACCCTTAAATTATATTAAAACGACACCCAAAATCCTACAAGCTCATCTCAGAGGCAGAAAGAAAGCAGTTTCCTCAACAACTTGTGGGCTCAGTGTCGCCGAATCCCAAATCCAGCAGAGATGGCTGTCATTAGGAAACAAAATGTAGTCCAATGCACTCACTCTGCACATTTTTAGCACTTCCCACTGTGCTCACACACAGCCCAACAGAAAATTTCCTTCCATCTGTACAGACATTCCTTGATACATGACATAGTGGAAATCCACTAGAGGTTACACAATTGAGATGCTTCAACTCCAAAGGAAGAGAGAGCCCGGAGCAACACCATCTGATTATGTGAATTTGCTGCTATGGAGAAGGATCCAATTCATCCTAGAAGCTCATCTGCCGCGTGACACACTCATTCCTTGACAGCCAAACTCCTCAACTAATTTCCACCCAAAATGTGCTGGTGACTTCCTCTCCTGGTACTTTCTGATCTTCCACTGTCGCCGTGACTAGCATTTGCAAGATGGTAAATAAGCAGACACTTGCTTGATCCCTAATATCCATATAATCCTGGGTGCTGCTATGAAAAGGAGAGGATAGGAAGGGTCTCCTGTAAGGCCATTAGGCCTGCCTGTTACTGCTGACTGTCAAACACGTGAAAAGAGAAGGTGGCACAAGCCGAATACCTGGCAAATCGTGAGTAATTGAGTTTTGGCAGAATGTGACTGAAGTCATGCAAAAGCCTGCATCTGTAATCCCAGACCCTTTTGTTGAAAAACTCAGTAAATCTGGAAAAGGGAAACAAACATACACTCGACACTGCACATTTTCTTGAACTGACAACATTGTTTTGCTGAAGACACAGAAATGAAACAAACAGATGATACATACTTCCTCCAAGTAGAAGACTAGCAGGAAAAGCAGTAAAAATCTCAATTCTAAAATGAGTGACATTTTGCAGGGAAGGGTTTGGACCACACCTGGCTCTCACTCTACACTCATAAGTTACTCTTGGTAAACTTGGGGACCATATTGGATGCCAGGGATCTAACTCAGGTAAGTCACATGCAAGGTAAACGCCCTAGGTGCTATGTTATCACTCTGGCTCCTAAAATGTGTTAGATAACTTTTGCATGCAGAAGCCCCAAGTTCAATTTTCATCACCCTAGCCCCTGGGCACTGATAACTACAGTTATTCCTCCCATGTAAAAAAGAAGTAAGGGCCAGGGCCGGAGCGATGGCACAAGCAGTAGAGCGTTTGCTTTGTGCGCACTAACCTAGGATGGACCATGGTTCGATCCCCCAGCGTCCCATATGGTCCCCCAAGCCAGGAGCGATTTCTGAGCGTATAGCCAGGAGTAAACCCTGTGTGTTAGTGTGGCCCAAAAACCAAAAAAAAATTAAAAAAAAAAAAGAAGTAGGGCCAGAGAGATTAGACAGCAGGCGGAAGCAAGTGCACTGCCTTACTAAGCCTTGACTGCAATGCCCACATGGCTCCCAGACACCAAGGGGTGTGGCCCCTAGTGGCTAAAATTGCAAAGAATGATCCTGGGGCACCTTGAACATTGCCTGTAAATACCACACAAACACACACACACACACACACACACACAGAGTAGGGCATTTGTCTTGAATGCAGCCGAACCAGGACAGACGGTGGTTCGAATCCAGGCATCCCATATGGTTTCCGGAGAGCTGTTTGCTTGACCAGAGTGATCAAATTAATGTCTCTGACAAGACATGGTGATACTCAGGTTACAGGATATGACATGCTTACAATACTACTCTTCAGTGGCCTAGAGAGACAGCACAATGGGTATAGTACATGCATTGCATATAGCTGACCCAAGTTCAATCCCCTGCATCCCACATGATCTCCCAAGCACTGCCAAGAGTGATTCCTGAGTGCAGAGTCAGGAGTAATGTGGGTATAGTTCCAAAACTAAACAAACAAATAAGCAAATAAAAAAGAATAGCTGTTCACTTCATTTAATCCCCTAAAAAGCCACAGTCCAGGGGCCAGTGAGATAGCATGGAGGTAGGGTATTTGCCTTGCATGCAGAAGGATGGTGGTTTGAATCCCGGCATCCCATATGGTTCCCCGAGCCTGCCAGGAACGATTTCTGATTTTTGAGCCCCTGAGCGCTGCCAGGTGTGACTCAAAAACAAACAAACAAATAAAAAGCCACAGTCCATGTTTGATCTGGAAGAAAAACTCAATAAAAATGAAAACTGAGACAAATTCACCAAAACCTTTTCTAGCACGCCTCTGAACTGTCAGAATGATCAAATCAAGGAGAGTGTGAATCAGTGTCCTAGCATATAGGCACCCCTCAGACAACACAACCAAATAGGAAATGGTTTCCTGAAAGAAAGCCTGGAACATAAAGATGGGCCTTGGGGGAAAACTCCAAAAGGAAAAGAAAATATGGAGTTCAGGTATGTCCATGTATGCATTCTTGCACCGTGGCATACTAACATGTTACTCAGAAATAGAAACTGAGCTCAAAGAACCTATATGGATTCTTCACATTTTCAGTCCTTGCAAGTAGAAGATGATTGCGGGCCTGGAGGAATCAACTGGTAGCTTTGGACACTTGAGGGCCTTGAGAGCACATGTTCAAGAGTTCAAATCCCTGTTGCCATTACAGGTCGGATGCAATCCTGACTGCTCTTCTCTGTGATTCCTGCTGCAGCACAGCCAGAGATATGTAAGCACCCAACAGGGTGAGAACCCACAGGAACACTGCGTCAAGATACCTGACTGGTGATGGCATATCGGGCCATGACAGGCAAGTACCAGTGAGGAGCGAGTGTATAGCTGTAACCAGTGCCTTAACTAATAAGCCTAGGTCCCTAGGAGTAGCTGTAACAAGTACCTTGACTGATGAGACTAGGTCCCCAGGAATGCAGGTGGGGTACCCCAACTAAAAGATGTCAAGCATGGGGAGTACCTGCACCAAGTGTGCAAGTACCACACAACCTGATATGTGATAACGTGTGTGTGTGTGTGTGTGTGTGTGAGAGAGAGAGAGAGAGAGCGATTAGTTCTAGGCATCAACATCAACAGTAATAAAAGATGGTGGGAGCCTAAAATTTAAATTTGAAAAATAATCAACAAAGAATTAAAAAAATTTTTTTTGGTTTTGAGACCATACCCAGTGGAATTCAAGGCTTATTCCTGGTTCTGTGCTCTGGAATCATACCCGACAGTGCTCAGGGTCCATATGTGGTGCCAGGGATCAAACCTGAGTCAGCCACATGTGAGGCCCATCAAAACAAAACTGCTTTAAAAGTAGAAACTGAATCCCAAAACAGTTCCAAGCACAGGCAGGGAAGTAGAATGCTAGACTGGGTGACACCGGTTTGGCATGATAGAGCCTAGGGCTCAACCCTTGGTCCACATGGGTCCCTAAGCATCACTGGATGTGGCTCCAGTATCACGCTGCTTGTGACCCAAAGGAGGAAAAAAACAGTTAATAACCGGAGACCCACCTGTGGTAAATTGGCAGCCAAGCACCTGCCTTGCAGGCCAGAGGCTGTTGGACCCCCAGCTCCCTTGGGCTCATGCTGCTCTGTTATCCAGGTCTCAAGCAGGGCACCATCAGCACCTTACAATCAAGATTGCAAGTCCAACAAATCACTAGGACCCAAAGGAGGGGGAAACTAATACCAAATGATGAAAATCTGGGCTGCCTGGAAGAGGGCTCAAAGGGCTAATGCTGGCTCCACACTGCAGGTGGCCAGGGCTTGCTCCCCAACACTGCATCATCCCCAAGCGCCTTTTGGAACAGCCCATAAGCACCACTGGGTATAATCTTGGAGGAATGAGCCAGGGGTAGCCCCCAGCACCATTATATGTGCCCCTAACCCACAAAGAAATAGTTGGGATTCCTTCCTGAAGGGCTATGGTATGTAAGAGATACTCTGTAGAGATAAAGGTGAAATTACAAGCTAGTCTACTATGGATTAGGGAAAATCCTCTTCAACCTTCACAGCCAGACATTTTAAAAAGGCAGCTCCCACCCACCCCCAAAAAGCAATATATGGCTGGTGTTTTTGTAGCTGGCTGGTGGCCACGGCACTATATAGAATCATCTGGAATACAGCTCGAGAGAGAGAGAGAGAGAGAGAGAGAGAGAGAGAGAGAGAGAGAGAGAGAGAGAGAGAGAGAGAGAGAGATTCCACTTCCCCAGAAAGATAAGCCTAGAGCCCTGCCTTATCTTTATGCAGGGGTCAACCTACAATCCCAAAACAACTTGCAACACACTCAAGGTTAACTTCAGTGGCCCCCAAAAACAAGTTGTCTGCTTTTCCTTCTGGAACAGTTTGTCGGACACAGGCTCTGTAAACTATACTAACTGGAGACCAGGTGAAAGCTCAGAAAGCTAGCCGTGGCTTGGGGCAGGAGCCATAGCACAGTGGTAAGGCTTTTGCCGTGCATGTGGCCAATCCAGGTTGGACCTCGTTCAATCCGAGCCTGGAGCGATTTCTGAGCTCATAGTCATGAGTAACGCCTGAGCATCACAGGATGTGGCCCAAAAATCAAAAACAAACAAAACAAACCAAAAAAGCTGGTTGCTGCATGCCTCTTCCCCAACAAATGGCTGCAGTGTCTCCCCCAGGCACAAATCTGGGAGCAGACCCAGAGCCCCCATGACTTTGGGCCTGAGTGGGAAACAGAAAGAGTTGGCAGGCAGAGCAGTGAACTCGGGGTGGCTGGACGGGACAATTAGAGGGCACTTTGGCAGGACGAGACCCAGAGACACTAGACTTTGAGCAAGCACTTGTTCCAGTCCTTCCCTGCCCATGCTCCATTCAGCATAGGGTGACTTCCAGGAATAAAATTTGATGGCACATGCTGCCTCTGCTTTGACTGAGAGGAGTCCCGAGTGAAGAGGCAGGGAAGCAATGTTCTTTCTCAGAGCTCACAGTTCTTAAAATAACACGACCTGCAAAAAGCACATGCAGGGAGGGCTGTTATTATCCCTTCAGATCAATCGCTCCATCCCAGGTATGAGATACTAGGGAAGGAGTTAGGAAGACAAGCATAACAAGCGCTGGAGGGCTGCACCTATATGCAGGGCAGAGCAGCTCAGGAGAAAGGCCTGGGTGAATTCTTTTTTTTTATTTGGAGGGTGCAGCTTGGCCACACTCAGCTGTGCTCAGGGCTTACTCTTGGCCATGCTTAGGGGCCTAGAATCTGTAAAGCAAGGCAAGTGGTTTAGTTAGCCACTCTACTGTCATCTTTCCAGCTCTATCACATTTCCAACTGTGAAACAAGAGGGCTCAGAGCCTATCATCCTTACCCCAACCAACCCCCTCACCTCATTCAAGATTCAACAGTGCTAGATTTTGATGGGTTGAAATTGCATTCTATAATGGCTTAGGCAGAGTCCATCTGCAGTCAGGATTTTGAGAACACAGGCATTTCCACAAAGGAACATCACCTGGCAGGTTTGCTGCCCCAGCTACGGGCAGATCCCAGGGATATGGAGCCGGGTCTCAGAAACATTCCCACACCCAAATCCCACCCAAAGCAAGTTGCCATTCGCTGGGGCTTGCCTGCTTCCACTGTGAGCCACAGGTATGTCTAGAGCACATAAGATAGCATAAATACTGGCTGTGGGTGGGTGGCAATGTCGAAGATAAAGGAGCATACCTGGGGTCAGAGTGACAGCACACTGGCGGGAAAGTACCTTGCAAGAGGCCAACTCAGGTTCTAACACCAAAACCCCATACTGTCGCCCACATGATCCCCAGCACTCTCAAAAGTCCCCTCAATCCCGCCAGAAGCGATCTCCGAGTGCAGCGCCAGGACTAAGGCCTGAGCACCACTGGTGCTCGGTATTGTCCAAGAATCAAACAGAAACTTTCCTCTAGTATTGGAGGCAGTTAAGAACACTTCCAAACTCATTATAAGTTGCAATGGCAGAAATCACTCTGGAAGAGGGTAAATCATTTCTAGTGTGGCGACAATTGCTGAAATAACTACTGACGAAAGAGCCTGAGAGAAAGTACCTTGGCAGGGAGGGCTCTGGCACAGGCCTGATCCCTGGCATCATCACATAAGGCCCACACCTCGCCAGGAGTGATCCCAAAGCACAGAGCCAGGAGTTAGCACAGAGCCAGAAGGGATCCCGGAGCACAAAACCAGGAGTAAACCCAGTGCACAGTTGGGTGTGGCCCAACCACCCAGCAAAACAGTCAGATTGCTTGGCTGAGATGAAATCAATGTCAGGAGACTCCAAATCTCCCTTGAATATGGTGACAGCTGGGATGCTGAAGGGAAAGGGAGAGAGCAGTGCCTTAGGACTCTGGGGAAAAGAAAGGCTGTGAGGACATTAACACTTTTTTGGGTCAGACTGCAGGGTTCTCCTGAGTAGGAGGCATAAAATATTTTTAAAAACTCTTTTATTTGTCTCTAGAAAAAGGCTGGACTCCAAAAAAAAGTGCTTCACCAGCAGGATGACACAGCACAGCACATGTTCCCCTTTTCCAGGAGGGAGAAGAACTGTAGTAGGCACCATCAACATTCCTCTCAAAGTTCCTCCTCTGTGCCCTGTGGCAAGGGGAAATACCCCACTGCGGGGCCTGTGAACTTTGAAAAAATTCATTTTGTTTTTGTGTTGGGGTCACACCCGACTGGGCTCAGGGGAACCCAGGTAGGCCATGTGCAAGGCAAACACCTACCCTGCTGGACTATGGCTCTGACCCTGCTCAGCAAATGTGATTTGTACCACGCCCCTGGCATTTAACACTTTCAGCCTGGTATTCTCAATCCAAGATCTCAGTATATAATCTCTCTTTCTAAATGATGCATTCCTTAAAGTAAGGGCATAATTGGGGCCGGTGAGGTGGCGCTAGATGTAAGGTGTCTGCCTTGCAAGCGCTAGCCAAGGAGAGACCGCGGTTCGATCCCCCCGCGTCCCATATGGTCCCCCAAGCCAGGGGCAATTTCTGAGCGCTTAGCCAGGAGTAACCCCTGAGCATCAAACGGGTGTGGCCCAGAAAACCAAAAGAAAAGAAAAGAAAAGAAAAGAAAAGAAAAGAAAAGAAAAAACATAATTACCATGATACCAAATCCCAGACCCAATCCAGTGTTCAAATCTAGCAGTGAATATAATGGAAAGGGCATCAAGAAGAAAAACCACATAAGAAAAGCCATCTTTTGCACTATGGCTTGAGTAGACTGTCAAAGCAATTAGTGGGGGAGAGAAAGATAGTACATCCTGTCCCCCAACTTTTTATTTTACAGCTATAGCACTCAACACAATGTACAAGAATCAAAGCAGGGCCAGAGAGATAGCACCGGGGTAAGGCGTTTGCCTTGCATGCAGCTGATCCAGGACAAATGGTGGTTTGAATCCCATATGTACCCCACCTCCCACCCCAACCCCCACCCCCGTGCCTGCCAGGAGCGATTTCTGAGCCTAGAGCCAGGAGTAACCCCTGAGCACTGCCAGGTGTGACGCAAAAACCAAAAACCAAAAAAAAAAAAAAAAAAGAATCAAAGCAGAGACCCAGAATGATGGATCTGAGAAGCCAGAAATAAATGCCGAGCTACATAAGCTAGTTTCTGACAAAAGAGCCCAAGGCACTAAATGGAAAAAGACAGAAGTGTGGTGATGGGGAAACTAGGAAGTCACACACAGAAGAATGAAACTGTATTAATATCTCACATCATGCCATAAAGGTAACACGAGACAGATTCAAGATGTTAGAGGCCAGAGGGACTGCACAGGTCTTAAGGCATTTGCTCTGCACACAGATTTGATCCCCAGTACTGACTAAGATACCCCAGCATTGACAGGAGTGATACCTGAGAGCACAGCCTGAGCATCACAGGGTGTGGCCCCCAAATGGAGACAAACAAATTAGATGTTAAAGAGTCCAAACCAAAACATACAAATTGGGCGAAACAACCCTACACCGGTTTCAGTGGTGTCTAAAAGCTAAAAGCTCAGGGACAGACTCACAGACAGGTCTACAGAAAAGGAAAGTGAAAGCAAAAACTGGGGTCCCTAGAAATAGCTCAGGTCTTTAATACCCCAACCGTTGACACCCAATACCAGGTGTGACCCAAAAGCAGAGCCAGGAGCCCCCCACCCAAGCAAAGGCAATAAACTGTGGGCCGCACAACAGAATGTGAGGGTTGCAATATGTGAGGTTTATGCAACAGTTTAAAAGGTTTCTGAGCACACACCAATCCTGAAATTCCTGCACATTTCACAAGCCAAGGAGAGCAACCCGTGTTAATTTTTTCAGTAAAAATAGGGGGGGGGTCATGAGGGACAGAGAGAGTACAAGTGCAAGGGTAGACCTGGTTCAGTCCATGGAACCAATAAATAAGAGTCCCCTGAGGCCTCACAGGTATGATCGATCCCTGAGTGCAGAGTAGAGGAACCCCTAAGCATAAGCCATGACACAGAGAGCCTGCATTGTTAGGGGAAGGCTATCAAGTCAAATCCGAGCCCCAGGCCTACAGCATTTACCCAATGAGATGCTGATGTCTCGGCTGCTTGATACCCAATGTCTCAACTTCTGGCCACAGCAAGATGGGCTGCTCTCAGCGAGCACTGCAACAGGAATGCAGGCACACACACCAAGTGCAGGCCAGTGTGCAAGCACTGCACCCCTTGTGAGTGTTAGTCCTCTGAGAGAGATGCATCCAACAGAAGAGGAGACCTCATAGCTCACCAAAGCGAGAATGGCCTCGATGGAAAAGGTCAGCAGTATGCCGAGGGTGGTGATTGGATGTATCTGGGTTTCATATCCAGCACCACCATTTAAAAAGAAAGAAAAAAGGCCCGAAACAGCAAGTTTCTGTTTCAAGTGACTTGGTGGTAAAAATAGAACTCCCATATGATTCAGTCATTCCACTCTGAGGGGCCTATCCCAAGAACAGAAAAAAAAACTAATTAAAAATATATAAGCACACCTGTGTTCACTGCCAGTGATTTACAAGAGACAGGATATAGGTACAACCCCAGATTCAGTCCTCTACACCCCAATTCCCAAGCAGCACCAGGAACAAGCCCACATAGTAATAGCAAGGATCACTCAAGCACTGCCAGTCGGGGCTCAAGCTCCCAAGCAAGAAAAGAGCCTGCTGTCCTTCAACTCTGCCCACCTCCTTGCCATTTTTCCAACCTGCCCAGGCCCTGCAACAAGCCACCACAGTCCTGAGGTTGGCCAGTCTCTGCTGCTCGCATGGCACTGGCCACTCAGACACCCATCAGTCAGAGAACCTGCCCACACACATAAAACACTTCTGTATCTTCCCATCTTATTTGGAACTTGGGAAAGCCAATAATTAGAGTGCCCATGGGCTTTCAGAAGGGAAAGAGAAATGATACTAAACATATACAAAGATGAAATGCAAGTTAAAATCAAAATGAAAAAATCACAAGCATTAGACTAGCCAAAAGAGGTCCAAAGTGCTGAAAAGCCTGAAGTGGTGGGAACTGAAACATAAGCTACCTCAGAGGAAATCTCAACCTTTTCCTGTATGTCTCAAGATCTCTTGTGTAAAGTTGTGTGTGTGTGCCTATGGCTTATTATGTGCCTGACTTTGCGTATGCACAAACACATATACACGCTCTCGCTCTCTCACTCGCTCTTTCTCTCAATCATCGTTTTCTTAACACTGCAAGACACACCTTCTGATCATAACAGAGGAAAAACCACAGACGTGAAAGAAACCTCAAGGGCCATCACCAGAACAATTCAATTCTGGGTGCCGTCCAAGGTGTATGCAACAGGAACAAGGTCTGAGCTACAACTCCCCAAAATAACCACCATCTCTTAGGAATATGATCCTGGACAAGAATCCAGTACAACAATTCAAAAAAACTCAGGATAAGAAAATGAAATAGGATTATCTAGGATTGCAGCCAGATATTATCCAGATATCATCTAAATATTATTAGATATTTTCTAAAATTATTGAAGATTGCAGTCAGATGGGCTTCAGCTATTTTTTTCAACACTAACACAATGATCACAGTAATAAGATTAACTTTTGAGGGGATGGGTGGGGAACCGGAATGAGCTAAATTCACATCAAGATCAGTCATTACCCCATGATGGCCTATTTATGAAGCAGAGTGGGACAGAGTTTTATGTTATTATGCATATACTTTACAGATATTCTATACTTGATGAACATTTTATATCCTAAAGACAGAAATTTTTTTTTTGGGGTTTTTGGGCCACACCCGGCAGTGCTCAGGGGTTACTCCTGGCTGTCTGCTCAGATATAGCTCCTGGCAGGCACGGGGGACCATATGGGACACCGGGATTCGAACCAACCACCTTTGGTCCTGGATCAGCTGCTTGCAAGGCAAATGCCGCTGTGCTACCTCTCCGGGCCCCAAGACAGAATTTATTTTAAGAGCCAGGGGCTATGGGCCTTCCTTGCATGCAGCCAAATGTGGTTCTAATCTCCAGCATAGCATGTGGTCCTTCAGCACTGTTTGGGGTCACGCCTGAGCAGAGAACTAGGAATAGTCTCTGAGCATAGGAAGTACGAGCACCAAACAAACAAAAATATACACACACACAAACAAAACATATTTATTTTAAAAGGAAATTACTTTCTGAAGGCTATTCTGCTGGTTAGTGGTTGTATGTATCATATCAGAGAACACTGTAGTCTCAAACCTCAGGACAAGAGAGAGAGCAAGAGTTAAGGCTCTTGCCTCGCATGCATCAGACCAGAGTTTGATCCACAGCACCACAAAGGGCCCTTGAGCACAGAGCAGGAATGACCCATGAGCACAAGGCCAGGAGTAAAACCAGAGCAATACCAGGCGAGGCTCCCAGACAGACAAACTAAAACCCTTTCTAGGCACCCATGCAATATGAGAATGCAACTGGAACTTGGTGCTTATTTCCATTATTCATTCCAAACGTCAATTCTGTAAATCCATTAAACGTGTCTTCAGATTTGGTTTGACCTGATTTTCGATTGTACAGCTGGCCATGACCAGTGTCTTTGATAGGTGGTGTCTAAATGTACACAGGACTTTGGAATTGCATTGCCTTCCACTGCACAACTGAGTATGAGGTATTCAATGGACATGTTCTAGCCATCATGGTCTAGGGGCTATCCTACGTTTAAAGATGACTCCCTTTGGGAAGCTAATTTTATTTTATAGATACCATCTCCTGGATGCATGCATGTTCCCTTGCTGTGCCAACTCCCCAGCTCAGACTGGTCAACACAGCAAATGCCCAGACCTGCTCCAAATTCTCTGACATTTCTCTAACACCTTAGAACTTACCTGTCTTTCTGGAGCTGCTGCCCACCCAACCCCAGAGCTGCCTGTACAACTCCATGTGCAGCTAACTAACTGTGTTCTAACTGAGTGGCTAGAGATGAAAGTGTCTTTAGGAAATCCACAGGTCATCAATGGCAACAAGACAGTATGGATGGGGGCAAATAAGGGAACAGGAAAATGGCTCAGAGAGATGGAGTACATGCTTTGCATGCCAGAGACCCGGTCAATGCCAGTACCACATGGTCCCCTGAGCACTGCCAGGTATGGGACCATAACCAGAAAAAAGCTATAGAGGAGAGGTGAGTAATGTAAGATGTCTCCAAAAGCTCCACTGCCAAGGCCAGAGTGAGAGTCCAGCAGGGAGGGTTATTGCCTTTATGTGGCTGACCCATTCGATTCTGGGTATCCCCTAATTCTGTCAGAAATTTTTTTTGGTTTTTGGGCCAAACCTGGTGATGCTCAGGGATTACTCCTGGCTAGGCACTCAGAAATCGCTCCTGGCTCAGGGGATCATTTGGGATGCCAGAGGATCGAACTGCAGTCCATCCTAGGCTAGCAAATCAGATGCCTTATTACTTGAGCCACAGCTCCAGCCCCTTTTTTGTTGTTGTTTTTGGGCCACACCCAGCAGCGCTCAGGGGTGACACCTGGCTCTGTACTCAGAAATTACTCCTGGCTCAAGGGACCATATGGGATGCCAGGGATCGAACCCGCATCCATCATGGGTCAGCCACATGCAAGGCAAACAGGAGTGATTTCTGAGTATAGAGCAGGGAGAATCCCTGAATACCACTGGGTGTGCCCCCAAACCCAAACCAAAGAACTCCACTGCTAGGCTGTGAGGTTGAACACAGAGGATGATACAGGAGGCAAAGAACTTCAATCCAGATGTCCAAGAATCCTTGCTGCTTAGAGATGAAGAAATGGGAGGCAACGAGACAAGCTGAGCTTGCAAGTAATCGCTTCTTCGCTACCACTCACCAGTGAGTCCCAGGCAGGCCTTTTTCTGTCTTTTCTTACCTCAGCTCAGCAGCCACAATGATCACTAAGATCCTTCCCCAATTCTAGGATTTGCTGAGCCCCGCTGACCATGAAGCAGTCTACTTCCTGTTTTCCTAGACCAGAAAGGCAGCAAATTATGCTCTTTCCTTCTCAGATGACTTTAGCACATGAGGCAAAGCAGTTTGTCATACGTGACAATTTGACTGGGCCATCTAGACTTGGAGAGTAGATCCAATAGTATACAGTAGATGCCACCAAGATGCTTCTGGAAGGTTTGACTGAGCAGACAAACAGGAAAAAGCAGACAGCCTTGCAGAAGATGAGAAGCCCCAGTCAGGTAAAATCCAAAATAGCCCAGCTTGAGCTCCCTGCACAGTAGCGTGGTCTCAGGTCCAAGCTCTTCTACCTTGAACTTCTACATCTGCCCCTCTTTCCGCCTCCCTAGACAGGAAACAGCAGCACTTTCCCTTTTGAAACTGCAGGTCTGCTGGCTGGCCCGAGCCATAGCACCCCTCCTTTTCCTGAAGGACAGACAGCTTGCACATGCAAGATTTATTGGCCTCCTTAAGCACGTGAGCAAGAATACGGCAGGGAGGGGACTTGCCTTGCATACAGCCGGCCTGTGTTTGATCCCCAACATCCCATATGGTCCCCAGAGCACCGCCGGGTGTGCCCCCCCAAAAAATAAGCATGTGAACCAATTCCAAATGCGAAGCTCGGATAATTTGTCTGTAAACATGTGCATGTGGAGAAATTCCTAAGCTTGTAGACTCATGTCTAATGGTCTGTACACATGTACAGAAACATACATCAGATTAAACACATGCTTTAGTTGGGTTTTGAGGGGAGGTATGGGCACACCCGATAGTGCTCAGGACTTACCCCTGATTTTGCACTCATGAGTTCCTCCTGGCAGTGCTTGGAGGACCCTATGGGGTGCCAGGGATTGAACCCGGGTTGGCTGTATGCAAAGCAAGCCTAGGCAGTGTACTATCACCCTGGCCCCCAAATACACATTTTCATATCTCTCACATTCATCCAGCTGGCAGTTTCTCTGGAGAAACCTAATAAATACAAGAAACAAACATGCTTTCAGCCTGCAAGGCTTTTTTTTTTATTTTAACGCTCCAGGAACATTTTACTCCAGTTTTCACTGTTATTATAATGCTAAGCAAGCAAGTGAAAGTGAAATCTAAAATTCAAACACCTGATATATATCCATGAAGTCTTGGAGCTGGATTTCACAGCCTTGAAGGGAAATATTTCTGCACACGGTCTAAAGAGGAACAAAATCGCCTTCCATGAAGGTTAAGAAAAAATAGTAATAAATAAAATTTTCAATTTTGAACCAAATAAAAATGGTAAGATGACTTCCATCTACCTTTACCAAAGTCTTAAATAAGAAATGTAAATTATCAGTTCTGAATATCTGGTACTCAGTAAAAAAAAAAATCAATACATTTACAAAATAGCAGCATTAAATGAACTGTTTGCCTAATAGACCTTTCTAAAAATTTAAAAGACAATTATTTTCAAAACACCTACACAAAACATACATTAAAAGAACTAAAAGTGGGGCTGGGTGGCAAAAAATAAAAAAATGACAAGATAAAAAAAATTCAGTGAACATATCATTTGTTATTTCTTTTTATTTTTTTATTTTTTTGTGCTTTAATTTTTTATTATTGTTTAGCATTGTATATATAAAAAACTTTCACCAGTTCAACATTCCCATCACCAATGTCCCAAGTGTCCCTCCTCCCCACCCCACATTGGCCTGTACTCTTGACAAGACTTTCTACTTCCCTCATTCAGTCACATTTTGTATGATGGTTTTCAGTGTAATTATTTCTGTGAATGCACTCATCACTCTCTGTGGTGAGCTTCATGTCGTGAGCTGAGCCTTCCAGTCCTCCTCTATTTTGTCTTTAAGAATCATTACATAAATGTCTTTTATTTTTCTCAAAACCCATAGATGAGTGAGGCCATTC
Source organism: Suncus etruscus (assembly GCF_024139225.1). Classification (NCBI taxonomy): domain Eukaryota; kingdom Metazoa; phylum Chordata; class Mammalia; order Eulipotyphla; family Soricidae; genus Suncus; species Suncus etruscus. The sequence continues at coordinate 78,729,342 of NC_064868.1, forward strand.
TGTGTTTATCTCGCTCCCTCTAACTTATTTCACTCAGCATAATAGATTCCATATACAACCATGTATAGGAAAATTTCATGACTTCATTTCTTCTGACGGCTGCATAATATTCCACTGTATATATATACCACAGTTTCTTTAGCCATTCATCTATTGAGGGGCATCTAGGCTGTTTCCAGAGTCTGGCTATTGTAAATAGCACGGCAATGCTGGCAGGGATGTGGAGAGAAAGGAACTATTGTTCACTGCTGGTGGGAATGCTGTCTAGTCCAACCTTTATGGAAAGCATATGGAGATTCCTCCCAAACCTGGAAATTGAGCTCCCATATGATCCAGCTATACCACTCCTAGGGATATAACCTAGGAACACAAAAATACAATACAAAATCCCTTCCTTACATCACTTGTTATTTCTACTGAAAGTAGTACTTTTAGAGTACCCAAAGCTAATAAAGGGAATTAGGTGCTTGCCCTTTACCAGCTGATCCAATTCAATCTCCGGCACTCCATATGGTGCTCCTTGAGCCCACCAGGGCTGATACCTGAGGACTGAGTTAAGAGTAAGTCCTGAGCACCACTGGGTATGGCCCTAAAACAAATCCAAAAAGCATTATGACAAACTTCTCAAGAAAGTCAATACTGAAATATAAATACAACCATAGTAATGTTCATTGTCTATATCTATATCAGAAAAATATTGAACACCTAAAACTATAATGGAAAAGGATTTGTTGTTGTAGATCAGTGGTCCTCAAACTTTTTAAACAGGGGGCCAGTTCACTGTCCCTAACAGTTGGGGGTCGGACTATAGTAAAGACAAAAGTTATGAACAAATTCCTATGTACACTGCATATATCTTATTTTGAAGTGAAGAAACAAAACAGGAAAAAATACAGTATGTGGCCCAAGGGCCATAGTTTGAGGACCACTGATTGTATATATTAGGAAACACAACATTTGAGTTTGGAGGAAGTGGCTTCAGTTCTAAAGTCTGAATGAACATAATCATTTTGTTGTGATGGTGGTTTGAAGACCACACCCAGAGGTGGTCAGGGTTTCCTCCTGGCTCTAGACTCCGGGATCACTCCTGGCAGTGTAAAATCACCCCCACACACTTTATTTCAAACCCCAGGTGAAAGAGTTTGAAGCAGGTCATGCATGAAAATAATCCAAACCAGGCTGGGGATGAAACATGTGTAGTCTGGTAATCTTCTATGAAGTCCTAGCTGCCTGCCAGAACTGTCGTTTTTACTGAGTACAGAAACCAACCCCAAGTGGAGGAGTAAGAACAGACAGCTCAGGCAATCCTAAGCCAGTTCCACCTAGTTTTATTTGTAAGACAATCTCTGTTTGTGGGTAAAACCAAGATGTAAACAAATAGATATAAAGGAACAAGGGAGGCTATTTGTTTTGGGTAAAACAAGGTATAGCCTAACACTATTGGAGCTTGGAGGCCCCTATAGGATGCCAGGGACCAAAGCCAGGTCAGCCACATACAATGCAAATACCTTACCCATTGTACTCTATCTACAGCCCCACATCACCATTTTTATCCTAATACAACAGTGAGGTATTAAAAAGAGAACAATTCTATCTCTCAGTGAAGCTCTAAGTCTATGATTATAAATAAAAACCATAAGCACTAATAGAAATCATTCATTCTGCCATCATTTATTGAACACACAGACTAGAGATAGTACTGAGGCAATCAATCATGAGAGAATAATAAGCAAAAATGGTCAGAGTTCCTTCAGGGAAAGGAAGAACAGAGAGAGAGGGAAAGCTTCATACAAAATAAGAGAGCAAATATAAATACAGCATATAAAGGTAAAGTCCATGTGGAAAGAGAATCTAGAAGGTTCAATATGGTGACTGGTTCTATTCCTGGCACCACATATGGTCCCTGAGCAAAGAACCTGGGATAAGTCTCGAGCAAAGGGAGGGGAGCCAGGAGGGGAGTATGGAGGGGAGGGAAGCAGAGAAGAGGAAGGGAAGGAAAGAGGAAAAGGAAGGGAAGAGAAAAAGAGTGGAGGGGAGAGTCGGGGAAATAGCTCAAAGTGCTGTGGTAGGTGTTTCACATTCAGGAACCTTGAGTTTGACCTATGGCATTAACATGCTCCCCTGAGACCCCCCAAGCATGACAGGGTGTGGCTGACACACAAAACAGAAAAAAATATGAGATGAAAAGGTGATTATGCTAAGTGAACAAAGTCCAAAACTGAATGAGAGCTGAAACTGAAAGAGCTGATTTCACTGATATGTGGACTATGAATAGCCAGAGCAAACTGGCAAAACCCAACAGACATGTTGGGCACTGTGGTGGTTAGCAGCAGTAAGTGATATGGGTGGAAGGATTGAGGAGAGGCTCCTCTGGTGTGGGTTAGCACTAGAATTTTGACAATGGGAACATAGTATCGGACACACGAGATGCTAAGCTGTACCAGTGAAATTCCAGGACGTCCTATCTCTCTCTCTCTCTCTCTCACACACACACACACACATACACACACACTCTCTCTCACACACACATACACACACTCTATCTCTCTCACACACACACATACACACACACTCTCTCTCACACACACACATACACACACTCTCTCTCCATGAGGTTTTACAGACACTCTCTCTCACACACACACACACTCTCTCTCCATGAGGTTTTACACACACACTCTCTCTCTCACACACACACACATACACACACACTCTCTCACACACACACACATACACACACACTCTCTCCATGAGGTTTTACAGACACTCTCTCTCTCACACACACACACACTCTCTCTCACACACACATACACACACTCTCTCCATGAGGTTTTACAGACACTCTCTCTCACACACACACATACACACACACTCTCTCCATGAGGTTTTACAAACTCTCTCTCTTTCTCTCTCTCTCTCCATGAGGTTTTAAACTAAAAAAAGAAAAATAATCAAAATCCAATACAGACTCTCAGAGAACCCAAAAGAGCAAGAGCCATAGCACAGAAGCTCCAGCACATACTTTGCATACAACCAATCCGGGTTTGATTCCTGGCATCCCATATGGACCCCGAGCTCCACCAGAAATGATCCCTCAATAGAGCCAATAGTAAGACCTGAGCACAGCTGAGCGTGGCCCCTCAAAGAGAAAACGAAACTAAATGTCCAACAGAGCCAAACTTGAAAAAAAGAAAAAAGGACTTCCTGTTTTCAAAACCTAACCCAAAGCTACAACAAACAGTGTAAAGTACTGACAGACAGACAGAAGCTGGGATGTGACTCTGTGGCACAGCACACAGCTGTTATGTATAAGTACCTAGGTCCAATGCCCAGCACCCTAAAAAGGGAAGAAATAAAAGGAACAGAGAGACAGACACGTAGCCCAAGTAAAGGGAAGAGAGCCAAGCTATCTAAGCTGTACAAGGTCACATAAGCCCCATTTTTGGTTGCAAACAACTTCCTTTATGTGTTCTGTCCTGTTCTCGGCTCTGGCTCCTATGCAGTGACAGAAAGCTGTGGCTCTTCTATACCAAGTCTTTGCCACAGACTTGAGGGTTGAGCTGTTTGTTCCTGACCAAGAAACAAAGCAGCAGCATCCCATTCCAGGGGCCAGAGCAACAGACCAGTGGGTAGTGGGCTTTTCTTTTTGCCTTGCACAGTTAGTTGACTGGAGTTCAATCCCCATTATTTCATATGGTCCCGAGAGCACTGCCAGGAGGGATTCCTGAGCTCAGCTGGATGTGGCCCAAAAACAACAAAAGGAATTTGTGATTCACTATCAGTAACTTTTCTTTGAAGGGGGAGTTGGGGCTACAGCCTGTGGTGCTCAGGCTTTACTCCTGGCTCTGTTGGGCAGTGGTCAAGGGATCATATTCTGTCCTGGGGGTGGAACTGAAATCAGCCTTAAACCCTGGACTATCTTTCTGGCCCCATGTAAATGTTGGAATTTTGGATTGTATACTTATTTTCTCAGAGAAAAGATTTTAAGTGGGAAATTAATTTTGGTGATATTTAAATTTAATTATATGGCTTTATGGGGGAGAGTAAGTAAGTAAGGGGTTGGGGCTACATTCAGAGGTGCTGGAGAACATGAGTTGCCAGGCATCAAAGCCGAGTCAGCAGTCACATGCAAGTCGGGCACCTTAACCCGTGAGTCCCTTCTCTCCAAACCCAACAGTTTGAATGGGTTTTTTTTTTCTGTTTGGTTTTTTTTTTTTTGGATCACACCTGACCGGCAGCGCTCAGGCATTACTCCTGGCTCTATGCTCAGAAATCGCTCCTGTCAGGCTCAGGGGACCATCTAGGATGTACTTCTGTATGCAAGGCAAATGCCCTACCTCCATGCTATCTCTCCAGCCCCCAGTTTGAATGTTAAGAAATTCCCCAAATCAGAGGTTAAACCAGGGCACCCAATATGGTTCCCTAAGCACCACCAGGAGTGATTCCTGAACAGAGACAAGAAAAATCCCTATCAGGTGTTCCTTCAAACTAACCAAAAAAAAGTGGGTAGGTGGATGAGAATGGGTAGAGTAGAGGCTAGGCTAGAAGGGATGCGGTATGTGAGGGGTGCGTGTGTTCGCTGGCGAGCACCAAAAAGGGGGGGAGAGAGAGAAAGCTGCCTGTAAGAGAAATAGAGGGCCAGAGAGCTAGTTAGTGCAAGGATTAAGACAATTGCCTTGCATCCAACATTCAGACCCAACTCTGCATCAGAGTGTCCCTCAAACACTGCCCGGGGTCACTCCTGAACACAGCCCGGAACAGGCCTAGAGAAACCAGAAAAACTGATTTCATTTGTGCAGAGAAGAAAAACTTTGGTAAGCTCAAAGCCCACTTCCGTCCCAGATAAAATCCAAATCTGCCCCATACCCAGCCTTTGGCCAATCCCAGCAGCCCGAACCCCTACTCTCTCTGTCCTTGGCTATCCTGGCTGTGTTTTCACTTACCGACCCCAAGCAATCTCCTTTCAACATGGCCCAGAACCACCTGCCAGGCCAGTCTGAATGCTGCATACCTTGAGTGTGCCTCAAAGGTTCATCCTGCCCATTCCTTATAGGCACATGCTACTGGGCAGAAGGCCCTGGGAGCTCATTTAACCAATATGAATACCAGTGGCTGAAAAAAATGAGCCCCATCCTATTCCCTAGACTCTTGACATCTGAATAGGGAAGAAGGAGCCAGAGAGACAGTGCAGAGGAGGAGGCATTTACCTTGCACACAGAAAACCCGGGTTCCATGCCCTGGTGATGCACAAGGCTCCCTGAGCTGCGCCAGGAGTCATCCCTGTGAATACAGAGCAAGGAGTAAGTGTGCACTACTGGATATCCCCCCCCATAAAAGGGGGGTAAACTAAGAAAGAAAGGCTGGGGTATAGCTCATCAATAGAGCACTTGAGCTGTGTGTGTGAGGCCTAGATTCATCCCAGCACCCAAAGAAGGGGAAGAGGCAGGATGAAAAGCAAGGGATAGGGCATCCCTGTGGGAAAAAAGAGAAAAGGGAAGTTGGACTCCAGTCCACACACCAGCTATGGCCCCGCAACTGCGACCTGCACACCTGCACGCACCTCCTCTCACCACTCTGATGGAACCCTTCCCACAACTTCCTGTTTCCCTAACCTCTTCTTCTGGTATGTAAAAACCCACCTGGATTACCTGGTGTTCCCCCACCCTGGCGGGCGTTCCCCCACCCTGGCGGGTTGGGTTCTGGATAATAAAGAAAAGATGCTGGCTTTGGGCTCAAGGGAGAATGCACATGGCAGGTGGGCAGCACATGGCAGAGGCTGCACATGGCAGAGAAAGGCCATGAAAAAATAAAGCGAGCTGACTCCAATGAATATCGTTTCTGACTGCTTGGTCTATTATTTCTCCACCCCTACCCTGCTTCATCAGACCCATCTGCCTAAGGGGTTAGAAACATGGTGCCTAAAAAAAAAAAAAAAAGAAAAAGAAAAAAGAAACATGGTGCCTGAGGAAGTCTTACCCAATTATGGACTATATTTATATTTTTATTTTACACTCAGAAGCATGGACTCTCTTGATTGGAGACCGAGCAACCACTGGCCAAGTTCCCTAAAACGATTTTCAGAAAATGCAGACAGCAGCTTCCTTCCAATGACACGCACTCTTGCCCAAAGGGTTCACCAGGGAGACAGGCCCAGCTGCCACAGAACTGCATCCTCTACAGGGGAGATTGAGGATTCCCCTGGGCTCAGGCCGAAGCCGTCAGTGGGCACATTCCAGAGCAGAAAGCAAGCACTGGAGCCAGCGGTCGCAGTGGGGAGAGAGGGTGCTGGCCTTGCATGCGACCAGTCCACTTTCTGTCTCAGGCATCCCCTATGGTTGGTCAGAACTACCAGGATTCATCCCTGAGTGCAGAGCTAGGAGAAACCCCTGAGCACTGCCAGGTGAAGGTCCCCACACCTCAACCCCTAAAAAAAAAACAAACCTGAGCATTTGCCCAGGAAGAAACCTGCAATCTGGCCAACTGAGACATACAGGGAGACCTAATCCAACCAAGTGGCAGTCAGGAAATAAATGATAATGGTTAAGAAGCCCTGGAAAAAGAGAACAGAGAACTAAATACTTCAGTCTCTGATTAAGCAAACTTCCATCACCCTTGACCCTAGAGCTTAGGGAAGAGAAGGACAGAGAAGGGAAGAAATCAAGGAGGAAGGAAGCTGAGGATGGGAAGTAATGGGAGAAATGGAGTGATGCAATGGGTGATGAGGGAAGGGTGAATTAGCTATGAATCCAAAGCACATATGCAACCACGCTGAAAACAAGAGGTTTAAGCTGCAACCACCAAACTTTATAATGTGTCTGTCCAGGTGGCAGGGTAGGCAGGTAGAGGGGTTGAGAGATGATGGAGTCTGGGAGCAGTGGTGATGAGCGTTGACACGGATGGTGGGACTGTTGTGGAAATAGTATATGCCAAAAACTCAATTATCAATATCTTTATAAACCAGTGTTCTTTTAAAAAACATTTACAGGGGCCGGAGTGGTGGCATAAACAGTAAGGCGTCTGCCTTGCCCGCAGTAGCCTAGGATGGACCGTGGTTCGATCCCCCAGCGTCCCATATGGTCCCCCAAGCCAGGAGCGATTTCTAAGCACAAAGCCAGGAGTAACCTCTGAGTGTCACCGGGTATGGCCAAAAAAAATTTTACAAAGGAAAATAAAGTGACCTTCTGTGAGGATGCCAAGGCCAAGGGAAGAGTCCTTTCAACAAATGGAAAACTGGATCAAAAGATGAAATTCGACCTTTACCTAACATCATCTATATAAAATCAACTCAAGGTAGATAATGACCTAAATTTAAGACCTACAACTCCTGAAAGAAAACGGTGTGGGAAAGCTTGGCGATAATTTCTTGATATAATACCCAATGAAAAATTAGAAAAATGGAACCATATCAAACTTTGAAACTTTCATGTATCAGAAAACACTGAATTGGACCAAAGTGATAGTACAGCAGGTAGGATGCTTGATTGCACACAACTGACCCGGGTTAGACCTCTGGAACCACATAAAGTCCCCAAAACCCATGAGGAGTGATCATTGATTGTAGAGTTGATGGAAGGCCCTTGGATAATCCCATTGCATTGACAGTTGAAACTGGTCGTTTTATACCATTGCCATGCTGGGTATAAAAGAAAAAAACTTAGACAATTGTGGGGGGACCCAGGATAGTGACCAGAGCAGTGCCTGCTGGTCTGCGGGGGGTGGGGAGGCAGAGATAAAAGCACCACAGAGATGTTGCCTGCTTTGTATCTATTCCTTTTCTTTCTTTTTTTGAATCCAGGTCTCTCCCTGCCAGCCAGAGGATGCCCATGAATTTCCATCTATCTCTCCCTTTCTCTCAGAAACCCCCAGGCAGCGGCAGCAGGCCTCAGAATCCTGGAAAAATAAAAAGATTGCAGCAGCCAAGCAGCAGGTGAACTTGCAGCTTCCTGCACTAACCTGCTGGATAACGACTAATTTCTACAGTAGACTGTATGCATGTAGTAATCCCAAAACATCGCCAGGATGTAGGTCAAGAGGCAAAAAATAAAAGGAGATTGAACAGAGAAAGGGAACCTATAGAATGGAATTTAGAAAACCTCTAGATTAATGCAAATCACATGCACACCTATTAAGAGAATTAATATCCAGAATACATAAAGAACCTCAACAACTAAACTCAAGTTACACGATAAAAAAAATTGAAAAAGAAACTGGAGGCCATTTCTCCAAGGATGCTATGCCAACAACAATGCCATCTAGAAGGATGCTGGCAGGGCTAATCAGAAGAGGAGTCCAAACCTAAACAGAACAAGAGAGCACCTCACATCATTCCAAAGCCTATAATCAAAAATACAGAAGGCAGGGGCCAGAGTGATAGCACTGCAGGCAGGGTGTTTGCATTGTATGTGGCCGACCCGGGTTCGATCCCTGGCATCCCATATGGTCACCTGAGCCTGCCAGGAGTGATTTCTAAGGGCAGAGTGAGGAGGAACCCCTGAGTGCTGCCAGGTGTGGCCCAGAAACATGGATACATGGGTGGATGGATGGATGGATGGATGAGTGGGTGGGTGGGTGTAAAACAAGTTAGCAGCACCTCAAATCCATCCCAAAGCCCACCACCAAACATCCGGAGGAACAAATATTGGAACCCTCAGTATTTTCATCAAAATGGCTACAAAGGGAAACAATACAGGGATACCTTAAAAATCTGGAGGGGTTTTTAGGGGTCAGAGCGGTTGTGCAAGCGGTAAGGCATTTGCCTTGCACATGCTAACCTAGGACAGACCGAGGTTTGATCCCTCGGGGTCCCCTATGGCTCCCCAAGCCAGGGGCAATTTCTGAGCTCATGGCCAGGGGTAGCCCCTGGGAATCACCGGGTGTGGCCCAAAAAGCCAAAAAAAAAAAAAAAAGATCTGGAGGGGTATCTGGGGCCCAACCAGCAACACTCAGGGGTTATTCCTGGATTCGGGGATCAGGGATCATTCTGGGCCATGCTCAAGGGGTCACATGGGGTGCCATGGACTGATAGCAAGCATTTTAGTACTTGTTCACTGTTGCTGGAAAAAATAAGTCTTATCCAGGGCTACAGCAGGAACCAAGAGGCAACCTCAGTGACCACATCAGCCTCACTGACACACACGGTAGTTTCACCCACACACTTCATGAAGCAGTTTCACCACACACAAACGCTGGGACCCAGCAATAGGTCAAAGGACTGCCTGGCAGGTAGGTCTGGCCTACTGGGACTCTTCCCACTGCCTTTAGTAGTGGAATATGAGGGGCCAGAGCAACCGTACAGCAGGAAGAGAGAGGTGTTTGCCTTGAACATATCCCACTTGGGTTTGATCCTTGACATTCCATATGGTCCACCGAGCCTGCCAGGAGTGATTTCTGAGCACAGAGCCAGGAGTAACCTCAGCAATGCTAGGTGTGGCCCAAAAACTAAAACAAAAAGAGTTGGACCATATGCCTTGGAAATGAGCTGAATCCATGGTTCTCAGTGCCAGAAGCTGTGAGGATGCTCAGGCAATCACATCCCCTTGGAGTGAGGGGGCCCGGGGACCATCTTCTGGGTCCCCACTCCCTCAGTTTACATGTGACTTCCTCCTCCCAACACACACACACACACACACACACACACACTACCTGCACACAGCAACATGATGAGCTCATCTCTGAATTCCTGCTGCACACAACAGTTGTGGGACTCCTCACAAGAAAGGCAACTCTTGATGACCCACTCTGCCCTGCTACCCTAGCCGGGAGTGTAGGCGTCTGGCCACAGAGGTCGCCTAGAGCCTGCGAGTCTTCAGACAGTTTCCAAAGAAGGACCCAAAGCCCATGGTGCACTTTCTTCCAGCTCCCCTCATCCTTATCCCTGCAAACTCCCAGCATTGTGAAGCTTCCAGAACACCCCCCCCACACACACACACACTGCTTAGCCAACAGGTGTGGCTGCTCATTCTTTATGCCAGATCCCTCCCCACTTCCGCCCCCAGCCCAGCCCACTCCCAGCCTGGTTTCCTCCCTTGCCCAGGTCAGGAACAAATGATCTATTTGCCTCACTGGCAAGCACCTGTGAGAGTCTCCAGGGCTTTCCAGGCCTCACAAACTTCGGGCACACATTTTGGCAATCCAGCTCATGGGAGCTGCAGCTGTGCCCCCGCTAATTTGGAACCTCACAATCCCAAGTGTGCCCTCTTGGCTTCGCACGACCTCCACCCTCTGGCCAGGTGGCCCCCAACCACCCTCCTCCAAAGACAAAATATTCCTTGGGTCAATGGTGTTCCCCAGGGGATTCTGACCTGGACTGCCAAGGAGCTAACTGCCAGCCAGGTACACAATGCAATGAGGTAACAGCATAAAGAAATGATGCTGGGGGGCTGGAGCGGTGGCACTAGCGGTAAGGCATCTGCCTTGCAAGCGCTAACCTAGGACAGACCACGGTTCAATTCCCCGGCGTTCCATATGGTCCCCCAAGTCAGGAGCAACTTCTGAGCATAGAGCCAGGAGTAATCCCTGAGCATCACCAGGTGTGACCCAAAAAAACAAAACAAAAAAAAAAAATAAAGAAAAGAAATGCTGGAGCACTGGACAAAATAGAAGGTGGAGAGAGAGGAGCAGTGACCAAGGTCCCAGAGTCAGGATAAATGGAAGTCACGTGTTGCTGCTCCCCTGGCAGAAACCTCAGCTGTGGGCATCCATTTACCTGGGCAGGCAGGACAATGCCTGCCCCAGCGGGTGGTGCAAAGCAATGGACAGAGGAGGTGGTGATAGCTGGGAAGCTGTGGGTTTCTGCTCTCTGGGGGTGAGCAATGATTGTGGCCAGGGTATCCTCCAGTTCCCTGCCCCTTGGAAAAACCCCTATTTCTTCACCTCAGCATGCAGGCAAACCAGAACCTAGCCAGAAGGGGCCTTTGGCTAGCTTTGGGCTTGCAGAAAGGTTGCCATCACCCTCCCTGATTCTATGCTGAGCTCCAAGCAGATGATTTATGTTTCCCAGACAGGAAACAGAGGACAGGAAGTGAGGGGCCTTGCCTGGCACTCAGCACTGCAGACTCCATCCCCCACACCACAGATGAGGCCTTGAGAATGGCCAGGGGCTGCTTCTGAGCACCACCAGTTTGGGTGCAAAATCCAGAAAGATGAGAGAGACAGAGGCAGGTGGAGCTTTGTGGTTTGGGCACCTACCAGGCAAAGGGCTATGCATGTAACTACCTCCGCATAAGAACCTGGGGTGCTACATCTCTGATGATTTCAAAACTCCAGGGTGGAGGAATGAAGCCGGCCCACATGATGGGGGTTGGGGGGATCTGGCTGCTGGAAGCTGCGTCCAGTTTGCTCCAGACTTGGCCCCATGCGCGTCTTTTTTCTTTGCTGACTTTGCTTTGTAGCCTCGTGCTCGAATAAATCATAGCTGGGAACACAAGTATATGCTGAGTCTGGTGAGCCCTGCCAGTAAATCACCCCGCCTGGCAGTCCTTTGGGGGCGCTCCTAATTGGCAGAGATTGGGAAAGCCTAATATCTTCCCAGAAGCCATGTAGAGCGGACATTCTTCCCTTCATTGCGGTGACAGAGGAAGCCGTTGAGAGAGGCTGGACAGAGCATACCCAGAAAAGAAATATTTGGGCGGTTATCACACCGGTGTGCTCTCGTGTGAACAGGAAAAAAAGTGCAGGTGCCTGGGCAGGCACTGAAAACTACTTCAAAGGCCTGAAAGCCCATGCTGCATGTCGGGGTCACAGGTTCGATCCCCAGTACCACACAGACCCCTGAATACCATGGAGGGTGGCTGCCAAATACCATCGCCATTGCCATCATCATCATCATGTGATTTCCCAGGACCTATCAATTACCTGAGATGTGAATTCAGTAGGTTTAAGGCCCCGTGATAGTCTGCATTTATCATGAGTGACCCAATTGAATTTTCTGCAAGTGGTCCAAAGCCAGTTTTTCAGGGAGTTGGAAGACACACAGGACTGACCTCATAGCTTACTCCTGGCTCTGTCCTCAGAGATTACTCCCAGCATGCTCAGGGAACCAGATTCTGGAAGGTGGACCAGCTGCTTGTCCTGCACTCTGTTCACCCACCATCTCCTCTCTCTCTGTTCACAAGTTCACATTTAGAGAAACCTGGAGAAGCCTGTGAAGTCTATGCCCAATTCCCAAGCTGGGTAGGCAACAGCAGAACAAGGATTTGTAATAACCGACCCCGTTAACAATGCTACAGTAAGATTCACAACAAACTGTTTCCAAACCCCTTTCAATTCTATAGTTTTGCAAGGCTACTCCACTTTCTCACTTTAGATAAAGTGCCTTAGTTAATGGCAATGGGTGCAGAGGAAAAGTACCGTATTTCACCACATAATAGACAGCACCACATACTTGTCATATCTTAATTTTTAAGTAATGTAGGCACAATATTTTTACGGTTCAAATATTAGCAACTATTTTGGGGGGAGGCAGTTTGGGCCCATGCCCTGTGATGCTCAGGGCTTACTCCTGGCTCTACACTCAGAAATCACTCCTGGCAGTTTTGGGGGAACCATATGAGATGCTCAAGATCAAACCCAGTTCGATATATAACCCTGCTATACTATCTCTCCAGCCTCAAGCATTCCATTTTTCTTCAAAAATGGTGATTATAGGAGCCGAAGCGATGGCGCTAGAGGTAAGGCATCTGTCTTGCAAGCGCTAGCCTAGGACGAACAGCAGTTCGATCCCCTGGAGTCCCATATGGTCCCCCCAAGCCAGGAGCAATTTCTGAGCGCATAGCCAGGAGTAACTCCTAAGCGTCAATGGGTGTGGCCCAAAAACAAAACAAAACAAAAATGGTGGTTATAGGACCAGAGAGCTAGCATAGGGCTTTATGGAAATTTTTTTTTTGGTTGGTTGGTTGGTTGATTGTTTGGTTTTTGTGCCACAACAGCACTGCTCAGGGCTTACTCCTGGCTCTGTGCTCAGAGATCATTCCTGGCAGTGTTCTGGAAAGCATATATGGGAAAGATATCAAACTTGGATTGGCTGTGTGTATGGCAAACAAATGCCTTATCCACTGCACTATAGAACCAACCCTCGAACCCGGCACCACATATAGTCTCCTTATCCAACATGACCAGGCATGATCCTTGAACTCAAGTGCCAGGTACAAGCCCTGAATAGTCAAGTGTGGCTCCACCCAACCCCCCCCCAAGAAATCATAAAATCTGTTACTATGTGGTGAAATACAGCATGTTCAAATCCTAGAACCAAATGCTAAGTGGTATCCCCAGTCGAAATAATGCAATAACCACAGTAAGTCAAAGATTTGCTCCTGAAATGGGAACAATGCAGATCTGGTTTCCAAAACAGATTTGAGGCACTGCTGATGGCAACAGAAAACATAATCTTATAAATGGCATTTAAAAGGCAGAATCTGGGGCCGGGCAGTGGCGCTAAAGGTAAGGTGCCTGCCTTGCCTGCGCTAGCCTTGGATGGACGGAGGTTCGATCCCCCGGTGTCCCATATGGTCCCCCAAGCCAGGAGCAACTTCTGAGCACATAGCCAGGAGAAAGCCCTGATCGTTACCGGGTGTGGCCCAAAAAAACCCAAAAAAGAAAACAAAAAAAAAATAAATAAAAGGCAGAATCTGAGAGTGGGAGAGAGAGTGCAAGGGTTATGGTGTTTGCCTTCCAATGCAACCATACAAATGGTCCCGGGAGGAGCACCAGGGTTATTTAAAGCACAGGGCCAGAAACAGCTACTGGAAAGGGCCAGTGCATCCCAAATCCCACCACTCAAGTAAGAATTTTCCTAGAATTTCAGAGGGCTGGGGCAGGATATTAATAAGAGCTGTCTGTGAATACCAAAGGGAAGGCATTAATAATCTTTCTGGTGAATGGGAAAAACAGCCTCAAGCCAGTATGAACTAAATTTTCTGATGTTTTTTTTTTCATTGGGAAGGGGAAAACCCAGGACCTCAAACATGAAAGGCAAGTGCTATACAGCAGAATAGCGTTGATCCTAATAGGACTGGTACTTTGTGCGTGGGCAGCAAAATATCCTTTTTTCCCTCTTTTCAAGTGCAGTGCCTCTGTCCACTGAATGGAAGAACTTAGCCTGAAATGCATAAACTTCTTGGTGGCAACTTATACTCGCTGGTGGTTTTTCACCTGTAATTGATGACTCAGATGATGATATCACCAGCTCACAATTCAATAAGCATTTATTGGGCCTCAACCCTTTACCTGATACTATCTATGCGAACTGCAAGATCAGTAGCAAGGAAACGAGGTTGACTCCCCACCCCCCCGCCGAGAATTCTGAAGTCCAAAAGGAAGATGAGGAAAACAGAAAGAGCTGGCAGTACTCTTGCATCACAGGGCCCCCAAAAAGTCACGAGACCTGCTCACATTATTGGGTAAGCTGCGCTAATGCTCCCAGCTCGAATTGAACAAATAGGGCTGGGGAAGTCGAAGACAACCTACATTTCACGCAAACACATTCACCTCCCAAATCTAGATCGAACCCAGTCTATATAAACACAGATGACCCGTCTGTTAAGCCAAGCAGCCATCCATCCCTACCCTGCAGTCATGGAGGGGCCGTCTGCCAGCATGTTGGCACAGGGCAGACCGCACCCACATCTGCAGTGCTGAGCCCTCATTCATCACTTAGGCTGCAGCAGTGTTCATGTAGGCTGCAGTTGTGCTAATATGTTTTACAATCACTGCTCGTCTACCCGTAGCCTAGCTAAGAAGGTGAGTGACTAGAAAAAAAGCAAAGAAACTTAAAAAGTCAAGCCAGCACCCTATTTGCTTCTGGCCACCCACGAACTCCATCCCCACAAGCAGAAGAAAATACATCCCCCATCTCAAGCAATCCCATGCGTCCGGCACCTTCTTCTGAGAGAACAGATCTGTCACCTAAGCCTGGCACCCAGCCCTTATGATTATTCCTAATTACTCAACAATCCGGAGTTTGCCTTGACCCCCACCACTGCACAGCTAAAGTTGGGCTGGTTTGTCTGAGGCCCCCGGGCCCTCTTTGAGCACTGCAAACAAACTGCCTGAATGAGAAAACAGCTGGACAGGTGCCACAGGATGCATTAAAAAAACAACCAGATGTGCCTGCATCAATCTCACCTTTGCTCAAAGTTCATTAAGAGACTGGCAACTACTTGATTTGTAGGCACCCCTGAAAGAGATTAATTGGGAACAATAACAATAAAGCACAGGCGCCAACAACAGACCCTGAGGGAAGCTGCTTGAAATAGGGGCCTTCAACCATGACTCCATGGGCAGGTAAGGGCCTGCAGGTATTAAAAGGTTGAATGACACTGTTTTCAAAGAAATTTGGGGTAATGCTGCTTCAGCAGTAAGAGGCATATCAAGTGGGGGGATAAAACTTGTTCTCAGGTTTTTAATTAAATAATTTAATCCTGGGGCCGGAGGGATAACATGGAGGTAAGGCATTTGCCTTCCATGCAGAGACGGTGGTTCAAATCCCAGCATCCCATATGGTTCCCGTGCCTGTGAGGGGAGATTTCTGAGCATAGAGCCAGGAGTAACCCCTAAGCGCTGCTGGATGTGACCCCAAAACCAAAAAATAAATAAAATAAAAATAAAAAATAATTTAATCCTACATGTTTACTTCTTTCAAGCTTTAGTGGCTCACTCCGAAAGAGATTTCCCAACTCTCATGGATTAGACTAGGATCTATTTGCAGAAGAGCATTTGCCATGAGTAGGTCATGTTGCAGGCGTCAGAAGCAACCAATGCTTTTTAACGTGAGATTCTAAGCACTATAAAGTACTTGAGATTGTGGGGCCCGAGAGATAGTAAAGAAAGGCGAGCTTGCCTGGCACATGACCAATCCCGGTTCAATCCCTGGCAGCCCAGAAGGTCCCCAAGTCAGCCTGGAGTGATCCGTAAAGGCAGAATAGGAGAATGTCCTGAGCACAATTGGGTGCAGTCCCCACCATCACCAAAAAATAAATAAATGAGATGGCAGTACACTCAATTTTTGGTCAAAAGGTAGATGACAGGTAGATAATAATAACAGTAATTTTTAAAAAATAACCTTTCTGCCATATCACAAATGCTAAGACACCATTCACTATGTCCTTTGGATCTACAGCCATGTATGTAAATAACAAGGATTCAAAAGCAGGAAAAAATATTTTTATTACCCAGAGTCATTTGGATATTCATGTTTTCATTTGCAGGTCATACAAAACAGGCAGAAAGGCCTTAGGCAATCAACAAAAAACATGTGTCTGTCCCATTATGCACCAGGTTCAGACCATGATTCTGTGGGCTTTACCTGGCCCACAGGCAGGAACATTCCCCACTCATTTTCCACACTCATTTTCCAAAGACAAGAGCTTTGTGCCCTGCTTGTTGCTGTGTTCCCAAGGCCTACCACACTGCAACAGAGCTCAGCAATCATATGATGAATGAAAAATCATTGGGGCCAGTGAGGTGGCGCTAGAGGTAAGGTGTCTGCCTTGCAAGCGCTAGCCAAAGAAGGACCCTTGGTTTGATCCCCCGGTGTCCCATATGGTCCCTCCAAGCCAGGGGCGATTTCTGAGCGCTTAGCCAGGAGTAACCCCTGAGCATCAAACGGGTGTGCCCCCCCCAAAAAAATAAGACCTAAAGAAAAATCATGTTCTGTGTAAAATGGGGTCAGAAAGATCACTCTAAGGCCAGAAGCGATAGCACAGTGGTAGGGTGTTTGCCTTGCATACGTGGCCAACCCGGGAGCATTCCACATGGTTCCCAAGCCTTTCAGGGAGGGAGGGAGGGAGGGAGGGAGGGAGGGAGGGAGGGAAGGGAGGGAGGGAGGGGAGGGAGGGAGGGAGGGAGGGAGGGAGGGAGGGAGGGAGGGAGGGAAGGAAGGAAGGAAGGAAGGAAGGAAGGAAGGAAGGAAGGAAGGAAGGAAGGAAGGAAGGAAGGAAGGAAGGAAGGAAGGAAGGAAGGAAGGAAGGAAGGAAGGAAGGAAGGAAGGAAGGAAGGAAGGAAGGAAGGAAGGAAGCTCACACTCTGATCACCACAACTTTGGTGTAAAATGCAGCTACCCTCATCACCGAAGTCCAGGAGCTGGAGTGATAGTACAGCGCATAAGGTGCTTGCCTTGCACATGGCTGACCCGGATATGATCCTCGGCAACCCATTTTGTTTCCCACACATCGCCAGGAGTAGTGCAGTCAGGAGTAAACCACTCCTGAGCAGTGAGGTTGTGACCCCCTACATGTAGACACACCCACACAAACTAGTCCAGTCCATCAGTATACAGTATCCCCCCAAAGTCTAGGTTCTGCCTCATCTGGTTGCAATATGTTAGAGTGTCCCCAAAGAAAGCAGAGGCTCTAAGACACTTGGTTCTGACAGCCTCTGAGCCCACAGGGTAAGAGCCCTATCCTAAAGACAGCCCAGCCTGTGTCCAACACACACCAATGCCAGCGGCCAGTCTAGGTTAGCACCTGTGCTTGGACTAACCAGCTAGAGCATGGTCTCCAGAAATCCCTTACTGGGCTCTCAGGTGCCAGCTCCCTGTGGGGTTTTGGGGAGTGGCAGGACACCTTTCTTATGCAATGACCAGAATTCAGTGAAGTCCATTTCCCTGGACTTGCTGGAACAGCTCCTAACTCCAACCATCGTTTCACCTGGTAGGCTGCAGGCTTATAACACAGGGCAAGTAGGGAAGGCTCAGCCTCCCCACTTTCTCTAGGCAAAAAACCCTCTCAAATTGTCCACTGATTGGCAACCTGAAAGCTCTCCAAAGCCCCTTTTTCCCTTTGCTTTGGGGCCACTCCTGGTAGTGCTTAGGGCTGGCTCCTGATGATGCTCAGGGGAGCAAGGGGCTGAGGACTGAATGCCAGTGCATGATATACTCTCACTCAGGCCCCTGAGTCTTCCAGGCAGTCAACACTGATCTCCCATGAGTTTCTGGCAAATAGCTTCATCTCAGGGCCTCCTTCCAGCAGAGTCGGGTCTTCTGCTGACCAGCTCCCAAGGGTCTCCTTGATATAAAAGGTACCTTCAGGGTTCCAAAGCTATAGCACAGCCAGTAGGGCATTTGCCTTGCACAAGGCCAACTCATGTTCAATCGCCATCATCTCATATGATCCCCAGAGCCTGCCAGGAGCAATTTCTGAGAGCAGAGCCAGGAGAATCCCTGAGTGCCACCGGGTGTGGCCACCCCCCAAAAAAAAATAAAACCAAAAAGGTATCTTTATTTCATTTCCCAACCCCTCAGGAAATTTCAGAAGGTAAAGAATCCCCTGTCAGAAATCTGAGGGCAAAGATCAAACATGCCTGTGTTATAAATCACATGATAACAATCACTTAAGAAGGATTCCATCTCGACTCCTCCTTCTTAAAAAGTTTACTGTATTAGTCTGGAAGGAAATATTATTCACACAAAAGCTAGTCACTCAGTGGCCAGATAAGCCCAGACTCTCACCTCACCCCTCCTCAAGGTCTGGATAGCATGGACTTGCCAGCCAGGTCAGCGTTTCTCCACAGGAGTCCATTTCCAGACACCCACAGGCAGGAAAATGGTCCTTCAGTAGGGACAATACAGACATGCAATGCATAAAGATGGTAATTTATTACATACAATGGATGCCCTCGGGCATTAGTCTTTAATTCTCTACCAGGGAACCAAAAATAAACAAATAATAAAGGAATATGAAAGGATCCAGTAAGCCACACAAAAGGAAATTCCAATGACTGGAAAAGGTTTCTGGTTTTATTTTAGCAGGGTCAAGTTCACCTGTTAAATACAAAACTCCAGAGAAGAAGCCAAGATGCACAGATGCACAGAGCATTTGTAAGGCCTGTGCCAAGGCCCGAAGACTGCAGTGCCCAAAGTTGGAGAAATTTCCTAAACCTAAGGAAATTCACTGATATTTTCCATGCTCAGCAATTGCAGGCCAATGAGGCCTGATATTGTAAAGGGAAATGAAAAAGAAAATGTCTAATTACCCTGATAATCCAAGGAAGAAAGAAACCAAAAACCTTCTAGCTCCTAAACACAAAACCAATTACCCAAATTATTTTATTGTCTCCAACTATTGTTCCACTGGACCCACAAGGCCACAGACTCCAGGTTAAGGATTTAACTGTTTTGTGGACTCTTATACTGCAATCTTTGGTCTGACTCCGAATTTTCACTTTATTGATATACAGCATCACTTCAGTCTAGTCCTGGATCTCTTTCACTGATTGGACACTTTCCATGCCCTATCCTTACCCGATGCTGAATGTAGTATCATGGCATGAACCAAAGCAGCCTGAGTGTGTCTAGAATCAGACTTAAGGATGTCGCTCAGCATCTGTCTCACACTCGGGACTTGGGCTTCCTTCAAACAATGATACTGGAATCCACCCACCCTACAACTTCTCTCTCCGACAAGCTCCACTGACAGCATCATTTGGCCCAGCTCCAGATCGACCTCATCAAGGGATGTCTTATTTTGAATCGTGTAAAGGTCTAATTTTGAATTTGTAAGTCGTGGGGGGGCATTAAGGGTCTCAGTAAACCCTGACACCCATCTGCAAATGTTACTATAATCCCATGGAACCTCATATGGAGAAAAAAATAAATAAAACAACAGGATAACATAAAAGCCCTGACCTTTAAGGCTGGGCTAGCACAGACATCTAATAAACATGCCTTTGAAAGAAGTAAATTGTCCAGACAAAGCTACTATTATTGATTTATTACATTTCCAGAGAATGGAAATGTTGACTAAGAACAGGCAGCCTTTTATTCCACTCGAGAGGGTCAACTCGAAAAATCTCCCAAGACACCCCTTCCTGCCTTACTTCTTTAAAAGCCCTCCCTTGGTGTGTGTGTGTGTGTGTGTGTTTTTTAACCTCAAAACCATCTATAAGAGATGGTAAAGGTAAAGAAGACAATTCTTAATGGGAAAGACGTCATGACCATGTCTTAAAAAAAAAAAAAACAGACAATGAGGCACTCTGGTTTAGGTTGAAACTGGAAAACCTGGGGAAATAAACAGCATCCTCAGTCAAGACGGTTCAGCCAACAAGTCACAAGCAGTGAGTGATGCTACAGAAGAGATTTCCACCAGCAGGATTTCAAATGCCAAACCCTGGCTACCTTTCACAAAGCAAGCTCCACTCTGCCACCATGGACAATGACAAGCCACAGCCGCCCTATTAATACGGTCCACGCCTCAGCCAATTTCACAACACCCTACCTGGAGAAAGGGGGCCATGGCCCCCATTCTACACAGATACATGCAATCCACCCCATTTCTATGTGGGAACTATACCACCTAAAAAGAGCCCATACAACTGAGACGAGAACTCCACTGTGTTCATGTCTCCGAGGCCCAAAGAAATCCCTGCTCTGTGGCTTCTTGGTGACTTCCACAGGGCAGCATCCCTCAGATGCCCATCCATGTCATCACTCTCCCCCCAGGGAAAAAGATAAGAGAAAGAAAAACAAAAGATGAGAAGAGCCAAAGGCTCAGACATCAAAGGAAGATTCAACACCACAGTACTCCTTCTCTGGGCCCCAGAAACAAAAAATCCTGAAGTCATTCCTTAGTGATGAGTATTCATTCTATAGCAGGCTGCATGTCCAGCCCAGTGGTTTGCAGATCAAGTCCTTGCCCGAAGCTCTTAGCTCACACACACACACATGCAACTCCTGGGAATCTCCCAACTTGCTGCCCTGGTCCAAATTCCCCCAAGCTTACCATGGTCAGAGTTGTAGTGGAAAGCAGGAGTATTTGAGCATTTCAGCTGCAACAATGAGGTCAAAGCCCATCTCGGGTGTGAGCAAAAGTGAGTTTCTGCAGAGATCTTGGTCGCTTCAAGACTGCAGCCTGGCACCTCAACCACTGCTGCAAATTCGGCTGCATGCCCAGGCTTCCCGGGCCAGCACTGCTTAAGGACCAGACTGACACTCTGCACATCCCTCAGAGCACAGGCGGAGGAGAGAAGGCTTCGAGACCAATACTTGCAGTCCGGCTCCAAATGTTTTTTGAAAAACGGGGCTGGTGAACCTTGCAATTTTAAGCTAATGAATTTATTATGAACTAGAGTCCAGTTGTTTTCCATTTTAAGTGCCTTGTGAAGAGATTATCCTTTCCCCAAATATTGCAGTTATTAGCTCCCTGTCTCTCTGTCTCTGTCTCTCTCTCTCTGCCTGCCACCTTTCTCCTTTTCATTACCCCCCCCCAGGCCACACTCCAAGAAGCACCAGACTTTTTTACCTTCTCAGGCTAAATGTGAGAAACCAATTTTAGCCACTTGCTTTTTTAGCACAGTCTCCCGTACAAGCCGATGCCTCTAGATTTCAACATCTTTGCTATGTGCTGCCTCCATCGTTCTGTGCCACAGGTAACATGCTCCAATTTCCCAGGACATGCCTCTGGGTGAGGTAAGCATTTAGAAAACCATTAATAGAACATGTTTTTGCAATAACACCTCAAAATGGGGCGTCCAATTATTTCTGTTAGCCGCGGAACATTTGTGAAAGTTGCAAAGGCAGAAAAAAAAATGAGGGCGAGTTTATTCGCTCTGGGGGAAAAGAATGTGAGCAGACGCTTTGATTAGGAGTAATCACACAATCACACGAAAGACAGCAAACCACCAAGTTCTCAAACGTATGTGGCTAAGGTGTTGGGGGAAGGGGGGCGCTGCCCTAAACCATTGTTTGCACCAACAGGGGTGGGGTGGGGGGGGAATCCCAATTTCCAGTTGAATCCTTCCTTTCACGTCCTCAGCAGAAATAAACACGCTATTCCCGCCATCTCTTTGCCTTTAAGGAAGTTGCTGCAAATAGAATCTTGGTCCCGCGGTGTCTGTTTAGCTCCATTCTTAATGGACCCTCCAAGAGTACGCGGGTTAGAAGATTTCCCCCCCCCCCTTAGGAAAAAAAAAAACACCCAAAACTCAGGAATTGCTTTTATCTCTGCCCAAATTCCAGGGCCAGGGAAACTCCTTTTCCAGGCAGCTGGGAGAGGGTAAACGGGGTCGCGGGAGTGTTCCCCGCAGCCTGCCCCGGTGGATGGTTTAACGACTTGGGGCTTCCAGCTTCAGCCCGGGTGCTCCGCAGCGGCGCGGTGCGGTCTCCCCCCACTTCCCCAGCGCCCGCAGCCCACCGTGCCCGCTCGCCCGGGCGTTTCTCCTTTCTCGCTCGCTGACAGCCGAGCGGCCCAGGCTGAGGCTCCAAAGTTTGCCGGGCCAGCGAGCTGCAACGGTCCGCGCCCCGGAACACGCACAGTCGGGGTCCCGAGCCTCCGCACTTGCCCCGCCCCCGCCAAGGTTTCTGGGGGGCACAGTCACCGATCTGGGTGCACCTCCATGTGTTCACGGCAGAGGAAACAAAAGAAAGGCAGCTCGGAGATAATAAAACGCCATCTTCGACTAATTGGCAAGCCCCGGAGGGGGGGTCGCTCTTCCCACCATGCAGTCCGCGGGGAGTGGGTCCCCGGCGCCCCGGGAGGGAAGCTCGAATAGAACTGTTTGTTTGGGCGTGGAGGAGGGCTGCTCATCGCGGAGCCCCGGAGTCACTCACTACCTGCCGGCACCACCACCCCCCCACTCCACCCACCGACCCCCTCGTCTCCACCCAGGGCGCCGCCGGGACAACGTGTTTCCCGCTACAACTGCACCGGGGTGATGCTGCCCCGCGGACCCCTCCACCCCCTCCCCGGCCGCCCCAGATCGGTTCCGAGGGGGCCCCGGCGACGGAGCGGCAGGGGCGCAGCGCGGGTACTTACAAAGCGATTAAAGCAGCGGCGGAACATCGCGGCCAAGGCTGGCTGGGCGCCCCGGCGGGCGGGCAGCGGCCGGGCTGGGAGGGCGCCGTCCACCAAACACACTGCGGCGTGGGCCGCCGGCGCGCAGCGGACGGACGGCGAGGCGGGGGGCCGGCCGGCCGCCGCCAGCGCCCCAGGACTCGGCCCCGCGCACCCCGCGCCGCCCCGCCTCGCGCTCGGCCCGCCCGGCCCGGGGGCGGCGGCCCCGTCCTCGCCCTTATCTGGCCCCAGCACGGCCGCTCCCGCCGCAGCAGCCCGCGGAGCCGGCGAGCCTGGCGCGCGGGGGAGGGCGGGCGGGGCGGCGCTAGGCTC
Organism: Suncus etruscus; assembly: GCF_024139225.1. Classification (NCBI taxonomy): domain Eukaryota; kingdom Metazoa; phylum Chordata; class Mammalia; order Eulipotyphla; family Soricidae; genus Suncus; species Suncus etruscus. Next base: position 78,752,435 of record NC_064868.1, read on the forward strand.
CTCCTGCGGGGCTGGGGCGCCCCGCGAGCGACACGCTCGCCCCCTCGGGCTCCGGGGGACCCGGCGCCGGCCCGAACTCGTCCGCGCCGCCCCGCGCTGCCGTCCCGCCGCCGGGCTGGGGCGCCACGGTGCGGGGCTGCCCGCCGATCGCCGGGGAGCAGCGGGCTTCGGAGCGCCGGGTGGGCACGGGCTGGGGGCGCGGGGATCGGGGCCGCCAAGCCGCCCCCGAGCTCGTCGGGAAAGGCGCGGAGCGCCCCGCCGCCGTCCGTGCCGCCGCCCGGCGCCGCCGTCTCACTTGCACTTTCCCTCGGCGGCGGCCAAGCCGGGCTTTGTGTGGCTGCTGCGCAGCGGGGCGGGATTTCCCTGGCGCCCCCCCATCGCCGCCCGGCCCGCCCGCCCCGCCCCCGCGCGCGCCCGCAGCACCCTGGGAATTGTAGTCCCCGCGCGCGCGGCTGCCGCGGCTCCGCCGACTGCGGGCTGGGAGCTCCCCCACTCGCCCGTACCTGGTTTGCGCCGAAGGTGAGCAGCCGCGGTGCGGCCCGGCAGCGCGCCGTCTCGGCAGAAAAGTGGCGGCGGCGGCGGCTTTGCTGAGGCTCTGCGTGGGAAACGAAGCCACAGAGAGGTTAAGCAGAGCCCCCCACACCACATCACCACCACCACCACCAGCCCCCAGAGCGCGGGGATTTCCCCTGGCATTTGCACAGGGTCCTGCCCACAAATCAACTCCTTTACTAGTTAAGGATGGAAATATTGGATTCCTAAAAAAGTAAGTAAATAAATAATAAAGGAGAGAGAATAAGTTATTTGTCTTGCATCTCACAGAGAGAAAGGAGAGACAGAGAGACTGAGAGAGATTTGCTTTGCATCTGGCCAAACCTAGTTGGATCCCAACACCACACAGGGGTGATTTCCGAGCATTGCTGAGTGCTCCCTTTAAAAAAGAAAATTCGAAAAAGGGGCCAGAGTGGTGGTGGTGCAAGTGGTAGGACGTTTGCCTTGCATGTGCTAACCTGGGACAGACCGTAGTGCAATATTCCAGTATCCCATGTGGTCCCCCAAGCCAGAAGCGATTTCTCAGCGCATAGCCAGGAGTAACCCCTGAGCGTCACCGGGTGTGGCCCAAAAACAAAAAAAATTCTAAAAACAACAGAAAATGTCCAGGCTGGAGAGACTACAGTGGGTAAGGTGCTTGCCTCTGTAGGTTGCTGACCCACGTTCACAGCATCACATATGGTGTACCTCAAACACATGCAGGAGTGATTCCTGAGTGAAGAGTCAAGAGTAAGCCGTGAGTGGGATGTGTGTGGACCGCCCACTTCCAAATAAACAAAAACAAAAACAGAGAAGTTGAATCTGGAATTGCAGAGGCTGATTCACCCCAAATCCTATGTCTCCTGCTTTCCCACTTCTGTAGTAGCGCTGGGTCCCAAGCCTGTAGGAGAAACTTGCTATTCTCTCAAGAGCTTATATCCCATACATCCCACAGTACAGTGTGCTGCCTACCACCCTAGGCTTCCCCTTGGGCTGAAAAGGCACAGGAGTGGCCCCGATTTTTGTGTTTGTATGTTTTGGACCACACCTGGCCGGCGCTCAGCGGTTACTCCTGGCTCTGCGCTCAAAAATCGCTCCTGGCATGCTTGAGGGATCATCAGACTCGGGTCCGTCCCAGGTCGACTGCATGCAAAGCAAACGCCTTACCGCTTTGCTATCACCCCAGCCCTTGGAGTGGCTCATTTTGTTATCTGGACTTTAGAGTCATCAAAGCATCTCCATCATGGGCTATATGCAGTGTGCCAGGCATTACACTCGCCATTGGTCTTGGGGCAACCTCTCCAAGTCCCCCAACTGGTGGTGGCAGAGAATCAGACAAGCTAGCATGACTGTGAATAAAGTGTCAGGAAAGCTTTCCTAAAAGTGCTGCGGAGCCCAGTGTGCCCTCAAATTGTGGAAAGGCTTTCCAGGAGCTCGTGAAAGGCAGGGTATTTCCAGGACTGGGTAAAAGTTGGGAACTAGCTGAGGAATACAAGGATAGAGTGATTTGTGGCTGATAGCCTGCTGATAACCTATGGGCAGGGGAGGCCTGAATGGACTCTCAAATCAAGATGATAGCTTGTCATAGATGCCCTCTGAAATGGGAACTCCTTTCTCCAAGCTGAAAGTAGCCCACACAAGGTAAAGTACAAAATGCAGAACATTTTTCTCACTGTCTCATTGCCAACAAATCAGACCAAGCAACTCCTGCTGTTGGCCTAAACTTGAGACATCATCCCAGGACTAAGATGGGGTTTAGATTTCTGTTGAAAGTACATCGATTAGATATTACCAAGTTTCATTTTATGGCCCCAAATCAAAGACTTTGCTTTTCAGTGTGGCAAAGATTTCTATTCCAAGAGAAAGACTCAGTTTTCTGGCTTGACTTTTTCTGAACAAGGGGCTATTCTTAGTTAATTCACAAAACCTACTGTGTTCTGTGCACTGATTGGTCTATTAGTGGACTATATGCACTATATGGTCTATTAGTGGAATTGGGAAGGGAGCGGGTTACAGTGTAGCTATGTATTCAAGACATTAGAGAGAAATCTTATCAGTAAGATATCTGCTTATCAAAAACATAGGGAATAGAGAAGAAACATAGACATTTGAGAAATGTCTTACCTACAGGTAAGAAGTTGAATCTTACTACACACTGTTTTGTTCATCTACTGAAGAGAAGGGGGAATTTAGCTTAGAGATTCATCCCAATCAGCTTTTTTTTTTCAAAGAGAACTGGAAATTGGTTTTAGGAGTATGGTGTCACATCTCACTCTGTGAGTTATCGTCTCATTCTATTGCTAGGCATTTAGGAGTCCCCAGGTAGAGAGCTGTATGTTGGTCATATTTTCATTTGTTATTATGATTCCACTCCATCCATATCCTCCTCATTTACTTCATCACAGCACCTATTCCCATGGGTCTGGGCTAATTTTCTTGGCTAGAAAAAAGCAATTCCACACAAAGCAAAATATGTTCAGCAAAACGTGCAATCAAGAAAGGCGAGGGTTTTTTTTAATTTCCTCCCTGTCGCCAACTCAGCCTGAAATTAGAGCTGCTCACACATCCCTTAGAATTACTTTTCCTCTGTGATTTTTTTAAAGACAAGAAGAAATTATTTTTGTCAGTGCCACTTCCCAGTTTCAAAGACAACTCAAAGGTGTGCTAAAAAACTTGTCAGCGGCTTAGGCAAAGCGGTCCTACCAGCCAGCATTTTCCTGGGGCATTTTCCTTAAACAGTGGTGCCAGAAGGAACTTCCTGCAGACCTAACCCCAAGTGATCCAGCAGTAAACCTGAGTCTCCTACAAGCAGGAATTCCCAAAAAGCCCTGGATCCTCCTTATATTCCCACAGGGATACTTACGGCCATGGGGAAGGACGAGACACTTTTCTTCCTGCAAGTCAACTCTGCTGCCTTGTTTTTTGCGAAAGCTTATCCTATCCATTGATGCTTGTTATCTTTGCACCTTTCCTGCCTCAACCACAACACTGGCAAGGGAGAGCGGTTTCTTGGCTCCGGGAATTGTCCCCTCAGCAGCTCCCCTAGAAATCCAGTGCCTAAGGCCTGGCCAGACTCACTTGCCCTAGGAGACTAAGGAAAGAAAGGCAGTTGGTGCATCATTCCCCAAAGCCCTGCCCCTCAGACCCTAAAAGGATTTTCTTCTGGGACTTTGAAACATACCTCCTAGGGCTGGGGCACTTGCCTGCAGCTAGGTCAAGACCTCAAATGGTCCCCTGGGGCACAGCCAGGAGTGCTGCCTGAGCACAGAGCCAGCAATTAGTCCAGAACATCTCCAGGACTGGCCCCCAACCTCCCCCACTCTCCCACTCAAGCTTGTCCTTGATATAGCCCATTTGAAGTATCTTCCTCCTTTCTCCCTCCCAAGGCTAATGATTTTAAACCATATTTTCCTAATTATTGGCCCTGGCCATTTCTTCTTATTATTATTTTAGTGGGGCCACACCCTGTGACACTCAGGGATTACTCTTGGCTATGTGCTCAGAAATCGCTTCTGGCTTGGGGGAACATGTGGGATGCCTGGGGATCCAACCAAGGTCTGTCCTTTGCTAGCGCAGGCAAGGCAGACACCTTACTGTTGCGCCACCACTCCAGCCCCTTCATTTTTTATTGCACTTATGTTTTAATATTATTTTGTATACAGTCACCATGAAATTACAAAAAATGATTAATTTCCCAGGTTGCAGCTTGAAAATTCATTGGAAGATCAATCAAATCTAATCACTCCCTGGTTTTGCCTTTCCTGTAGTTTCTCCTTATTCTTACTAGCAGCCCCATATCTGCTCTGAACAGTTCCATTTGCAATGGACCATTTTGCTGCTAGGCTCTGCACATATATACACACACTTTGGGCAAACTGGGCTGGAGGCGGTAAAAGAGGCAGGTAAACTACAGATGCAATTTCTGTCTGTTCCCTTTAAAAAAATAACAATTTCAGGGGTCAGAGCGATAACACAGCAGAAGTGCGTTTGCCTTGCACACAGCCCATCCAGGATGGACCTTGGTTCGATCCTCAGCATCCCATATGGTCCCCTGAGCCAGGAATAACCCCTGAGTGTCACAGGGTATGGCTCAAAAGTCAAAACTAAATAAATAAATAAATTTCAGGGGTCTGAGCGATAGCATAGTGGTAGGGTGTTTTTGCCTTGCATGCAGCCAGCCAAACCAGATGGACCTGGCTGTGATCCCCTATATCCCATATTGTCTCCTAAGCATGCCAGGGGGTGATTTCTGAATGCAGAGCCAGGAGTAATTCCTGAGCGCCATCAAGTGTGGCCAAAAATAAAAACAAAATGTTTCTAGAGCTGACATAATAGTACAGCAAGTAGGGCCTTTGCTTTGCATGTGGCTAACCTGGGTTCAATCCCTAGTATCCCATAAGCTCCCCTGAATCACTGGAGTGATTCAGTGACTCCTGAGTGCAGAGCCAGTAGCAACCCCTGAGCAACACCAGATGTGGCCTAAAAAATAAATTATTTATTTACTTTTGTTTTGGGGGCCACATCCAGTGACGCTCAGGGGTTACTCCTGGCTATGCGCTCAGAAATCGCTCCTGGCTTCTTGGGGGACCATATGGGATGCCGGGGGATCAAACCAAGGTCCATCCTAGATGGGATAAAAGAGGATAGAAGAGTCCATCCTAGGTTAGCACATGCAAGGTGCTTTACCGCTTGCACCACCAATCCGGCCCCGTAAAAAAAATCTTTAAAAAGTAGATTCCCTGCAGGGTATTGAGCGTATTCTCGTTCTGTAAAGTGGGGGTCATTGACTAAATAAGTTTGGGAACCCCCACCTGCAGCTTTGCTCCACCTCACAGAGTTCCATGTCACTGGCCACCACTCAGCTCTTGTGTCCCCAAAGCGACTTCTCCTGTGACAACTTGCTTTTGGCCTTCTTTGGGGGGACAGGCCACACCTGCAAATGCTCAGAAGTTACTCCTGGCACTTGGTAATTGTTGCTCAGGGGGACATATGAGATGCCAGGGATCGAACCCAGGTCAGTCGTGTGCTATGCAAATGTCCTACTTACTGTTCTATGGTTCCAACCCTTCAGATACTATCATTTTCCTCATATCAGAGAGGAAGAAGCTGAGAAGTTCGGGAACTTGCCCAGAATCACAGCTAGAAAATAGTAGATTAGAGAATCCAACAGGGCCTTCTCAATAGCACCCCTACACACAAGATTTGAGCATTGATTTAGGGGGCAAAAGAGGTAGTTCAAAGAGCACTTGCTTTGCATGGGGAAGGTCCAAGATCAAACCCAGACACTGCATGGTCTTCTAAGCATTATAAGGTTTGATCCTCCCCCCAAAATTGAACTAAAAATGATACTTAGGAATTAAGATGCTTGGGGCCGGAACAATATCCCAACAGGTAGGGCATTTGCCTTGCATGATGTCAACCTAGTTTCGACTCCTGGTGTCTTATATAGTTTTCTGAGCCTTCCAGGAGTCATTTCAACTGATTTATTGGGAGATTTTTCTACATCCAAATAGTACAGCTGAACTAGTCATGGATGCTAGAGACATGATCCCTGTTCTAGAGTTTACCACCACACCTACCTCCATCAGAGCAAAAGCCTCCAGGAGAAATATCACTGGTCGAGAAATGAGGTTAGTTGAACCTATTGAACAACAGAATATCTAATTGAAATTTTCCAGATGTGGAGCATTAATATAGTGGGTAGATAAGACATTTGCCTAGCACGAAGCCAACCTGGGTCCGATCCCTGGTATCCCATCTGGTTCCCTTGAGGACTGCCAGGAATGATCCCTGAGCACTCCTAGTTGTGGCCCCAAAGCAAAATCAAATGAAAATGTCTACTGTTCATGGAAAATGTCAGGTGAGAGCTTGATATAAATGTTAAGTAGCTTTTCCACCCGGCTTCCAGCCCTGTGCTGTGGGTGTCACTGGGGCACTCCGTGGAGAGAAAGGGAATTATTCCGGGTCATCCAAGGCAGGTATCAGCTTTGCCTTTGCTGCTTGCTTGCAACCATGCTGCACAAAATCGAGGAGAACAAGGACTTTCTACTCATGGTCTGGCGTAAGGATGCCAAGTCCATGAAGATCAAGAAAAACAAGGACAATGTAAAGTTCAAAGTTCGCTGTAGCCGCTACCTGTACAGCTAGTCATCAAGGAGAAGGCGGAATAACTGAAGCAGTCACTGCCTCCAAGTCTGGCTGTGAAGGAGCTGAAGTGAGTGAAGTGGGATTGCAGGAGAACCAGATTAAAGATGTAAAAATAAAAAAAAATATGTTCAAGTAAAATCCTGAGCCACCAGGTGTGGCCCAAAAACTAAAAAAAAACAAAACAAAACAAAAAAAACAACAACACTAGAGGCTGGAGCAGTGGCACAAACAGTAAGGCATCTGCCTTGCCGGCTCTAGCCTAGGACATACCGCAGTTCGATCCCACTGCATCCCATATGGTTCCCCAAGCCAGGAGCAATTTCTGAGAGCATAGTCAGGAGTAACCCCTGAGCGTCATCGGGTGTGGCCCAAAAACCAAAAAAAAATTGGATTAAAAAATAAAATATCCAAAATCAGCCTTTCTCATACGGTATCTGGCTGAAAACTGTCCCTTGAGATCTCAAAAAATATATATCCTTGGTCTAGGGAAATCAAAGCTGGAGAAAGATTATTTCATTTCATGTTTCTGAAATCCTGTATCAGCTTTCTGGGTGTGCTCTCAGCAGTAGCTGGGCCGAAGCCACATGACAGGAGTTTATAGGTATACACACCTCTCTGGCAAAACATGGGTAGTGAAAGAAGTGACTGGAGGCTGTGTAATAGCCAGGATGGCATTTGGGGCCAATTAACTAGTGTGCACATGTATGTCCCCCAAAGAAAGGAACCTTCCCCATATTGAAAAGCAGAGAGGGAAGGAAGGACTTTGTTGAAAGAAGAAGATGCCCATTTTAGAAGGAAGATAGTGGATGTGAAATTATATTGGAATGGAGGGACCAGAGAACAAGAGGGGCCCTTTATCCTCTGGAACAACCAAGGAGGCTGGGGTGGGCAATGTGAACAGAGTGAACAAATGAAATTATCTGTTGTGAAGTGGAAAAGACTGAATCTTTCTCTGCCTCTCTCCCTTTCTCCCTCCACCCCTCAGTATTTTAAGAATCCACAGTTGAAACAGAGACAGTACTTAAGAAGGAATGGAAGAAACACATTTAAAGTTCAGCTCTGTTCATTTAAGAAATCTTTTGGATCTTCAAAAGCCTCATTTCAAATTAGAGTTGACTACACCAGCCACTGATCTTTCTGATCAATTAATTAATTCACATTTTATCAAACCCAAGCCAGTAGGAGGTACTAAGGCTCAGGCATGGTGCCACTGAAATCCATTAAACATGGCTGGCTCCTTTCCCAGCAGTGACACTGAGGCAAATTCCCCTTAACTATCAAATCCAACCTTGAATTAATGACTATTTCTGTTGGCGTCTCTTTGAATTTTCAGTCTTATAGTTTGGACTCACTCTATTTTCAAAGTGCATCAAAAGGTTATTGCTTTTAATATATACATATGTTAAATTATTATAGTTAAGGTAACTTGGTTCCAGTACTCTTAGCATTTATGGCATTGATGTACAGCTCACCTCACATCACCAAATGCCCAACACCCTCCACCAGTATCCCAACATCCCTTCCAGTCCATCCCATCATCCGCTAACTCTTTTCCTACTACCCAGCATTCTCTTCTGTTTAATCAATCCAGGGTTAAGGGTTATTCAAATTTTACCACCAATAATGACTGTCGTATTTGCTAACCTTTGGAATTTCATTTGAAATTCTTCAGCAAGTATTGAGCCTGCCTTACTTGACCACTATTTGCATTTTTTTGTTTTGCTTTGCTTTTTTGGGGGGGGGCTGCACACCCAGCAGTGCTGAGGACTTTTTTGTTGTTTTGTTTTGTTTGGGGGCCACAGCCAGTGGCCCTCATGGGTCTGCACTAAGGAATTACTTGGGGTGACCATATAGAAGGCTGGGGACCTAAGTAAGGTTGCCTCCTTGCTTTCTGTACTAGAGGTCTGACCCCTCAGGGCTTACTTTTTGTTGTTGTTGTTGTTATTTTTGGGTCACATCCAGCAGCACTCAGGGGATCCTCCTAGCTGTACGCTCAGAAATCGCTCCTGGCGGGCCCAGAGAGATAGCACAGCGGCGTTTGCCTTGCAAGTAGCCGATCCAGGACCAAAGGTGGTTGGTTCGAATCCTGGTGTCCCATATGGTCCCCCGTGCCTGCCAGGAGCTATTTCTGAGCAGACAGCCAGGAGTAACCCCTGAGCACTACTGGGTGTGACCAAAACAAAACAAAACAAAACAAAACAAAAAAAAAAACAAACAAAAAAAGAAATCGCTCCTGGCAGGCTCTGGAGACCATATGGGATGCCGGGATTTGAACCACCGTCCTTCTGCATGCAAGGCAAATGCCTTGCCTCCATGCTATCTCTCCAGCCCCAAGGCTTACTTTTGGTTCTGCTCTCAGGGATCACTCCTGGCAGGCTCAGGGGATCAAATGTGTTGCTGGAGATGGAACCTGAGTAGGCCACTAGCAAGGCAAATGCCCTTTCCACTGTGCTATCTCTCCAGCCCCGATATTGGCCATTTTTGTTTCACATATTTCCTGATTTGAACACACCAATAAAGCACAGAGAAAACTCAATAGCTTATTGGGAGGGAGATTTGGGCCACACCTGGTGCTTCCCAAGGGATACTCCTGGCTCTGTGCTAAGGAATGACTCCTGGTGGAGAACCATACAACATTGGAGATCAAACCACATTGGCCAGCTGCAAGGCAAGTGTGGTAACCCTATACCAAGGGTCTTCAAACTATGGCCTGCAGGACATAAATGCCAAGGACATTTATCAGACCTTTAGGGTGTTTTTTCCACTACCTTCTAGCCTGCTTAGCAGCCAATGTGTCCAGGTCTCACAGTGCACATATGTCAGATGTACACCACACTCCCTGACTGCCCTCCTTCTCTCTATCTCTTGACTCCTCTCAGTCTCGGGCAGGGGTCCTCAAACTATGGCCTGCCAAAAGCAGGCCCATAGTTCCCATTGAAATACTGGTAAGTTTGTAGATTTCATATTTGTTCTTTATTTTATGTATTGTATTTGTTCCCTTTTTCCACTTCAAAATAAGATATGTGCAGTATACATAGGAATTTGTTTATAGTTTTTTTTTAACTATAGTTTGGCCCTCCAATGACTTGAGGTACAGTGAACTGGCCTCCTGTTTCAAAAGTTTGAAGACCTCTGCTCTATATTTTCTGGCCCTTAAGAACTTCCTGAGGACAGAGACCTACCGTATTTTCCAGTGTATAAGATGACTTTTGAAACAAAAAAAGTCAACCGAAAATCGGGGTCATCTTATATGCTGAGTATATCCCGAAAAATGTTTCAATATGCCTCTAAACGAAACAAAAAAAATCAGGCTGCAGAGTTTCCAAATCTCTTTCTTGGGGGCTCCCAAACAATACTCAGGAGATCTGGGGCCATTTCTGGCAAAACCCAGCTAACCGTGTTGGTGGTTCAGTGCTAGGGTCCGAGGATGGGGTGTTGTTTGGTTCATGTAGGGGGGGGGGAGATTAACTGACACCACCAGGGAATTGCCAGAAAAGGTGCCTATGATAAGGGACCAATCACTGCAAGGCTTTTCGGACCGCCTCTCTAACTCAGCCAATCCAAGCCGGCTTTTTATGCATGCAAATTAGACAATGTGCTGGACCCGAATCTACACTGTAAAAAGCCTGCTCAGATTGGCCAGAGTCAGAGAGGAAGTCTATTACAGTATAACCTTTGAACCTTTGCTTGTTGTGATTGGCTCACTGTGGTACATACAGTTGCAGCACAGGAACGTTCTGTTTGATACAGGGAATATAGGCCTAAACCTATGTTTTAACTGCAAAATTAGGGAGTCGTCTTATACGCCCAGTCGTCTTAATGCCGGAAAATACTCGTCTTTTTTAAATAAATAAATAAATATATATATATATATATATTTAAACACCTTGATTACATACATGATTGTGTTTGGGTTTCAGTCATGTAAAGAACACCACCCATCACCAGTGCAACGTTCCCATCACCAATGTCCCAAATCTCCCTCCTCCCCACCAGACCCCCGCCTGTACTCTAGACTGGCTTTCTATTTCCCTCGTACATTCTCATTATTAGGATAGTTCGAAACTTAGTTATTTCTCTAACTAAACTCATCACTCTTTGTGGTGAGCTTCCTGAGGTGAGCTGTAACTTCCAGCTCTTTTCTCTTTTGTGTCTGAAAAATTATTATTGCAAGAATGTCTTTCATTTTTCTTAAAACCCATAGATGAATGAGACCATTCTGCGTTTTTCTCTCTCTCTGACTTATTTCACTCAGCATAATAGATTCCGTGTACATCTATGTATAGGAAAATTTCATGACTTCATCTCTCTTGACAGCTGCATAATATTCCATTGTGTATATGTACCACAGTTTCTTTAGCCATTCGTCTGTTGAAGGGCATCTTGGTTGTTTCCAGAGTCTTGCTATGGTAAATAGTGCTGCAATGAATATAGGTGTAAGGAAGGGGTTTTTGTATTGAAAATACAGTAGTCTGGGTCCGGAGAGATAGCACAGCGGTGTTTGCCTTGCAAGCAGCCAATCCAGGACCTAAAGTGGTTGGTTCGAATCTCGGTGTCCCATATGGTCCCCCGTGCCTGCCAGGAGCTATTTCTGAGCAGACAGCCAGGAGTAACCCCTGAGAACCGCCGGATGTGGCCCAAAAACAACAAAAAAATACGGTAGTCTTATTTGTCTTTTTGTTTTATGTTGGGGCACACTCAATGGTGTTCTGGGTGTACTCCTAGCTCTGTGTTCAGGGGTGCTCCTCACAGAGCTTGGAGACTCTATTACACCAGTCAGCTGTATACAAGGCAAGTGTCTTAACCCCCATTATTGTCTCTTCAGTTCTAGCCTTATTTCACTTTTGCTCTGTTTCCAAAGGAGAAGAGAATGCATGGGTGAAGCTGGGAAATGCTGACCGAGAAACAAGTGATTATCTTTGTGCCAGGAAGAACCCTAAACTCAGAGCTGGGGGTTCTCAATTCTGGCTGTTGACTAACTGGAGTTCCCTTTGGACTCACACTCTGGACCTTATTTTCTTCAGGGGAAAATGAAGGGATTGGTTGATTTATTAAAGAACTTCTGAGTCAAGAATTTCTTATGTCATTTTAAAGTATTTGACAATTTCAGCTGCCCAGGTAGCACTATTTAGATTTCTGCTAGAAACTTGTTCTCTGTCCTTGAAGTACTCGTGGCTACTACCCGAGAATCTGCATAAATCAGTATCCCAGGACCTCTCTCCAAGTTCCCAGGGATAATCAAATGCACCCGTCAGAGTGCTATTTACTAGGCTTTTTTCCTTTCCTCAGTGACTTTTGGGGTTACCCTGATGTGAGGTGGTAACTCTGCAGTGTTATCTTTCCAGATAATGTCCATTTAATTAATAGGAGTAGAAGTCTGGGCTTTTACCTTACACGTGGCTGACTTGAGTCCAGTCACCCTTTATGGTCTCCCAAACCCTGCCAGGAGAAATCCATGAATTCAGATCCAGGAGCCTGACCACTGCTGAATGTGACCCAATAACTACCACCACCAACAACAAAAGAAAGCAAAGTTAGGTGTAAACCAGGATCATAGTCCATTCACCGTGAGGTCAAAGGTCTGGGTGAAAGGAAGGGTGGCAACCTGACAAGAGGAGGTGCCAGGGGTTGCTGGGGGCCATTTGTTTATGAAACAAATTTAGGTCTTCGTGCCTGCATTGGCTCCATGGCACATGCTCGAAATCACAAGATCAAAGGCTCCCAGGGCCCACCTGACTTCCTAGCCTGGCTGACTGGATCCCACTGCTTGTGATGGGCAGCTCATATATCCATCCTCATCTACCAGAATCCATGAGGAAAAGGAAGGAAGGAAGGAAGGAAGGAAGGAAGGAAGGAAGGAAGGAAGGAAGGAAGGAAGGAAGGAAGGGAGGGAGGGAGGGAGGGAGGGAGGCAGGTGGGAGGGAGGGGAAGGGAGGGAGGGAGAAAAGAAAGAAGGGAGGGAAAGAGGGAGGGAGTAAGGGAGGGAAGAAAGAAGAGAGGGAGGAATAAAGGGAAGAAGGAAGGAAAGAAGGAAGGAGGGAGAGAGGAAAGAAGGAAGGAAGGATAGAGGAATAATGGAAAAAAGAAGGGAGGAAGAAGAAAAAAAGAAAGATCAAAAAAATAAAAAACAAGGAAATAAAGAAAAATGAACCTACCAGCTATTCACTCACTGAAAGGACCATTGTGGGTTAAAGTAATGTATCTATGGTGATGGAACTTAAATCTCAATTATTAAACTATTTATAGTTGTAGGTACATTTCACTCATCAATTTGTCAAATCACACCTTAGACCAGCCATGACTCTGTCTAAAGGGTTTTGATTTACAGTTATGGTGAGGACCAAGGCTTCCCTCTGCCCCAAACCACCTCAATACTTGGCACCTCCAAACACCAAACCATTTTATCTGTGGTTTAGAAACTCTTCTCATTGATCCGGTGTTGAATAGCCAACAGCCAACAATAACAAAAGACTAAATCCATCAAAGAAATTAAGTACTTACTCTACACGTTTCATTAACATTCAGAGTTAATCTTCTGCTTTCTTTGAGTTTACCTCAGACTGACTAAATCACCTAGGCAACCATAAAATGTACACTTCAAAGAAACAATGGCCCAGTCATGTTCAAAAGAACTTAGGTTGCTTCTCCCCTAAAGACCGTACTAGGACCTAAATTGGAAATATCTCAACTCTTGCTCAACTATAAGTCATTAATGACTAATTAGGCAATTTCTCTAATAACTGTCATCCTGTGACCACTGGGCAATTACTGATAGGAATTATTAATGGCTGTGTTATAGTATGGGTTGGTGGAGCCAGAGGACGGATATGTATGTATGATTTTCAGGCTCCCATAGGAAATTTATGTTTAAAAAATGTTATTATAAGGGCCAGAGAGATAGCACGGAGGTAGGGCATTTGCCTTACATGCAGAAGAATGGTGGTTCAAATCCTGGCATCCTATATGGTCCCCCAAGCCTGCCAGGAGTGATTTTTGAGCATAGAGCCAGGAGTAACCCCTGAGCACTGCTGGATGTGATCCAAAAACAAAAAAAAATGTTATTATAACACTGATTTACCAAGTTGTCTAAAATTCAGTTGTTTCAGACATTAAATGTTCAAACACTAATCTCACCACCAGTGTTACCTTCCCTTCACCAGTGTCCTCTATTTCCCATCCACCATCTAGCCTGACCCCTTGGAAAGACAAATTTACTTCATACTGTTTGTTACAATGCGAAAGCAAATGGAGTCATTAAAACTTAGATCAACAAGGTCAACTTGAAATCATTGTTCTTCTTGCTAGTGTTACAAAAGACAGTGTCTAAGGCTTTACTGGGCTGTGGGTAGTGCTACCTGAGCCTTCTGTGTTTAGGTTCACTGAGCTTGGGAGATTTCTGTGGAACTTTCCCATCAGATTTCCTATGATACTACTAAGCTGACAATACTATGAAATTTGGTGTGTGTGTGTGTGTGTGTGTGTGTGTGTTTGTATTTGGGTTACACCCAGTGGCTCTCAGAGGTTACTCCTGGCTTTGCGCTCAGTAATTTGTCCTGGCTGGCTCGGGGGACCATATGGCATGCCAGGATTCGAACCACCGTCCTTCTTGAGTCAGCTGCTTGTAAGACAAATGCCCTATCACTGTGCTATCTCTCCGCCCCCCTGTGATATCTCTCCAGCCCCGAGGACTGTGAAATTTTGAGATGGCCAGGAATATAGATCTGAAACTAATTTGGTGTCATGGCAGTTTCATAAGGTTAAACTGTGGAGCTGGGCTGTTTCATGGGAGACTGTATGGTGTCAAACTACTTGAAAAACATCAGTGGCCATTATTTTCTATGGGAACTTGTCATTTCTGGCTGGGGAGATGACAGGTGTGGGTGGAGCCGACTGGGTTTTCTGATGACCCATAGCAAGTTTTGACCAGGTAGAATCACTGAGTCTCCAACAGACATCCCAAATATAACATAAAAAACTATGAATCTGTAGAATCAAATAATTAAAGGATGGACCTGGATGGCGGTGGATGGTGAAGGATGGAGACCTTTGTCCTTAGGCCCCAGCCACGTGGCTTCCATCCCCCATAAACCGGCGGGTCTGGGGTCCAGGAAAGCCACGGGTATTGAACTCACTCACAGGCAAGCATCAGGAAGCATCAGCTTTATTTATGCCCTATCCACCACATGTGTGGCCTCTATCCTAACCTTTCAAGCATTCAGCCATTCTTAGCTAGCCCTGCATCTTAACTCCTTTCAGCCATCTCCCTTTGACCTCCATGCTGGTCAAAGACCAAAAGGGCAAAGACCCAAAAGCCAGAGAGCCCATCAGGGCAGCCCCCTAATCCCCTGGCTCAAAGGCTTATCTACCTTTTCCAAGACCACTCCCCGGAATGGGAGGGGTCTTGCAGGTAAGGTTACATCTAATATCCGGTTCCCAAGACCCCTCCCATAAAAGGGCGGGTCTCAGGTATGTACCTAAATCCAGGGTGGAGTTACATGGATCCATAAAAAACAAAAGTGACAGAAAAGTCACAACAAAGGAGAGGAGACTTTAAGGGTTGGTTGCATGTGTTTGCCAGGGAACAGTTTCCTAGATCATTTTTTGTCTTTTCCTGTTGGTTTTTGAGTTATGCCTAACAGCGCCTTGGGGACTCCTTTCGACTCTGTGCTGGGCTGGCACTCCTGGCAGTGGGGAACCTGCATTATAGTCAGCTTAGCTGTCTTGCCAGATCACAGTTAAACATTTGCTAGCTCTTTCTCTATTGCACACTGCCTCCCCAAGTGAATCTTTGGTATGCTCTGAAGCATAATTACCCCAATTCAATTTACTTTAGGGATGGCCTGGTACTTTCTTGAGATTGCCAAGAAGTATAATATGTAGCGAGCCCCCATAACATCAGTTTTGTACTTAATAGAGTACTGTGAAATGACTTCTCTTTCTGGCAGTCTATAAAGTGCCATATTGATATTAGTTATTATTATTATTATTGCTTCCTGGGAAAAGTCGATTATCTTTTATTTCAACCACAGCTGCCTCGGAATATATGGTAATCTCCCTAATCCGCTTTTGCTTCTGGCCCAGATCATGAGCAATATTCATGATCTCTAATGGACAGAGAATGTATTTTTAGCTTCAACGTATTTTTTCCATTAACTGTTTCAATATCAACATTGCCCCAATGGAATCTGCCAGGAAAATTATTGATGCCTAGGTGACCTTCCACAGAAGGTATTTAAAGGATTGCAGAAGTTTTGTTTTGTTTTGGGCCACACACCTGGCAGGGCTCAGGGCTTATGCCTGGTTCTGTGCTAAGGGTTCATTCCTGGTGGTGCTTGGAGGCTCATAGTGGGTGTCAGGGATTAAACCCATGTAAGTACATAAAAAAAGTGTAGCACAGTATCCTGATTATGGGTGAGGAACTTGCATGAATGCACGATTCTCATTTGTTCATCATGCTGGTAAGCGATGACCTCTGGACTCATATTAAGGAAGGCGTCTGCTGATTTCCACTGCTTCCCCCACTGCGGAGATGGCAAAGATTTGGCCCATATGTTGTTACTGTCCACTCCCACGTTCCTAGCAGACAGTGCGAGTCAATCTTGGCACTCTTTGCCACCGAGTTTGGAAGGAATCCCATTATCATTTGCAAACTAGCCCTCCCCACCCCCCAGTTCTGGGAAGAGATCAGAATGGTCACTGGAACTGATAGCTATTGCTTCACCGTCTACTCACTTTCAGATATCCTGGCATGGTCAGCGCGATGGTCCAGTGAGTGAAGCACTTGCCTTGTAGGTGGCTGACCTGAGTTCTGTCAAAAGCACCATATATGATCCCTCTAGGAGGGATCATTGAAACAGGCATTAACTATGAGCACTGCTGGGTATCAAGCAAGAAGATATCACACGATTTCCTCATCAAGGGTTAGTGGTAGCAAGGAGGGGAAACTCCATTGGGCTAGCTGCAGAGTGGGGGTTTTATGATAAGAACAGAGCAGACACCATTACAGCCATCGGTGCTCCCAAGCACTGCCAGGCCAGAGGGATTGAAATCGAGTCTGGCAGCAGACTCAAAGGCTGCTTGCTCTTCCTTCAAGTACCATCCATGTCGCTGTTATGCTCCACTTGGTTGTTTCTTCTTTTTCTTCAACCCCTGCCTTCCCTTTTATGCTCTTTATAGTTGCAGTGTCCCAGGGTCACACATGACTGTGCAGATCCTAGGAAGGGATACTCATGTGATCGCAATGCTCACATGCCCCATTGTGCTAGGAGCCTTTGCACTGGGTTACAACACATAAAGTCTCAGATGGCAGATCTGACCAGTCTGTGCTCAGAGCATGTGGGTGTCACTGGGGGTCCAACTCATGGCCTTACACTTCCAAGGCAGGTGTTCTTAGCCACTGTGCCACTCTGTGGTTCTCTCCTTCTTTGGTGGTGCACACCTTTTGTATTAATTATTAATTAAAGAGTCCTATTGGTAGATGGAGAGGCCTTTCTTGGCCCAGCCCAGTGCCTGCAGTCCCTACGACCTGATGGGTCTGTAGGTATCAGGGTAACAGCGAGGAAATGACCCACACTGGTCAGATAAAATTTCAAGAGACATCCAGCTTTATTTACAAGGCCCTAACCACCATGTGCATATCTCACAAGGCTTCTAAGCTAAACAGCCTCTCTGCACCCAACCTGTGTTTCCTCTCTACCTGCTCCTTCTCCCTTGCTCAGTTTCTCCTCTGTGTCTCCCTCCACCTCTCTCCCAGCCCACTTTAATTAGCAACCACAGACCCCTCCCAGCTGTGGGAGCATATGATTATCCAGATAAGATTAGCATTTGGTTTTGGGGAGACTAGCATTCCCACCTTCCATGCTTTAAGAAAACAAAAGAGGTAAGGTTGGCTTTGTTTTCCTAGCCTATGCCTTTGGCCAAAGGTGGGAACCCTAATATTGCCCATAGCAACAAAGTTTAAAGTGTAGAACCAGAGACACTGGTTAGGTGCAGAGAGGCTGGTTAGTTTAAAGGCCATGTGAGGAATATGCACATGGCAGTTAGGGCCTTGTAAATAAAGCTGGATGTCTCCTGAATATTCATCTGACTGCTGTGGGTCATTTCCTCAATGTTACCCTGCTACCTACAGACCCATCAGGCCATAGGGGCTGCAGACTCTGGTCCTGGCCAAGAAAGGCCTCACCATCCATCCATGCAGCCCTAGGATTATATAATTAATAATTAATACAACACACACCCAGTGGTGGTCAGGGCTTACTCTACACTCACATATCCCCTTGGGGGGCTCAGGAGACCAAATGAGGTGCCTGTCATCAAGCCAGGATTGGTTGATTACAAGGGAAACACCCTCCCTTTCATGTTATCTCTCCAGCCTCCAACCTCATTTGGCCTTTTAATTATTTCTCTGCTTGTTTTTAGTATGGTGGCTCATACAGAGCCTTGCATGTGCCAGATACATGCAGTCCATGTGAACCATCTCCTCAGAGCCCCTCTGTACTTAGATTCCATCTTTTTTGAGTTTTTGGGCCACACCACATGGTGCTCAGCGGTTACCCCTAATTCTGCACTCAGGAAACACTTCTGGTAGTGCTCAGAGGACTGTATGGGATGCCAGGGATAGAACCTTAGTTGTCTGTGTGCAAGGCAAACACCTTCCCCCCACTGTACTTTCACTTGCTTTAATTCCATCTTTTATTTTCCATCTAGTATGCTGTCCCAAGATGACTCTATAAGTTTTATTTACTTAGCATTATTTTTTCAGTTTGGGGCCATATTCAAGTCCCACTCCCAGCTCAGTGCTCAGCAGAGATCATTCAAGCATTCAAAGTCTGCACCCCAGCCCTTTGAGCTGGCCACCTAGCTCTGAACTTAGCTATTTCTCCATTCAGTAGAACTGTTATTTTTGAAGTGCCAGGGATTGAACCCAGGGCCTGATGTATGTGATACAAGACTTCTACGATGGAGCTACCTCCTTGGCAATCTTTGCTGGCATATTTTTTTATTTCACTTTGCCCCATAACACTGCTCTTCCTTCCTTCCTTCCTTCTCTCTCTCTCTCTCTCTTTTTTTTTTTGGTTTTTGGGCCACACCCAGCGGTGCGCAGGGGTTACTCCTGGCTGTCTGCTCAGAAATAGCTCCTGGCAGGCACGGGGGACCATATGGGACACCGGGATTCGAACCAACCACCTTTGGTCCTGGATCGGCTGCTTGCAAGGCAAACGCCTCTGTGCTATCTCTCCGGGCCCCTTCCTTCCTTCTCTTAAATGTTACTATAATCAGAGATAACACGCATGCCTAACTGTAGTGCACCACATAGAGAAATTATTTTTAATTTTAGAGCCCAAATGCTCAGGGGTTACTCCTGGTTCTGCACTCGAGATTTACTTTTTTTTGTTTTTTGTTTTTGGGTCACACCAAGCAGCACTCAGGGCAGGATTCGAACCACCAACTTCTGAACATTGACCTTGCACAGACCTCAGAAGAAAGGACATTTTCCATTCACCCCTGAACCAGGGAAGCCATCCACGAAACATCCAGGCTGGTCTATAACATCACCTGGAAGCAATCCTCTACCACGGAAGACCCTACACTGCTCAGACATCGACCTGCTCAAAAGAGACTTCCCTTAACACTGAGAAGACTTAATAACCACAACGACCTGCTTACAGGATAGGGCTCCCTGCATTGCCCTTTGATTGTGAGGTGAAATGAGAGGACGCTCCACATCCTGACTTCAATGTAGGATATGCAGATTCCAGGATCTTTAATACAGAAACATGATACCAACAACAGAGACTGTGTGAAAAATAAAAGTGTGTTGGCACTACAGACAATGTCTTGGATTGGACGATCTAGCTTGCCTGGAGCTTAGAGTTGGTCTTGTGCCAGGAAACTTCAGGGGTCGGGTCTCTGTATTTAGGCCAAGGTTATTTCTTTCCATGTCCCTCATATTTTGATGGGCCTATGCAAACAACAATTGCCACTCTAACACCATTTTTACTGTTCTCCTTTGACTCTAATCCTTAAAAAGAACCCACTTAAAATTTGAGGTTAACTTAAGCTAATATGCATGTATATGGAAATGTAAAAAAATACTATGCCTGTAATGTTTAAGGAGTTATGTAAGTTTTATGGCTTTAGATTGCCTTGTATGCTGTTAAGAAATATTATAATGTGTTACAATCTGGGGACTTGAGGGACAAAGTAATTGTACATGGATTCTGTCTTATTTATCTTAATGTTCTTTGGTTCTTTGGCTGAAATTTCAAAGTTAAGATATCAGCAAGGGGACTTCTGAGAATTATGTTATGGGTGATTGTCCTTCCACTGTAACTTTACCTTGTCCTCTTTCTTTGCATCCTTGTTCTCATAATTAAAAAGAAAAAAAAGGAATTGCTCCTGGCAGGATTCAAACCACCGACTTCTGCATGCAAGGCAAATGTTTTACCTCCTTGCCATCTCTCCAGCCCCTTGAGATTTACTCTTAATGGCTCTCAGCGGACCATATAGGCTGATGGCAATTGAACTCATATTGACCCCATGCTATGCAAGCACTTGATATCCTGTACAATGGCTCTGACACTAGTTCACCCCATTGTCGCATAATGTTTGCTAGGATTCCTCCTCCTTCCACAGCAGTCCTCATGATATCTCACTGATTTGGCTCCTGAGTGTTTTTGAGACAATAGTAAACTTTAATTTGTTTGGGGGGAGGGCACACCAGGCAGAACTCAGGGCTTACTCCTGTCTCTACCCTCAGAGATCACTCCTGGAAGGGGGTTAGGAACCACATGTGGTGCTAGGGACTGAACTGGGGTGAGCTTTCTGCAAGGCAACTGTCTTCCCTCTGTTCTAGCTCACCAGTCCCAATAGCTTTCTTTTTATTTAGATGAACATGTGGAAATGAAAGGAAAGACATCATGGGATGAGAGTGATAGCACAGCCATAGGGCATTTGCCTTACTCGCGGCCAACCTGGGACGGACTCAGGTTCGATCCGCTGCATCCTATATGGTTCCCCAAGCCTGGGAGGAGTGATTTCTGACCTGAGTGCAGAGCCAGGAGTAACCCCTGAGTGCCACCTGATGTGCCTCCCCCCAGAAAATAAAAAAAATAAAAAAAGGAAATACCTCAGTCACATCTGTGTATTCCTATTTGGAGCTATGAGATTTGACATTGATTTTCATTATTTCACAAACAGCATAGAAAGCCTCTCTGAGACAGAGAAAGCTAGCTCATCATATTCTCAGAGTTAATTCAGTCATTAATTACCCTAGACCTTTGGTTTTTCTTTCCCTGTTTGGCATTACTTGTCTTCTAGTCATGTCAGTATAACATATTTTTAAAATTAGACCTTTTGGGGGATGCCTATTTCACTAGAGCTTAGGGATGAAAGAACAGTGATAAAAATATCAAGGTGAGAAGGAAGAAGATGAGAAAGGGAATTAATAGGGGAATAGGATCCAAGGATTCAGTTATATTGGAGAGGTGGGATAGTGATACAGCTACACATTCAAAGCTTAGGCTCAGCAGCACTGAAAACAGGAGATCTAAGCGGCATACACTGAACTTTATTGTGCCTGCCAAGATGGCAGAAAGAGATTGGGAGAGGTTGATTGACGGAACATGGGGGCACTGGTGATGGAAGTTGGCAGTGTTTGTGGGAATGGTGTTGAAATATTATATGCCTAATGCTCAACTGTTCATAACTTTGTCAAGCTTCTTCAGAAAAAAACAAGTAATTCCCTAATCCACATTATGAGGAGTTTATAGTCTAAAAATAGACAACTATGAAATTAAAATAAAACATTATCATCATTAAAATGATTACTTTTGGGGCCAGAGCAATAGCACAATGGGTAAAGCATTTGCCTTGCATGCAGCAGACCTGAGTCTTATTCCCAGCATCCCATATGGTCCCCCGAGCCTGCCATGAGTAATTTCTGAGCTCAGTGCCAAGAGTAACCCCTGAACACCAACTGGTGTGGCTCATCACCCCCCCTAAAAACACATTACTTTAAACTTTGGTAAATGATTGGTGCCTTAAGGAAGAAAAAGATGCGGGGCTTCCTTTTACCCTGCATGAGGCTGCTAAGGAAGACCTCAGCAAACTTAATCCTATCCAGGTTCACCGGCCAGGAAATGGTGAAGTAGGGAAGAGCACATCTCCTAGCTAGCCCATGAACCCCACAAAAACATGCAGTAAAAGCCACACTACAAGAGTGTCAATGGGTAAACAATACAGGACAACAGCATCCATAGAGAATGAAGATGGCAGCTCTGATGAACCAGAAATTACCAACAACATAGTTAGCCTCTCAGACAAGGAGTTCAGAGTAGTAACAGAGGATTCTCATATAACTCAAAGAAAGCATAAATCAAGCTGGACCAAATAGAAAGATAGAAATCAGAAAAATCCAAAGTTAAATAACAGGACTGAAAAACTCAGTAGATGAAATAAAAAAACTTAATTGAAAGCATCTCCAACAAAGTAACAGCAGCTGAGGACAGAATTGGTGAACTGGAAGATGAGATGCAGAACAAGTCCGTACATCAGAAGAGACTGGAAAAGAACCTTAAAGCAAATGATCAAACAATGGAAAAATACTCAAAGAATGTAAACAGATATAAATATATGTCCTTTACAAGTTCAACAGAAACAACATAAGAATTATCAAAGTCCCAGAGACCCAGGACAAAAATTTTCAGGTAGAATCAATAGTCAAGGTCATCATTACAGAGAAATTCCTAGAGCTAAAGATGGCATGCAAACAAATCCTGCACGCTCGAAGAGTACTAGCTAAAAGAGACCCAAAGAAAAGCATGCCAAGACACATCCTTGACAAATCAATGACAAATCCCACAGATAGGGATAGAATACTGAAAACAGTGAGATCAAAAAAGGAAATTACATTGAAAGGAGCATCCTTAAGATTTACAGCAAAAAAAAAAAAAGATTTACAGCAGACCTTTCTTAAGAAATCCTCAAGGCCAGAAGGCAGTGGTGGGATATAGTGAAAAAACTCAATGAAATAAATGCTTCTCCTAGAATATTGTACCTGGCCAGATTCATTTTCAGGTTTGACGGAAGTATACATAGCTTCATGGATAAACAGCATCTCAGAAACTTTACAGACTCAAAACCAGCCTTAAAAGAAAAACTGAAAAGTCTACTTTAAGGAAAGAAAGACCAACAGATACACCAAACTTTTACACAAAGATGACACTAAACCCATAATAATTATCTCTCAATGTCAATGGACTACATGCACCTATTAAGAAACACAGAGTGACAAAATGTATCAAAAGACTGAAGCCAACATTCTGCTTCCTACATGAAACACATCTAAATCAGAACAAACAGACACAAAATCAAAGGCTGGAGGAAAATCATCTAAGCAAACAACACCCTTAAAAATGTTGGGGTGCGGGGTTTTCCCCACTCCCAGGCCGGGCCGGGCCGGGTCCCTGGCCTAGGGTGGGGAGCAAATCCCTGAACTCCGGGCTTGGGAGGGTCTCCCTCCCTTCCCGGAGCAGGATTTTTAGCCGGCATGGACAGGCAGCTGGCAGGCCCCCCCATATGCCAGCGGCCGCATGGTCCAGCCTAGGGTAGGGGGCTTGGATCGGGGTCAACCGAGCCCCCTCCCCCATTCCTCCGGATCTCCAGGTGGGTTCCTGGGAGGAGCTGATGGGGCACCCGGGGTTTTCCCCACTCCCAGGCCGGGCCGGGCCGGGTCCCTGGCCTAGGGTGGGGAGCAAATCCCTGAACTCCGGGCTTGGGAGGGTCTCCCTCCCTTCCCGGAGCAGGATTTTTAGCCGGCAATGACAGGCCTAGGGTGGGGCTTAGGGGGTGGAGTTTGATTTGGTGGGTGGCAGATAGCTACTTAGTTATACTCAGTCTGTCACTGGTAATTTCATACCAGTCTACATTTTGCAAACCGCGCGGGGGCTAGCGCCCCCGCGCGAACACTTGCTCCTTCCAACCATCAGTACCCCAGATTTACCCTTCTTAACTTCAGTAACACATAGTTCTAATCTCTGACCTAAGACATACAGTATATGTAACAAATCCCAGAACTATTTAGAAGGACATAAATTGAACACATATATCTTTTGAATATTTTAATGGTATTTTCTTTAGCTGATGTAACACTCTATATAGTCTTCTACCATGAGGTTTCTATTCACTTTTCATCTTGTCTTTTCTTTGTAAGCTGTTCAGTAAGGATTGTTGGTGGAACTGTCCCCCAGTTTGATGCCTATGATTGAACTATGTCATGGAAATTGCTGGTCTTGTTCCTAGTGCCTCTAGATGCACCATAACGCCCCATGGCATTGATTCTTGTTTGCATAGACACATTAAAATGGGAAAACATCATACATACAGATAAGTTCTTATCTAATAAATCTCAGTACAATGTACCTTACACCCTGAACATTGATATAATGACCTGGCACAGGCCTCAGAAGAATGGGCATCCTCCATTCACGCCGGAACCAGGCAAGCTAACTACGAAACATCCAAGGTCTTTTACAGCAACAGCTGGAAGCAGTCCTCTACCAGGAAAGACACTACCAAGGGTCTGACATCGACCTCTTAAAAAGAGACTTCCGTTTACACTGAGAAGACTTGACAGCAACAATGACCTGCTCTACAGGACATGGTTCTCTCTAGTCCCCCTTAAGTGTGAGGTGAAACGAGAGGATGCTCTGCACCTCCCCGACTGCAATATGGGAGATGCAGACTCCAGGATCTTTAATACAGAAGCATGATACCAACAACAGAGACTATGTGAGGAATGGAGGTGTATTGCCACTACAGACGATGACTTGAATTGAACAAACTAATTTGCCTGGAGCCTAGAGTCAGTCCTGTGCCAGGAAACTTCAGGGGTAAGGTCTCCTTGTATTTAGACCATAATTTGTCTTTCCATGTCCCTTATGTTTTGGTGGGCCTATGCAAACAAATGCCACTTTAATTCCATTTTTTACTATGTTCCCTTGACTTCAATTCTTAAGAAAAACAAGCAACTAAAACTTTTGATGTTAACTTAAACTAGTTAGCATGTGCATGGAACTAGAGAAATGTACGTTGCCCTCAATGTTTAAGGAGTTACATAAGTCTAATGTCTTTAGATTATATTGTGTGCTGCTAAGAAATAGTATGTACTACAACTGGGGATTTGAGGGACAAAGTAATTGTATTGTACAGGGGTTCAGTTTTGTTTTTCTTAATGTTCTTTGGCTGAAAGTTCAAGGCAGGGATATCATCAATGGGACTACCGAGAATTCTGTTTATGGGTGATTGGGCTTCCACTGTAACTTTACCCAGTCCTCTTTCTTTGCATCTTTGTTGTCATAATTAAAATAATAAAAAATAATTAAAAAAAATGTTGGGGTGGCCATATTAATATCAGATGACACAAACTTTAGACACAGAAAAGTTGTAAGGGACAAAGATGGACACTTCATACTAATCAAGGGATATGTGCAACAGGAAGAAATCACACTATTAAACATATATGCACCAAATAAAAGACCAGCAAAATATCTAATACAATTATTGACAAATTTTAAAGAGGATGTCAATAAAAACACAATAATTGTGGGAGACCTCAACACGGTCCTATCAACATTTGATAGGTCAACCAGACAGAAACCCAACAAAAATATACTAGCCCAGAAAAGATAAATGGAAGACAGAGGCCTAGTAGATATATATAGGACACTCCATTCCCAGAAACCTGGATACACATTCTTCTCTAATGTACATGGTTTATCCTCTAGGATAGACCACAAAATAGGCCCACAAAACATACCTACATAAAGTCAAGAGGATAGAAATTGTACAGACTACCTTCTCAGATCATAAGGCACTAAAACTAGAAGTGAACTACAAAGGGTCACAGAAGAAAAACATTAACAGCTGGAAATTAAGCAGCACACTGTTGAACAGTGGGGCTGAGATGAAATCAAAGAGGAAATAAAAAATTTTCTGGAAACAAATGACAATAAAGACAAATGATCAGAATTCATGGTACACAGCAAAAGCAGTACTAAAAGGAACATTCATAGCTTTACAAGCACACATCAGAAAGGAAGAAGTGGGTGAGTGCTACCTTTGTGTGTTTGTCTACTGTCCTGTCTCCTGAACCTCTTGGGAGTGGACCGAAAGGGCCCAGAAAATTTGCTCTCCCAGAGGCTCATTCAAGGACCACTGGCAAACCTAACAAAGAGAGAGAGAGAGAAACTTGATAACTCGTATTAGAAATGAAAAAGGAGAGATCACTACTGATATGACAGAGATACAAAGGGTAATCAGAAACTACTTTCAGAAACTCTACACCACTAAAAATGAGAACCTGGAAGAAATAGATAAATTCTTGGACTCTTATAATCTTCCACGGTTGAAGGAAGAGGATGTAGCATATCTAAACACCCTCATCACCATTGATGAAATTAAAACGGTAATCAAATGTCTGCCCAGAAACAAAAGCCCAGGCCCAGATGGATTCACTAATGAATTCTTTCAAACTTTCCAAGAGGAACTACTACCAATCCTGGCAAGACTCTTTCATGAAATTGAACAAACGGGAACACTTCCAAATACCTTTTTTTTCCAGTCTTGGAAGAGGGTGTTTGTCTAAGAATCTGTCAATTTCTACTGGGTTACCTAGCCTAGTTGAGTATAGTTGTTCATAATATGATCTCATGATATGTTGTATTTCTTGGGGTTCTGTTGTAATCTCTCCCCTTTCATTTGTGATCCTACTGATTTGGGTGTTTTCCCTCTTTTTTTTTGGTGAGTTTTGTAACTGCCTCTGCTCCTGCCCTTTACTGGGAGAGAATTCCGGCCAGCAGCTTTCTCTCAACCGGGACAGAAGGCAGAAATCAGCTACAAATAATTCGCGAGTGTTAAGCTCTTTTGTGAACACCTAAAAATTAAGCTGCAGAAGTTAGTAAAACGCTCATGGTGACGTATGCCAGTCAAGAGGCTTTAATGAGGGAGAGCAGGGTTTATATGCCCTGCTCCTGTGGGAGGGGTAGTAACATAGGATTGAAATATAAACCAATCAGATTTGTACAAGTACAACAATTTTAACCAATGGGAGCATAAACACATTTTGATGGCGGGAAGGATAAAGAGGAAACTGGCAGGATGGGGGGAGGGGAAGCAAATCCTTAAACAAATAGCTAATTGATATTTACGCAAATACAATTTTTGTTTAGCCTATTTTCCATTTAAATCTTTCTTTTGTGCAAGCAATAAGGATCATAATTTAAACTTTACAAAAACCTATCTATAATTATGTGTTTGAGAGCAGTTACAAAAACAGGTTCCATGGAAAGGTTAAGGAATCTGGTTAAGCCAGATTCTGTGTGCTGGGCTAAATTTATTTGCAGAGTTTTCAGTTGGCTCGGGGCTAAGCAAACTTTTATGGCTTGAATCAGGCGGTGGAAAATTCATTCAGAGTTTCTTTGATATGTGGGATGCTCCGTCTCCCACAGAGTTTTGCCAATGGTTTGTCTATCTTGTTTATTTTTTCGAAAAACCAACTCCTGGTCTCATTGATTTTTTGTATTGTTTTCTTGGTTTCGATGTTGTTTATTTCTGCTCTGGTTTTTATTATTTCTTGCCTTCTGGTTGTGGTTGGAATTCTCTATTGCTGTTGTTCCAATTCTTTGAGGTGATCTTTTAAACTGTTGGTTTTGTTATTTTCCTGTTTCTTGACATAGGCCTGTATTGCTATGAGTTTCCCCCTAATTACTGCTTTTGCTGTGTCCCATAAATTTTGACATGTTGTCTCTTCATTGTCATTTGTCTCAAGGAATCTTTTTATTTCTTCCTTGAGTTGTTCTTTGATCCAGCTGTTGTTGAGCAGCATGTTGTTTAATCTCCAGGTATTAGTTTTTCTCCATTGCTTCTTCTTGACATCAATTTTAACCTCTGTTGCATAGTGATCTGAAAGGGT
The DNA here is from genome assembly GCF_024139225.1 of Suncus etruscus. NCBI lineage: Eukaryota > Metazoa > Chordata > Mammalia > Eulipotyphla > Soricidae > Suncus > Suncus etruscus. The sequence continues at coordinate 78,780,084 of NC_064868.1, forward strand.
ACTTCTTATGATCCTTACCTTTGTGGTCTTATATAGGTTGGCTTTGTATCCTAAGACATGGTCTATTCTGGAGAAGGTTCCATGTGGGTTTGAGAAGAATGTGTATTCTGCTTTCTGGGGATGGAGGACTCTATATAAATCTATTATCCCTAAATCTTCTAATTTTTCATTTAGAGCTCTTATTTCTTTGCTATTTTTCTGTTTGGTGGATCTGTCCAGTGGTGATAGTGGAGTATTGAGGTCCCCTACTATTATCACATTTCCCTTCATGTGTTTCTCCAGGTTTGCCAGTAGTTGCCTCACATATTTTGCTGACTCTACATTAGGTGCATAGATATTGACCAGGGTTAGTGTTTCTTTTTTTTTTTTTTTGTGATTTTTGGGTCACACCCGGCTGTGCTCAGGGGTTTTTCCTGGCTCTGTGCTCAGAAACTGCTCCTGGCAGGCACGGGGGACCATATGGGACGCCGGGATTCGAACCGATGACCTTCTGCATGAAAGGTAAACGCCTTACCTCCATGCCATCTCTCCGGCCCCAGGGTTAGTGTTTCTTGATCTAATGTTCCCCTGATCAGTAAGTAGTGACCCTCTTTGTCTCTGATCACTTTTTTGAGGTTGAATACAATTTGGTCTGATATAAGAATGGCTGTCCCTGCTCTTTTCTGTTTTCCATTGGCCTGAATAATTACTTTCCATCCTTTTATTCTAAGCCTGTGCTTATCCTGTAACTGTAGGTGTGTTTCTTGCAGACAGCAGAAGTCCGGTTTATTTTTCCTAACCCAGTTCTCTACTATGTGTCTTTTAATTGGAGAGTTTAGTCCGTTCACATTTAGGGAAATTATTGATAGAGAGGACTGTTGTGCAGTTGTATTGTGTGGAGTGGTTGTTGTTACAATCGGGGGTTTGGATTGTGTAATTCATCTCTAAGTAAGTCGCTTAGGATCGGCTTAGTTTGCACAAATAGTTCAAGTTCGTTCATGTTTGAGAATGTTTTTAGTCTGTCCTCCCATATGAATGATAGTTTTGCTGGGTATTGGACCCTGGGTTAGAAATTTCTTTCATTCAGTCGTGTAAATATGTCATTCCACTGTCTTCTTGCTTGAATTATTTCAAATGGGAGATCCGGTTTGATTCTTATGTCCTTTCCTTTGTACTTGAGGGTTTTTTTCTCCCTTATTGCTTTCAGGAGTTCCTCTTTCTCTTTGTTTTTTGCCATTTGGATTATTATGTGTCTTGGTGTGGGTTTATTAGGGTCTATTTTATTAGGGACTCTCTTGACTTCCTGGATTTGTCCTGAAGTGTCTTTCCAGAGGTTGGGGAAGTTCTCTGTTATTATCTCCCTGACTACCTGTTCTTCCCCCTTCCCTATTTCCTCCCCTTATGGTATACCCACAATTCTTAGATTGTTTCTTTTGTCCTTGTTCATTAGATATTGGATTTTTCCTTCCAGTGCTTTGCCTTTTATTTCTTTGTTGGTTTCTTGATCTTTTTTTTTTTTTAATAATTTATGAAGTTTATTTTTTTTAATATAATTTTTATTTTGATCATAGTGTCTTACATATTGTTGACAATAACATTTTAGGTACATATTTACATAAAATCAGGGGGGATTCCCATCCCCAAATTGTCCTCCCTACCCCTCCGTTGTTGTCCTACCTCCCATTTCCTCTTCCCTCACCCCCAGGGCGGCTAGAATATGTGGTCCCCTCTGTATCCAACCCACTACTTAGTAGTCTTGCACCTGTTTGGTCTTGATGCCTCCCTTATCTCCCCCTCTAACTGTAGGCAGGACTAGCTAGTTCAAGTTGCGTGGTTTTGCCTGAGAAGGAGAAGATAAATAAACTGGGGTAAGAGTCTAATACTCCCAAAATGGGTGGAATCCTTCTAGAGGCTCTCATCATCGATTTGGGAGATGAAGGAGAGAAAGAAGGTGAAACACTCCACCAGTACCAAAAAAAGTGTCAATTATCCAGTGAGGACTCCAGCTATATCGATAAGCACCACAAAAAAACAGCCGAAAAACAAAGCAAAACAGACAGACAAACAAACAAAAAACAGAACAAAAACCAACAGACAAACCAAAAACACGCCATGGTCTTGAAATAAGAAACATGGCATAGCACATAACGAGGGAAAAGAAAAGAATAGAAAAAAATAAGTATAATTGGGGACGACGATTTCAATAATCACACCCAAACAGAGAAATCGACCAAAATAGATAGGTAAATAAAAATAATAACAATAATAAATGAAGGTAAAAGATATATATGTGTATATATATATACACACACACATATATATACATATATATAAAATACTAAGTTTTTGTGCTTTTTGTATTTTTGTTTTTTCCCCTCCTGTCCTGGCACAGTAAATATTGGGGTCATTCGAAAAGGAATTCACATGGCCTAAGAAATATGGGGTTTCTCCGTCCTTGGAGTATACTGTCATGGGATCAGCTCCAGACTTTGCTCAGGATCATTTATTCTCCTGGTGGTGTTTTTTGGCGTGTGGAAGACTTCTGTTCTGTCCAGGGTGATACACTCAGAGCTCTGTGTTTAGAGGTCTCAGTATCTGCACAGATCCTGAGGTAGGACTTATGGTGAGGTCAGTCTTTGTGGTTCTAGAGGTTCTGTTACCTCAGTGTCGTTTTACTCCATCTTCTGTGGTTGGTGACCTTGGTCTTTGCACTGAACCTAGGATGGCACCTAGGTTAGCGTCTTTCTTTGTGCTTCCAGAAGGCCCATTCTGTTGCAGTTGTCTCTGTCAGACCTTTGGGACTGGGGGTCATGCTTATTGTGCAAGTCATAGTTCAAACCCTAAACTAGGGCTTTTTTATTGGTCCCAAGATGTATACTGTCTGGTCGTGGTTCTAGTAGCCAGTCATCTGTAAGTCACGATCTTGGCTTTTGGACCTACCAAAGGGTGCCGAGTCTTCTGGTTTTGTCTTGTCGTTAGCTGGTAAGGTAGGCTAATCTGCTCTAAGGTCAAGTTGTTCACATTTTCCTCTTTGTCAGGATATCATGTTAGAGCTGGTCCTTGTTGTTGACCCCGCAGTATTAAGGCTGTTCCGGATGGAGTTTGTTTCCTGTAGCTGTTGTGAAGAGCTGTGCCGATTCTATGTCTGGGATCCAGGGTTCAAGGCTGGATGAATGGCATCTATCTTGATCTTTTTTTGATTGTAGTTTTCCTTCGAGTTCTTCGATGTGCTTCTCCAACTCTGTGTTTCTGCTCGTAAGGCTTGTTACTGTGTCTTTTAAGTCCTTCACTTCTTTTTGTATGGAATCTCTCATGTTCTTTGACATTTCTTCTTTAATTTGGCTGATTCGTTCATCCATGGATTTCTTATACTCTGTTGCTAGGGTTTCTTTCATTTCTTTTAGTAATTCTTGCATTTCCTTCCTCGTGACTGCTTTTAGGTCTTCTTCCCATGGATCTGTGCGTTTTGGTGGACTTGGAAACTTGATAGGGTTTGTCATGTTGTCTTCAGTTATTAGGGATCTCCTTGATTTACGCATAATTCTTTGTATTTAATGGTGTGTTTTGGAGTGCTGTGGCTTCTAATTTCGGCCTGCTTTGGTCCCCTTCCTGAAGGTGTTTCTAGAGGGTGCTGTTGGGTGAGCTTGTTGAACCTAGCTCTTTCTCCTCCCCTTTGCTACCTAGAGTTCAGCCTTCCTGCAGTGGGTATTGTAGATTTTCTACTCCTTATTTCTGTCAGCGGTGCAGTTCCACTCCTGGCCACAATGGTTGCTGGCGCTGTTGAGCCTAGCTCTTAATCCCCCCTCATTTCTCTGGGAGTCAATGCACCTCCGCCCCCTCCAAGCCTCCGTTGAAGGAGTTCCTTCCGCCCAACCATGCGGGCTCTGCCCTCGTCCTTGGGGAGTCCCTGGTCCGCTCCAGGGCCCAAGGGGCTGGACTGCTCTAGGTCACCTGAGAGATCAGATGGCTGGCCCTATCTCCCCCGTCTATTCGGGTTGCTCAACTTGCCTTTCCAGGCGCCCACCCGGGGGAAGGGACTCACTGTGGGGGGGGCGGTCCTGACGCCGCACAAGGAAACAAAGTCTCCCCCAAGCCGCACAAGGGAACAAGGTCTCACCCAAGCCGCACAAGGGAACAAAGTCTCCCCCAAGCCGCAGAAGGGAACAAAGTCTCACCCAAGCCACACAAGAAAACAAAGTCTCCCCCAAGCCGCACAAGGGAACAAAATCTCACCCAAGCTGCACAAGGAAACAAAGTCTCCCCCAAGCCGCACAAGGGAACAAAGTCTCATCCAAGCCGCACAAGGAAACAAAGTCTCCCCCAAGCCGCACAAGGGAACAAAGTCTCCCCCAAGCCGCACAAGGAAACAAAGTCTCCCCCAAGCCACACAAGGGAACAAAGTCTCACCCAAGCTGCACAAGGAAACAAAGTTCCAAATAGCTTTTATGAAGCCAACATCACCTTGATACCTAAACCAGACAGAGATGCTATGAAAAAAGAAAATTACAGACCAATATCACTGATGAATGCAGATACAAAGATCCTCAACAAAATCCTGGCAAATAGGATTTAATGCCTCATTAATAACATCATCCACTATGATCAAGTAGGTTTCATCCCAGGAATTCAAGGATGGTTTAACATCCATAAATCTATCAACATAATACACAACATCAACAACAAGAAAACAAAAAACACAGGATTATATCAATAGATGCAGAGAAAGCATTTGAAAAGGTCCAACACCCATTCTTGATCAAAACTCTCAGCAAGATGGGAATGGAAGGAACCTTTCTCAATATAGTTAAGGCCATCTACCACAAGCCAGTGGCAAATATTATCCTCAATGGAGAAAAACTAAAAGCCTTCCCTCTAAATTCTGGCACAAGACAAGGCTGTCTTCTCTCACCACTCCTATTCAACATAGCACTGGAAATACTTGCTATAGCGATTAGGCAAGAAAAAGATATCAAGGGAATCCAGATAGGAAAGGAAGAAGTCAAAGTCTCACTGTTTGCAGATGACATGATACTCTACTTAGAAAACCCTAAAGACTCTACCAAAAAGCTTCTAGAAACAATAGACTCATATAGCAAGGTGGCAGGCTACAAAATTAACACACAAAAATCAATGGCCTTTCTACACACCAATAGTAATAAGGAAGAAATGAACATTAAGAAAACAACCCCATTCACAATAGTGCCACACAAACTCAAATATCTTGGAGTCAACTTGACTAAATATGTGAAGGACCTATACAAAGAAAACTATAAAACTCTGCTCCAAGAAATAAGAGAGGACACGCGGATATGGAAACACATACCCTGCTCATGGATTGGCAGGATTAACATCATCAAAATGGCAAAAATCCCTAGGCATTATACAGATTTAATGTGATCCCTCTAAAGATACCCATGACATTCTTCAAAGAAGTGGATCAGGCAATTTTGAAATTCGTTTGGAACAATAAACACCCCAGAATAGCTAAAGCAATCATTGGGAAAAAGAATATGGGAGGAATTACTTTCCCTAACATTAAATGTTACTACAAAGCAATAGTTATCAAAACAGCATGGTATTGGAATAAGGACAGGCCCTCAGATCAGTGGAATAGGCTTGAATACTCAGAAAATGTTCCCCAGACATACAATCACCTAATTTTTGATAAAGGAGCAGTAAATCCTAAATGGAGCAGGGGAAGCCTCTTCAACAAGTGGTGTTGGCACAACTGGATAGCCACTTGCAAAAAATTGAACTTAGACCCCCAGCTAACATCATGTATGAAGGTAAAATCCAAATGGCTTAAAGATCTCGATATCAGACCCAAAACCATAAGAACAACACATAGGCAAAACACTCTAGGACATTGAGACTACAGGCATATTCAAGAGGAAACTGTAGTCTCCAAGCAAGTGAAAGCAGAGATTAACAGATGGGAATATATTAAGCTGAGAAGCTTCTGCACCTCAAAGGAAATAGTGCCCAGGATACAAGAGCCACCCACTGAGTGGGAAAAACTATTCACCCAATACCCATCAGATAAGAGACAAATCTCAAAATATACAAGGCACTGAGAGAACTTTACAAGAAAAAACATCTAATCCCATCAAAAAATGGGGAGAAGAAATGAACAGACATTGTGACAAAGAAGAAATACAAATGGCCAAAAGACACATGATAAAATGCTTCACATCACTAATCATCAGGGAGATGCAAATCAAAACAACAATGAGATACCACCTCACACCCCATATCATTCCAATGTCCCCCCACTAACAGCAGTGTTGCCCTTATTGGCTACCTACTAGAGGGCCAGAGATCCCCCCATTTTACCCACCCATTTTTTCCCATTCACATATTCCTCCCACAGACACTCAAGCACACATTTTTGTTAAGATGCACATTTTGCTTTATTTAACATCATCGTTAGGCATTTCTAGATGTGTCTAGATGTTATTGGATGGTTTGAGATATTATCTTGAATGTCACAGATTGCCTAGTGGTCTCAGATGTTCATGATGTCAAATATTAATATGTGGTATCAGATAGAAAGCCTGGGGCTTTTCCCATCTCTACAGACACCACTGAAGACCCAGATGAAGATTGAAGATTTAGGGCCCATGCTCTGCATTTTCTTGATTTGCAGTATGTTACCGTATATGGCTCAGATCTCATGCCATATTTGTGGCACTTCGACTTGCACTTCTTGTGCTTATTATTCGTCTTGTGGAAACAGACAAATATTGTTGGCCTTGGTGATAATTCTGTGGACACAGCAGGCTTTTCTTGACGAGTGGCCTTTCTTGCTTTGCTTTGCTGTGTGGTTGTTGTCTTCTCTTTCTGCAAGGATTACAGAGAAAGTCAGTAGGGAGAGGAAGAGTCTGGGAGTATCTAAGACAGGGGATTCTTTTATAGGAGTATGTGTGGCAGTTATTGGTGTCAGGCCAGAGTAGAGAAAAAGATTTAGGGGAAACCTATGGGGATGAAGGCATATGGAAAGGCAAATCTTACCTTATTTATTGTTTTGGTTTTATCACAAGTTACCTTCTTCGTCTTCTTCTCTTTAGTTCTTAATCTGGACCCTTTCATGACTACAGAATTGTCTGTATCTAACTAGGCTTGTCTGTAGGTCTTCCACTCCTTGCTTAAACCTCCAGTGGTCTACCTCAGGCTTCAAACAATCCTACATATAAACCCTGATAGACTATTGTTTGGTCATAAAAGAGATCCTCTGGCCAATGGGTACCTTTGATTTGTTCTGACATCACAAAGCATACTCTGTGTATCCAGGTGGCAGATATCTGGGAAGGACAAATGGTGTAGTTGGGAAAAGGGAGTCTCTTCATAATCCTCTAAAGATGTATCCCAGGGGGACTTGCTACACTTTCTTATTTCCTCTTAAGTCCTGGTAACACTTGTGATTTGAAGACTGCTTTCTCTAAGACAGTTACCACAGCTACAGCCACTTATGGTTCCTTCTATTCTTTCCTCCATCCTTTAGCTGCTAAAGTTTAGCAGATCCAGTTTGAATTGTCTTAACTAAAATCCCTCTGAAGTAAATGTGGCTTTATTTAGTTATCTGGGGAGAGAAATAATTTTACTTCCAATCCATTTTCTTCTGCAGGCTGTTTATTTATTATTATTATTATTATTATTATTATTATTTTTGTTTTTGGGCCACACCCGGCGGTGCTCAGGGGTTACTCTTGGCTGTCTGCTCAGAAATAGCTTCTGGCAGGCACGGGGATCATATGGGACACCGGGATTCGAACCAACCACCTTTGGTCCTGAATCAGGTGCTTGCAAGGCAAACGCCACTGTGCTATCTCTCCGGGTGTTTATTTATTTTTTAATGGCCTGTAAAATACATAATTTTTTTTGTCTTAGATTTTTAAAGGATGGAGAAAAAAACTAAAAGGATATATTATGTCATGTAAAAAGTTCCTAGAAAAATACATTTGAGTGTACATGAATAAAGTTTTTTAGGACACAGATAATGCAAATATTTTAGTCTTGTCTATGGCTGCTTTTAGACAATGGAGTTGTTGAGTAGTGGTTATAATAACTGGAACACATAAAATATACATCCGACCTTTTCCTGAAAAGGTTTGTAAACTCCTGTTCCCTTGATTGTCTGATGGGTATTGGGTGAATAGTTTCTCCCAATGGGGCTTGACATAAACCATCATGACATAGAAGATTTCTAGGTGATATGGTTTAATACAGGACAGGGTGTTATTACCATCATTGCTTACCACACACAAAAACCCCTTCCCAACTGCTTTCTGGAAGCTTCCACTGTCTCATCCATTGCCTTCACTCTCCACCTCAGACAGAAGTAGAATAACTTTTGCACTTTTTGGACTCTTTTTTAAATATAGTTTTTTATACAATTTGATTACAAGCAATATTGTAGTTAGGTTTCAGTCATATAAAGAACACCCCTCTTCACCAGTGCAACATTCTCATCACCAATGCCCCAAACTTCTCACCTCCCTACCCTCCACCTGTATTTAAGACAGGCTTTCTACTTCTCTCATTAATTCCCATTGTTATGTTAGTTGTCAATGTAGTTATTTCTCTAACTGCAGTCATCACTCTTTGTGGTGAACTTCATATCATGCGTTGGACCTTCCAGTGCTCATCTCTATGGTCTCTTAGAATTATTAGAAAATGTCTTTTATTTTTTCTGAAAACCCATAGTTGAGCGATACTATTCTGTGTCTATCTCTCTCCTGCTTATGTATTTCACTCAGCATAATAGATTCCATGTGCATCCATGTATAGGAAAATTTCATGATTTCATCTCTCCTGACGGCTGCATAATATTCCATTGTGTATATGTACCACAGTTTCTTTAGCCATTCATCAGTTGAAGGGCATCTTGATTTTTTACAGAGTCTGGCTATTTTAAATAGCGCTGCAGTGAAAATAACTGTGAGGAAGGGATTTTTGAATTGTATTTTTGTGTTCCTAAGTTATATCCCTAGGAATGGTCTAGCTGGATCATATGGGAGCTCAATTTCCAGGTTTTTTGAGGAATCTCCATATTGTTTTCCATTAAGGCTGGACTAGAAGGCATTCCCACCAACAGTGAATGAGAGTTCCTTTCTCTCTACGTCCCCTCCTAATAATGTCCTAATAATGATAATATATGAGGGAAATGGAGAGTCTATTTCGAGTACAGGCGGGGGACGGGTGGGGAGGAGGGAGACTTGGGACATTGGTGATGGGAATGTTGCACTGGTGATGGGTGGTGTTCTTTACATAACTGAAACCCAAACACAATCATGTATGTAATCAAGGTGTTTAAATAAAAAAATAAAAAAATAAAGGTCCCATTAAAAAAAAAAGAAATCAACGAAGTGGAAACCCAAAAACAATCTGAAAGATCAACAAAAGCAGAAGTTGGTTCTTCGAAAAAATAAACAGGATTGATAGACCATTAGCAAAAACTAACAAAGAAAGTGAGAGGGAAAAACTTGATAACTCGTATTAGAAATGAAAAAGGGGATATCACTACCGATATTGCAGAGATTCAAAGGGTAATCAGAAACTACTTTGAGAAATTCTCTGCAACTAAAAATGAGAACCTGAAAGAAATGGATAAATTCTTGGACCCTTATAGCCTCCCACGTCTGAATAAAAAGGATGTAGCATATCTAAACAACCCCATAACTATTGATGAAATTAAAACGGTAATCAAATGTGTGCCCAAAAACAAAAGCCCAGGTCCAGATGGATTCACTAATGAGTTCTTTCAAACTTTCCAAGAGGAACTACTACCAATCCTGGCAAGACTCTTTCATGAAATCAAAAAAGCGGGATCATTTCCAAATAGCTTTTTTGAAGGCATTATCACCTTGATACCTAAACCAGACAGAGATGCTATGAAAAAAGAAAATTACAGACCAATATCGCTGATGAATACAGATGCAAATATCCTCAACAAAATCCTGGCAAATAGGATTCAATGCCTCATTAAGAAGATCATCCACTATGATCAAGTAGGTTTCATCCCAGGATGGTTTAACATCCATAAATTTATCAACAAAATACACAACATCAACAACAAGAAAAATAAAAATCACACGATCATATCAATAGACGCAGAGAAAGCATTTGATAAGGTCCAACACCCATTCTTGATCAAAACTCTCAGCAAGATGAGAATGAAAGGAACCTTTCTCAATATAGTTAAGGCCATCTACCACAAGCCAGTGGCAAATATTGTTCTCAATGGAGAAAAACTAAAAGCCTTCCCTCTCTCACCACACCTATTCAACATATCACTGGAAGTCCTTACTATAGCAATCAGGCAGAAAAAGATATCAAGGGAATCCAGATAGGAAAGGAAGAAGTCAAAGTCTCACTGTTTGCAGATAACTTGATACTCTACTTAGAAAACCCTAAAGACTCTACCAAAAAGTTTCTAGAAGCAATAGACTCATATAGCAAGGTGGCAGGCTACAAAATTAACACACAAAACTCTATGGCCTTTCTATACACCAATCATAGTAGGGAAGAAATGGACATTAAGAAAACAACCCCATTCACAATAGTGCCACACAAACTCAAATATCTTTGAGTCAACTTGACTAAAGATCTGAAGGACCTATACAAAGAAAACTATAAAACTCTGCTCCAGGAAATAAGAGAGGACACACGGAAATGGGGAAACACATACCCTACTCATGGATTAGCAGGATTAACATAATTAAAATGGCAATACTCCCCAAAGCATTGTACAGATTTAATGTGATCCCTCTAAATATACCCATGACATTCTTCAAAGAAGTGGATCAGGCACTTTTGAAATTCATTTGGAACAATAAACACCCTTGAATAGCCAAAGAAATTATCAGGAAAAAAGAATATGGGAGGCATTACGTTCCCCAACCCTAAACTGTATTACAAAGCAATAGTTATCTAAACAGCTTGGTATTGGAATAAAGACAAACCTTCAGATCAGTGGAATAGACTTGAGTACTCAGAGGATGCTCCCCAGACACACAATCATCTAATCTTTGATAAAGGAGCAAGAAGTCCTAAATGGAGCAAAGAAAGCCTCTTCAACAAGTGGTGTTGGCACAACTGGCTAGTCACTTGCAAAAAAGTGAACTTAGACCCCCAACTAACATCATGTATGAAGGTAAAATCCAAATGGATTAAAGACCTTGATATCAGACCTGAAACCATAAGGTATATAGAACAACACATAGGTATAACACTCCATGACATTGAGACTAAAGTTATCTTCAAGTAGGAAACTGCACTCTCCAAGCAAGTGAAAGCAGAGGTTAACAGATGAGAATATATTAAGTTGAGAAGCTTCTGCACCTTGAAAGAAATAGTGCCCAGGATACAAGAGCCCCCCACTGATTGGGAGAAACGATTCACCCAATACCCATCAGATAAGGGGCTAAAACCAAATTATACAGGGCTCTGACAGAACTTTACAAGAAAGAAATATGTAATCCCATCAAAAAATGGGGAGAAGAAATGGACAGACACTTTGATAAAGAAGAAATACAAATGGCCAAAAGGCACATGAAAAAATGCTCCACATCACTAATCATCAGGGAGATGCAAATCAAAACAACTATGAGGTACCACCTCACACCACAGAGACTGGCACACATCACAAAGAATGAGAACAAGCAGTGTTGGCGGGGATGCAGTGAGACAGGAACTCTTATTCACTGCTGGTGGGAATGCCGACTAGTTCAACCTTTCTGGAGAGCGATATTGAGATTCCTCCAAAAACTGAAATTGAGCTCCCATATGATCCAGCTATACCACTCCTAGGAATATACCCTAGGAACACAAAAATATAATACAAAAACCTCTTCTTTACACCTATATTTATTGCAGCACTATTTACCATAGCAAGACTCTGGAAACAACCAAGATACCCTTCAACAGATGAATGGCTAAAGAAACTGTGGTACATATACATACACAGTGGAATATTATGCAGCTGTCAGGAGACATGAAGTCATGAAATTTTCCTATACATGGATGTACATGGAATCTATTATGCTGAGTGAAATAAGTCAGAGAGAAAGAGAAAGATGGAGAATGGTCTCACTCATCTATGGGTTTTAAGAAAAATGAAAGACATTTCTCAACAATTTTCAGAGACATAAGAGAGGAGAGCTGGACATTCCATCCGACCTCATGAATCTCACCACAAAGAGTGATGGATTTAGTTAGAGAATTAACCACATTGCGAACTATCCTAACAATGATAATATATGAGGGAAGTGGAAAGCCTATCTAGAGTACAGGTAGGGGCGGGGAGGGGAGGAAGGATATTTGGGTCATTGGTGATGGGAATGTTGCACTGGTGATGGGGGGTGCCATCTGATATGACTGAAACCCAACCACAATCATGTTTGTAACCAAAGTGTTTAAATAAAAAATATTTTAAAAAAAGAAAGGAAGAGGTGGCCAACACAAATAACTTCATGACACAGTTTTTAAAAATCAGAATATGATCAATAGGAGCCAAAATTAGGTAGGAAGAAGAAAATAATAAAGCTTAGAGCAGAAATCAATGAAACAGAAATAAAAAAAAACAATTCTAAAGATCAACAAAAGCAAAATTTGGTTCTTTGAAAAAGTAAACAAGATTGATAAACCACTAGCAAACTCACAAAGAAACGAAGAGAGAGAAAAATAATAAATTGGCTTAGAAATGAAAAGGGTGAGATCACTATGGATACTGCAGAGATTCAAAAGCTAATCAGAGACTATGTTGAGAAACTCTATGCCATAAACAAAGAGAACCTGGGGGAAATGGATAAATTCTTGTATTTATACAACCTTCCATGGTTAAACCAGGATGATCTATCATATCTAAATAGACCCATTACTAATGAGGAAATTAAAAGAATAATCACAAGTCTTCCCAAATACAAAATCCCAGGCCCAGATGCATTCACAATGAATCATTTTAAACCTTTCTAGGCACACTACTACACTTTTTTAGGCTCTTTCATGAAGTTGAAAAATCAGGAACACTCCCAAGCTAAAATCTCAAGCTAATATTAGCTAATGAAGCTAATATCAACCTGATACCAAAATTGACAGAGATGTTGCACGAAAAGAAAACTATAGACAAATATCCCTGATGAACACAGTTGCAAAGATCCTCAACAAAATTCTGGATCCAGTGCCTCATCAAGAGGCATCATGAACAAGTAGGATTCATTCTAGGAATGCAAGGATGGTTTAACATAAGTAAATCAATCAACATACTATACCACATTAACTAAAAATTTAAAAAAATATGATCGTGTCAATAAGAATGCAGAGAAAGCAATTGATAAGTTCAAACACCCATTCTTTTTTTTTCTTTTTCTTCTTTTTTTTATTTTTGGGTCACACCCAGCAGTGCTCACGGTTTCCTCCTGGCTATATGCTCAGAAATCGCTCCTGGCAGGCATGGGGAATTATATGGGATGCCGGGATTCAAACCACCGTCCTTCTGCATGCAAGGCAAATTCCCTACCTCCATGCTATCTCTCCGACTCTCCAACACTTATTCTTGACTTTAAAAAACTCTCATCATCATGGGAATGGAAGGAACTTTTTTCAATATAGTCAAGGCCATTTACCAAAAGCCAATGGCAAATATTATTCTTTTTTTGTTGTTTTGTTTTTGTTTGTTTTTGTTTTTTGGGTCACACCTGGTGACGCTCAGGAGTTACCCCTGGATATATGCTCAGAAATCGCTCCTGGCTTGGGGGATCATATGGGATGCTGGGGGATTGAACCATGGTATGTCCTAAGTTAGCACATGCAAGCTAAATGCCCTATTGCCTGCTACAATGCTCCAGCCCCACAAATATTATTCTTAATGGTGAAAAACTAAAAGGCTTTTCTCTAAAATCTGGTACAAGACAAGGCTGACCTCTCTCACCACTCCTATTAAACATAGTGCTGGAAGTTCTTGCCATATTGATTAGGCAAGAAAAATATATCAAGGGTATCCAGATAGGAAAGGAAGTAATCAATTTCTCACTGTTTTCAGATAAAATGATAATATATCTAGAAAACCCTAAAGACTCTACCAAAAAGATTCTACAAATAATAGATTCATATAACAAAGTGGCAGGCTACAAAATTAATGCACAAAAATCAATGGCCTTCTTTTACACCAATAATAGTAGAGAAGAAATGGACATTAAAAAACAGCCCATTGATATTAATGTCACACAAAAGCAAATATCTTGGAATCAAATTAACTACAGACATGAAGGACTTATACAAAAAAAATGACAAAACACTACTTTAAGAAATAAACGAGGACAGAAGGTAATGGAGACACATACCCTGATCATGGATTGGCAGGATTAACATTATTATAATGGCAATACTCCCCAAGGTATTGTACAGATTTAATCCAATCCCTCTAAGAATACCCATGACATTCTTCAAAGAAGTGGATCCAACACTCCTGAAATTCATTTGGAACAATAAACACCCACAAATAGCTAGAGCCTCCCTTGGGCAAAGAAATATGGGAGGCATTAGTTTCCCTAACTTTAAATTGTACTGCGAGGCTATAGTCATTAAAACAGCATGGTATTGGAATAAAGACAGACCCTCAGATCAGTTGAATAGACTTGATTATTCAGAAAATGTTCCTCAGACAATCAATTATTCTTTGATAAAGGGGCAAGAATATCAAAATGGAACAAGGAAAGCCTCTTCAACAAGTGGTGTTGGGGCAACTTTTCAGCTGCTTGCAAATAAGTGAACTCAGACCTCCATCTAATACCATGCACAAAGGTCAAATCCAAATGATTTAAGGACCTGGATATGACCTGAAACTATGACATCGAGACTAAAGGCTTCTTCAAGGAGGAAACAGCACTCTCCAAACAAGTGGAAACAGATAAACAGATGGGACTATATTAAACTGATAAGCTTCTGCACCTCAAAGAAAATAGTGCCTAGAATACAAAAGCCACCCACAGAATGGGAGAAACTATTCACCCAATACCAGTTAGACAAGGGCTAATATCTAAGATATACAAGTTACTGACAGAACTTAACAAGAAAAAAAATTTAACCCCATCAAAAAATGAGGAGAAGAAATGAACAATTTCTCATAGTAGAAATAAAAATGGCCAAAAGGCACATAAAAAATGTTCCACATCTCTAATTATCACAGAGATGCAAATTAAAACAATGATGAAGTACCATCTCATGGCATAGAGACTGGCACACATCACAAAGAACCAGAACAATAAATGCTGGCGGGAATGTGGAGAGAAAGGTACTCTCATTCACTGCTGTGGGAATGCCGTCTACCCAGCCCTTATGGAAAACAATTTGGAGATTCCTCAAAAAAACTGGAAATTGAGCTCTCATATGATCCAGCTATTCCACTTCTAGGGATTTACCCTAGGAACACCAAAATGCAGTACAAAAGTCCTTTCCTCACACCTATAATCATCGCAGCACTATTTGCCATAGCCAGACTCTGGAAACAACCAACATGCCCTTCAACAGATAAATGGCTAAAGAAACTTTGATACATATACACAATGGAATATTATTCAGCCATCAGGAGAGATGAAGTCATAAAATTTTTATATACATGGATGGACATGGAAATTATTATGCTGAGTGAAATAAGTCAGAGAGAGAGAGCAAAATATTCTCATTTATCTATGGGTTTTAAGACAAAGTAAAGACATTATTGTAATAATGTTGAGAGATGAGGTCACAATAAGAAACTCACCTCAAAGAGGGGTGAGTGCAGTTAAAGAAAAATACACTAACAATGACCATGACAATGTTAATACGTGAGAGAAGTAGAATGCCTGTTTCAAGTAGAGGCACTGGGTGAAGGAGGAGGGTGGTGAGGGCATTGGTGGTGGGAATGTTGCACTGGTGAAGGGGGTGTTTTTTAGTGACTGAAGCCCAACTACAGTCATGTTTGTAATCGTGGTGTTTAAAGAAAGATATTATTTAAAAAAAAGTAATAGATGAGTGAGGATAGCATAGAGGTAGGGCATTTACTTTACACGCAGCCAACCCTGGAAGGACCCCGGTTTGATTCCCGCATCACATATGGTCCCGCGAGCCAGCCAGGAGTGACTTCTGAGTGCAGCCAGATATGACCCAAAATCCAAAAAAAGAAAAGAAAGAAGAAATAGATGAGTGAGGACATACATTTATTTTTGTGATGCACGTATTTTTACTCATCAGAAAAAATATGGCTTTATTGTTTGTCCCTTTTATTTTCTCACACACATGCATGGCGGGAACTTTCCCATGGATTCATGACTCTGACGTGCTAATGTAAAACACTTACATCTGATGCATTTATGACCATTGAATTCTTCCTCTCTTTCAGCAATTTTTTTCAATATATGTTCTTTTCATTCAAGCGTGTAAGGAGTAATACTAAAAAAACAGAAGCATCTGAAAGTTGGTAGATGTAAGCTATAATTAGGCCTTGTTTATTGCAAAGATGGCCCTTTCTGTGCATTATATAAATAATTGCAACACTAATTACTCATGCTTACCCCTTGTTTTTTAAGATCACGGCGACCCAGGAATAATTGAGGGTTGTACAGGGGTTACAATTAAGAAGATATTTGGTTCAAGCACACGTAAGGCTTCTTGCCTCCTTCCATTTCAGGTCCTTGCTGCTTCAAAATCTGAGGGATGAGAGCCTGTGTGCCGAGTATTATGGACATTTGGGGACTGAGGGCTAAAGATTTAAGAAGTTTCCCATGGGACTGGAGTGATAGGATATCAGGAGGATGCTTGCCCTGCATGCAGCCAACCTGGGTTTGATCCATGGCATCACATATGACCCCCTGAGCACCACAAGAAGTGATTCCCAAGTGCAGAGTAGGAATAAGCCTTGAGCACCATTGTGTGTGCCCCCCCCCAAAGCAACACACACACACAACTCCCGGGTTGACCCTACCATGAATGTACCATGTTCAATATAACATTTGGCTGGAAGGCTTTCCAGATGTCACATACTATAAATTGCCGTACTTACATTCGTACTCATTGGGGTTCGCTCTAAAGCAGAGGTACTTGAGCATCTTTTGGTAAGGTACTCACACACACCTGGGTGTACCCAAAATGCAAACTCTGTTAGAATCTGGGCATCCCAAACAATAGACCATGCTGTTCTATGAGCTGGATGCTAAGGTGTAGACTCCTAACTTAAGACTTACAGGCAAATGCTTTTACCATTGAGCCATTCCTGGGACAATGTTTATATAAGTGTTTGCCTTGCACAAACCTTACCCAGGTTTGATTCCCAGCATCCCATATGGCCCCCCAAACCTGCCAGGAGTAATTTCTTTTTTTTTTTTACTATTTTTTCTTTATTTAAACATCTTGATTATATATATGATTGTGATTAGGTTTCGGTCATGTAAAGAACACCCCCATCACCAGTGCAACATTCCCACCACCAATGTCCCAAATCTCTCTCCATCCCAACCCACCCCCACCTATACTCCAGACAGGCTTTCCAGTTCCCTCCTTCATTCACTCATATGATTATGGTAGTTCTCTGTGTAGTTATTTTTATAACTGCATTCACCACTCTGTGGTGAGCTTCATGAAGTGAGCTGGAAGTTCCAGCCCTCCTCTCATTGTCTCTGAGGATTGTTGCAAAAATGACTTTTATTTTTCTTAAAACCCATAGATGAGTGAAACTATTCTGCGTCTCTCTCTCTCTCCCTCTGAGTTATTTCGCTCAGCATGATAGATTCCATGTACATCCATGTATAGGAAAATTTCATGACTTCATCTCTCCTGACGGCTGCATAATATTCCATTGTGTATATGTACCACATTTTCTTTAGCCATTCGTCTGTTGAAGGGCATCTTGGTTGTTTCCAGAGCCTGGCTATTGTGAATAGTGCTGCAATAATTATAGGCGTGAGGAAGGGGTTTTTGTATTGTATTCTTGTGTTCTTAGGGTATATCCCTAGGAGTGGAATAGTTGGGTTGAATGGGAGCTTGTTGTGTTAAATAATTAATAATGAAGTGGATGGAGAAGGATGTAGATGGATGGAGGTGGATGGAGGCCTTTGTCCTTAGGCCCCGGCCACGTGGCTTCATCCCCCATCAACTGGCGGGTCTGGGGTCTAGGAAAGCGATGGGTATTGAACTTACTCACAGGCAGGCATCAGGAAGCATCAACTTTATTCATACCCTATCCACCACATGTGTGGCCTCTATCCTAACCTTTCAAGCATTCAGCCATTCTTAGCTAGCCCTGTGTCTTAACTCCTTTCAGCCATCTCCCTTTGACCTCCATGCTGGTCAAAGACCAAAAGAGGCAAAGACCCTAATCGCCTGAGTCAAAGGCTTTATATAACCGTCCAAGACCACTCCCCGTAATGGGAGGGGTATTTCAGGTAAGGTTACACCTAATATCCGATTCCCAAGACCCCTCCCAGAAAAGGGCGGGTCTCAGGTAGGTACACCTAAATCCAGGGTGGAGTTACAGGAGCTCAATTTCCAGATTTTGGAGGAATCTCCATATCGCTTTCCATAGAGGTTGGACTAGACGGCATTCCCACCAGCAGTGGATAAGAGTTCCTTTCTCTCCACATCCCCGCCAGCACTGATTGTTCTCATTCTAAAAAAGCAAACATAGACCCCCAGTTAACATCAAGTATGAAGGTAAAATCCAAATGGATTAAAGACCTTGATATCAGACCTGATACCATAAGGTATATAGAACACCACGTCGGTAAAACACTCCAGGACATTGAGACTAAAGGCATCTTCAAGGAGGAAACTGCACTTTCCAAACAGGTAAAAGCAGAGATCAACAGATGGGAATATATTAAACTGAGAAGCTTCTGCACCTCAAAAGAAATAGTGCCCAGGATACAAGAGTCAACCACCAAGTGGGAGAAACTATTCACCCAACACATCAGATAAGGGGCTAACATCGAAAATATATAGGGCACTGACAGGAGTAATTTCTTTTTTTTTTTTTTGTTTTTTGGGCCACACCCTGTGACGCTCAGGGGTTACTCCTGGCTATGTGCTCAGAAGTTGCTCCTGGCTTCTTGGGGGACCATATGGGACGCCGGGGGATCGAATCGCGGTCCGTCCTAGGCTAGCGCAGGCAAGGCAGGCACCTTACCTCCAGCGCCACCGCCCAGCCCCTGTAATTTCTAAGCAAAGAATCAGGAATAACCGTTGAACGCTGCTGGCTGTGTCTCCCGCCCCCAAATAAAAAACCTTAACAGTTTCATCTAGAAAATATATGTGATAGGCCCGGAGAGATAGCACAGTGGTGCTTGCCTTGCAAGCAGCCCATCCAGAACCTAAGGTGGTTGGTTCGAATCCCAGAGTCCCATATGGTCCCCCGTGCCTGCCAGGAGCTATTTCTGAGCAAACAGTCAGGAGTAACCTCTGAGCACCGCCGGGTGTGACCCAAAAACAAAAATAGAAAAAAAAAAAAAGAAAATATATGTGGGAAAGGTTTGAAATTTGATGACTAGGCATGTTTTATTTGCTTGTTTTGGGCCTCCCCAACAGTGCTCAGGGCATAATTCTGGTTCTGTTCTCAGGGATCACTCCTGGCAGGGCTCAGGACCATGTAGGGTGCTGCGAATTGAATTCAGCATGGCCATATGCAAGGCAAGTTCCCTAACTGCTGGTTCATAACCATCTCTTTTTTTTGGTGGGGGGGTTGAGTCACACACAGCAGCGCTCAGGGTACTGTCTCTACTCTCAGAAATCACTCCTGGCAGGCTTGGGGGACCATATGGGGTGCGAGGCAAATGCCTTACCTCCATGCTACCTCTCCGGCTCCAGCCCATCTCTTCTTTTAAGTGACAGGAAAAAGAACAAACAGGTCAGAATGAAAGTATAGCTGTAGGGTGTTTGCCTTACATGCAAATGACCCAGGTTCGACCCTGCACACCCTGTATGGTCCCCTGAACCTGCCAGGAGTAATTTGTGAGCACAGAGCCAGGAATAAACCCTGAGCACTGCCAGGTGTGGCCCAAAAGCACACAAGGAATTAAAGAAGGAATTAAAGAAGGAAGGAAGGAAGGAAGGAAGGAAGGAAGGAAGGAAGGGAGGGAGGGAGGGAGGGAGGAAGGAGGGAGGGAGGGAGGGAAGGAAGGAAGGAGGGAGGGAGGGAGGGAAGGAAGGAGGGAGGGAGGGAGGGAGGGAAGGAAAGAGGGAGGGAGGGAGGGAAGGAAAGAGGGAGGGAGGGAGGGAAGGAAGGAAGGAGGAGAGGGAGAGAGGAAAGGAAGAAAGGAAGGAGGGAGGGAGGGAAGGAAGGAAGAAACAAAAGAAGAGAGAAAGAAGAAAATATTAAACTATCATTCTTTTTTGTTTGTTTTGTCACACCTGGGACGCTCAAGGATTACTCCTGGCTCTGCATTCAGAAATTGCTCTTGGCTGGCTGGAACATATGTGGTGTTGGGGATCGAGCCAAGGTCCGCTGCATGCAAGGCAAATGCCCTACCACTGTATTATAGCTCTGGCCCTAAACTATCATTCTTTCAGTCTCATAGGCAGGAGCAAGACTTGAAATTTAGTCTGTTGGGGCCGGGCGGTGGCGCTAAAGGTAAGGTGCCTGCCTTGCCTGCGCTAGCCTAGGACGGACCGCAGTTCGATCCCCCGGCGTCCCATATGGTCCCCCAAGCCAGGAGCGACTTCTGAGCACATAGCCAGGAGTAACCCCTGAGCGTCAAATGGGTGTGGCCCAAAAACCAAAAAAAAAAAAAAAAAGAAATTTAGTCTGAAAGGGCAGTGCCCTACTTAGACTTTTGACTGGTACAGAGCTTTCTGGAGAATGGAAATGTAAGGATGCCATATGGGTTGCCTCAGCATATAACCTTGAGTCTTGATGCTTGAGGGAATAAAAGCAGAGCAGGAGAGAAGGAAGGAACAGGTACTATGAGGCAGGACAGGAAGTTGAAATATGGGCCCATTTATTTAAGTCAGGCCCTTTCCAAGCATTGGAAGACTGCCTATCAAAGTGCTAGGGCTTAATTATTTTAATTGTTTTAATTAGTTTAATTGTTAGTGCAAGTTTTCACTGGAAAATTAATTTTTGTGTGCATGTGTGTGTTAAAAAGTTCTCCTCTGACTCATGGTACAGATTTTTATTACATATTCTATATGGGTTTTCTGTGCAAAGCCCCCATTCGAATTTTGCATATTGAATGAGCTTCAAAAACTCTGGTAGACTCCTACTCTATAATTAAGTGTAGTTTAAAAAGGAGCATACATACGCATGCAGATAACTTGTTCTTAAGATGTCATTATCATTGGTTGTCACCAGCAGTTAGGCGCTTTTATTAGATATTAATATTCATGGCTTTTAAAGCATTCCACGTCGCTAGGGAAAGAGAATCAAGCTGAGATGATTTTGCTTTGTCTGCCAAGACATCGGTTGGGTTTCAACTGAAAACCATACAGTTTTGACATCTGCTCTTTTCCAGGTTCCTGGAAGCTCACATTAGATGGAGAACCACGCTCTACTATGAGGCTACATTAGCCAATGAACTTGCTTTCTTTTTTTCTTATGGTTTCCAGGGATTTAAGCTAAGTCCTCATGCATGCTAGGCATGTATCCTATCACTGAGTCATCCTTAGCCTTCAGTTGTATCTTGGATCAAATAAAAGACATATGGGGCTATAGCTGTGGTGCAAGCAGTAAGGCCTTGCCTGTGCTAGCCTAGGATGGACTGACAGCGATTCGATCCCCAGAGTCCAATATGATCCCCCAAGCCAGGACCAATTTCTGAGCACATAGCCAAGAATAAACCTTGAGTGTCAACAGGTGTGGCCAGACTCCCCCCAAAAGACATAGTGTTAGGTGTCATCAGACTCTACTCAATACCCTCTGAACAAACTCACTATAAAACAAAAGAGGACAAAGAGGAAAAAACTGGACTGTTGCCTGGAAAATTGATATTCAGGAATTATGATTAATTGTTAAGTGAGATAATGTTACTATATGTATTATTAAAACCCCTGTTTTGGAAACAGAGAGATTGGGCAGTGTTAAAGGTCTCTGATTCCAGATCCATTCCTGTTGCCACAGAGGATCCCCCAACACCATGAGGGATTTCTAAGCTCAGAGCCAGAAGTAAGTCCTGAACACCAATGGGTATTGCCCAAACACTATAAAACAAAAACAAGAAATAGCTATTAATAGCTATTAATTTTTAGATATATAAGTGGAAATATAATTTATAGGAATATAAATTAATGAAGGTTGGTCATGCCATTATAATGGTAAAATATGAGCAATGGGAGCCCATCATATATATATATGTATATATATATATGTGTGTGTGTGTGTGTGTGTGTGTGTGTGTGTGTGTGTGTGTGTGTGTGTACTTTGGTTGGGGGGCCACACCTGGCAGCACTCAGGGGTTACTCCTGGCTCTGCACTCAGAAATCACTTCTGGCAGGCTCAGGGGACCTGAGGGAGCTAGCAATTGAATCCAGGTTGGCTGTGTACAAGGCAAACACTCTCCACTGTGCTATCACTCGGAGGGTCCCATGTTTATCATATTTCTTCATCTACTTTTGCATAAGTTTTAACCCTTTTTTATTGTTTTTTGGGCCACATCCAGCATGCTCATGGCTTACTTCTGGCTCCGATCTCAGAGATGAGTCCTGGAGTGTGTGTATGTGGGGAGCATATGAAGGTGCCAAGAATTGAACCTGCATCCGCTGTGCTCCAGGCAAGTGTTCTACCTACTATACTCCCTCTATATCCCCTCTTTTTCATAATAACTAGTTTAATAATGGGATCAGAACTTTTGCTTCTATGTGTGAAATTTTTTTGCTTTTGTTTTTTTGAGCCACACCCGGCAGCACTTAGTGGTTACTCCTGGCTCTGCAGTCAGAAATCGCTCCAGGCAGGCTCAGGGGACCATATGGGATCCTAAGGATCAAACCCAGGTCCTTCTCAGGTGAGTCACATGCAAGCAAACACTCTACTGCTGTGCTATTGCTTCGGCCCCTATATGTGAATTTTCAAAGGACCAGATGTCTCAAACTCAAAATAACTGTAACCCTTTCTGAGTTATACTGTTTTCTTCTCTTTTTCCTTCCCTTTTCTTTGGTTTTTGGGTCACACTCGGTGGTGCTCAGGGGTTACTCCTGGCTCTGTGCTCAGAAATTGCCCATGACAGGCATGGGGGACCATATGGGATGCAGGGATTCGAACCGCCATCTGTCCTGTTTTGGTTGTGTGCAAGGCAAACACCTTATCGCTGTGCTATTGCTCCGGCCCCTCTTTTTTTTTTTTTTTAAAGGCATCAAGGCTCCTTAGCATTGTTCCAGGGCCTAGAAGCATTTACAGTAATACCTGCTTGACTCTGTTGGCCTGAGAGCTCAGTGATCAACCTGGAGGTGTGCCCAGGGCCATGCTCTCCTGAGGATCAGGATCTGCTTCATGCAGGCGATGCATGCAATCCTTTCCTAGCCTAATCATTTGTCTAACTGAAGGGGAAATAATCAGATTAAATGAAAGGAATAGCTTTTAAAATACTTCTTCAAAATTTTTGAGGGAGCCACATCTGATGGCCCTCAGGGGTTATTCCTAGCTCTGTGCTTAGAAATTACTTCTGGCAAGCTGTGGGGAGGGCAAATGAGATGTTGGGAATAGAACCTGGATTGGCTGCATGAAAGGCAAGGGCCATCTTCGATGTATTATTGCTCAGGTTTCTGGAGTTTTTTTTTCTCCCTAAGGCTGGTGTGGGCCACATCTGGCTGTGATTAGGGCTATCTCCTGATTCTGTGTTCAAGGATCACTCCTGGTGGTGGTCAGGGACCTATGTAGTACAGAGGGTTGAATAGGGGATGGCTGCATGCAAAGTAATTGCCTTGCACCTGTACTCTCTCTCTCTGGCTTTTATAGCTTTTATTGCGTGTTTTGGTTTGGGGGCCACACTTAGTGATGCTCAGGGGTTACTTCTGGCTCTGCTCTCAGGGATCATACTTTTTTTTAAAAAATATTAAAATATTTTTATCGTTTCATTTTAAACAGTAACATTGACAATAAATAAAATTTAAAGTGAAAAATTGTTATTTTTCAAAATAAAAAGGATGGCACTTCTTATAGATTTTGCAAATTTCTTTTTTTCTTAATATATTTATTTTAAAACTTTGATTACGAATATAATTGTAGTTCAGTTTCAGTCATGTAAAGAACACCCCCCTTCACCAGTGCCACATTCCCATCACCAATTTCCCAATTCTCCCTATTCCCCACCCCACCACTGCCTGTACTCTAGACAGGCTTTCTACTTCCCTCATTCATTCACATTGTTATGATAGTTCTTAGTGTAGTTATCTCTCTAACTGTACTTATTTACCACTCTTTGTGGTGAGCTTCATGTCATGAGCTGGACCTTTTAGCCCTCCTCTATTTTGTCTCTGAGAATTATTGTAAAAATATCTTTCCTTTTTTTTGTTTTTTTTTTTTTTTGGTTTTTTGGTTTTTTTTGGGGGGGGTCACACCCAGCAGCGCTTGGGGGTTACTCCTGGCTCAATGCTCAGAAATTGCTCCTGACAGGCTCCAGGGACCATATGAAATGCCAGGATTCAAACCACCCTCCTTCTGAATGCAAGGCAAACACACTACCTCCATGCTATCTCTCCGGAGCCCTTTTATTTTTCTTAAAACCCATAGATGAGGGAGAGTATTCTGCATCTACCTCTCTCCTTCTGACTTATTTTACTCAGTATAATAGATTCCATGTACATTCATGTATAGGAAAATTTCATGACTTCATCTCTCCTGATGGCTGCATAATATTCCATTGTGTATATGTACCAAAGTTATTTTAGTCATTCATCTGTTAAAGGGCATCTTGGTTGTTTCCAGCATTGCAATGAATTCTAAATAGCATTGCAATGAATATGTGTGAGGAAAGGACTTTTGTATTGTGTTTTTGTGTTCCTAGGGTCTATCCCTAGGAATAGTATAGCTGGATTTTATGGGAGCTCAATTTCCAGTTTTTGGAGGAATCTCCATATCACTTTCCATAAAGGTTGGACTAGACGACATTCCCACCAGCAGTAAGAGCTTCTTTCTCTCCACATCCCTACCAGCACTGCTTGTTTTCATTCTTTGTGATGTGTGCCAATCTCTGTGACGTGAGTTGGTACCTCATAGTTCTTTATATTTGCATTTCACTGGTGATTAGTGATATGGAGCATTTTTTCATGTGCCTTTTGGCCATTTGTATTTCTTCTTTGATAAAGTGTTCATTTCTTCTCCCCATTTTCTGATGGAATTAGATGGGTTTTTTTCTTGTAAAGTTCTGTCATTGCCTTGCATATTTTGGATATTAGCCCCTTATCTGATGGATACTGGTTGAATAGTTTCTCCCACTCAGTGGGTGGCTCTTGTATCCTGGGCACTATTTCCTTAGAGGTGCCAAAGCTTCTCAATGTAATATACTCTCATCTGTTTATCTCTAGAAATAACTACACCAACAACTACCATAACAATGATAGAGAGAGAAATATAATGCTGTCTCGAAGACAGGCAGGGGATAGAGGAGGGAAATGAGGGACATTGTTGGCTAGAAAGGTGCACTGTTGAAGGAGGTTGAGCATTTTATGCCCGAAACCCAATTACAAACATGTTCATGGTGCTTAGAAAAATTATTTAAAAAATTAAAAATCATGCCTTATTTCTCTTTATTCCTCAAAGTACATATTTTATTTTTATTTATTAATAAATAATATTTGTTTGGTTTTGCACAACACTCAGCAATGTTCAGGGATTGCTCCTATATCAGCATTCAGAAAATACTCCTGGTGGGCTATGGGGACTATATGGGATGCCGGGGATTGAACCTAGGTTGACCATGTACAAGGCAAGTGCCCTACCCACTGTTCTATACCTCTGGCTTCAATATTTCTTTTACTTATAGGTTTTAGTCAGTTTCTTTTTGACCAAAGAAGTCTGAGGCCTGGTACCTGAAGCACTGCCAGGATGTTTCCTGAGCACAGAGCCAAGAGCACCACTAGGTGTGGTCCTCCCCCCCAAAAAATAATAAAGGAAGCTTTAATCATTGGAATTATTTCTTCTTAATTACTGGGAGGACTTTCTTGAATCAAACTTTTGAGGGTACCTTTCTAAAACATCAGCTATATGAAACTAGCAC
Organism: Suncus etruscus; assembly: GCF_024139225.1. Lineage (NCBI taxonomy): Eukaryota > Metazoa > Chordata > Mammalia > Eulipotyphla > Soricidae > Suncus > Suncus etruscus. Next base: position 78,806,231 of record NC_064868.1, read on the forward strand.
TATTAACACACGTTCGGTTCATGCTAACCAGCAGCATTTAATTTAATGGCTGCCTATTGTTGTACGGGACTAACTTTACACACTAGAGTACAGGCTGAGAATCCAGAACTTGACTCAGGTTCATTCCTTGAAGAAAACACAGATAAAATATTATTAGTGAGAAAATTCAAGGATTCAAATCCAGGTTCCTGTTGAGGACAGATTTTCCCTCCTAGTTCTATTTTCTCTAATTCATTCATTCATTCATTCATTCATTCATTCATTCATTCATTCATTCATTCATGGTTTGGGATCCTTACCTGACTGTGGTCAGGTCTTACTCCTAGTTCTGAATTGAGGGATCACACCTGACCCAGTCCAGGGGACCGTATCAGATGTCAAACCAGGGTCAGTTGCATGCAAGTCAGGTGTGCTATCCATTGTATTCTCTCGGCCCCACAAAGGATCACTTTTATTTCTTTAAATATTTTCATACCAGGCAGTACTCAGAGGTTACTCCTGGCTCTGTGCTCAGAAATTGCCCTTAGCAGGCTCGGGGGATCATATGGGATGCTGGGAATCAAACCCAGGTCCTTCCCAGGTCGGCTGCATACAAGGCAAATGCCCTATGGCTGTGCTATTGCTCCAGCCCCAGGAATAACTTTTGATTCTGCTTGGAAGGAGCCATATGTGATTGGGAATTGAACCCTGGTTGGCAACATGCCAGACAAGCACCTTATCTACAGTACTTTGCCCAGCTCAACTTCTACTGATTATGAATTTGGAGGTGCATATTTGAAAATGAATAGACATCCACCTCTGTCCTCTTATGAAAATACAATCTGGCAACTGCTTTCACCATTTCTTGGATTGCAGAAAAGAAGGAAATACCTTATGGAGAGTTTTGAAGACTGAACACAGACTAGTAATTTGGAACTTTCATGTGCACAGTACGAGCAACACTCAGAAGAGACACACATGTTAGAAGTGATCATCAGTGTCTAAAGAGATGGCAAAAAGGTTACACAGTTATCTTGCACATGGCCAACCCTGATTTGATCCCCAGCACCACATATGTTCCCCTAAATCAGGGTCTCAAACTCAATTTACCTGGGGGCCGCAGGAGGCAAAGTCGGGGTGATCTTTGAGTGCAAAGTCAGTAGTAAGCCTTAAACACTGGGGTGTGTGACCCAAACAACTAAAACAAAACAAAACAAAAAAAGATTCCTCTAGGGCAGGGCCACAAAACGTTGTATGGAAGGCCGCAAATGGCCCATGGGCCTCGAGATTGAGACCCCTGCCCTAAATTCTACCAGGAGTAAGTCCCACAAAAATCCAGGTGTGGTCAAAAATCAAAACACAACAAAATAAGAATAAGTGACTATTAAAAATTCTGCCAACTCGGCCAGAGCCAATCACATAGTGTCATGTTGTAATGTATAAAAAAATACACATCTCAGGATGGGGGACAGAGGCCAAGTGGTCACAGGTGCATTGGTAGTGTTTAAAAAGGATAGAACTAAATATCCAAGCCAAAGGTAATAACAGTAATATCAAGAGACTCAAAATTTAACAATCTAAACTTAAAATGGGCCTGTTATACTGGCACACTGGGGAAAGGGGAATAGTATAGGATGCACCTGGGGAACATTGGTGGAGGGAGGTGGACACTGGTAGTGGGATCGGCCCCTATTCATTGTATGTCTGAAATTCAACTAGGACGAACTTTGTAAATCACAATGGTTTCCATAAAATAAAAATAAAATAAAATAAAATAAAATACACATTCATGGGGCTAGAGCAATAATATAGTGAGTAGGGTGTTTGCCCTGCAAAACACCAGCCTGGGATCAATTTTTGGCATCCCACGTGGTCCCCAAAGCACTGCCAGGAATAATTCCTGAGCACAGAGCCAGGAGTTATCCCTGAGCATTGCCAAGTGTGGTATAAGAACCAAAAGTAAAATTAAATTTAAAAAACACACATCTCAGGCTGGAAAGGTTGTATAGCTAGGTGGTAGAATATTTCCACTGCTATGATTGATCTCGAAGTGCAGAGTCAAAAGTAAGCCCTGAGAACGGCCAGCTGTGCTCCCTTCCTAAAACAAAAATATACAAATTTAAGGTCAGAATGAGGCTTAGTCGTAAAGTGTGACCATCACACCTATAAGACTTAGAGTTCCATTGCCAGCAGCTAGAAAAATGAGAATGCCTATTTGCTTATTTAGGGGACCAGTCATCATTTATAACTGAGCCATAATTCTTAGCTCAGAGCTCTCCTAATTCTTGGAATTTAAGTGTTATAAAGGTGTCGTTTTTCATGTTAATGAGACAACTTTATCAAACAGCTAAGGATAGGGACTTGTTGCCAGCAGTGCCAAAAGTGTAATTCTGGGACCAGAATGGAAGGACAGCCGGTAGGGCATTTGCCTTGTATGTAGCCTCCTTGGGTTTGATCCTTGGCTTTCCATATGGTTTTCCATGGTCTCCCATGGTCCAGTAGGAGTTATCCCTGAGCATATGGTCAAGAGTATGCCCAGAACAATGCCAGGTGTGGCCCCCAAATAAACAAAAATTTGTGATTCAAAAATGTAACTTTCATGGACTCTTTGGGAGAGAGGTAATATTGAGGGTCTGTAGATTGAGTTCAATCACTCAAGGTCTATGGGATTAACAGTAATGATTATAGGGCCCCAGTGATAGTACAGGAGTGAGAGCATCTGCCTTGCAGGTGGCTGAACAGGGTGTGAACCCTGGAATCACAGATGGTACCTTAAGCCCTGAGCCTGTCAGGTGTGATACTGCAGTGCAGAGCCCAGAGTAAACCTGGAGTTTTGCTGGGAGAGTACCCCCAATTATGTTTATGTAACAAAACATTATTAAAAACACAAAATAGAGAACTTCTGGGTAGGTAGACACAGAGAGATTTGAAGAAACACAAGGCACTGTAGACAGTGTGGTTGCCTTGTCCCTTCCAATTTCTCACTCTGCATCTCCATTCTCCTATTCCTGAGCTATAATTTTTATTTCCTTTTATGGGAGGGATAGACACCTGACCTAGTATTGAGGGCACCATGTGGTGTCAGGGATCAAGCCTGGGACTTCCATTCTTCAGCTCTATGAACCAGCTTCTCGGCCCTTCACTTAATATTGTTTAAAACAGCCCTGGGGTCTGAATAAAATATTGCTTTGAGTTCTCTGAACTGCTCTAGCCAGGAAATGGACTCCAAAGTGGGACGAGGGCATTGGCTTGCCAGCCAGTTGCTTCCAAGCACAGGAAAGCACTTGAACTTGTGCCTGGAATTTGATGTACTTGGAGGGGGTGGTTGGAACCCTTCATCCCTAGAGAGTGGGACTGCAAGTGACAGATAATTCGGCTGGTAAGCATGCAGATCCAAGGTCAGTGAACATGTTCCTCACACTCTTATAGAACTGAACTCTTACCACTGAGATCTGATATTATCTCCCGGAACATAATGTGAAACTTGAGTTGAATCAGGTACAGAAAGAGCACAAAGCTGGAGTTTTTGCCTTGCAGGCACGAGACCATGACTTTAATCTCCAGCATCAACCCACATGCAAAGAGCTATCCCTTTGGCACTGCCATTTGCTCCCCAGTGCCACAAGTGTGCTATCTGCAAACAAGTGTGTTCGAGCACCACAGCTAATGTGTCTGACTCCCAGCATGTGCTGCAATCAAGTGTGTGACTCCCTCCATAAACACTGTGATCAAAGTGTGCAGGAACACTGATACCCCAAAAGGGGGAACTCTGCTGTTCAGGAGCTGTAGCCATGTGTGTCACTCTCAGCCCTGGGAAGAATTTCCAAGGGTGGAGGGATTGGATTAAATCACGTAAGGATTCCCTCCCAGTTCAACAGAAAGATAGCAGAATTGTGTTTTGATTAGCAATTAAGAGCTCATTCAAGAGAAGAGAGCCCAAGATTTCATCTTGTAATTCCTTCCCGGCTTTGTGTGTCTATTAATGTGTGTGGTTTCCACTTAAGTGACCAGAGCCTTATGCCTCCAGAATGTGGCAAGGTGTGATCATTTTTAACAGAATATAAATCTTCCAACAATTTTCCTCTTTCAGTAACTTGTGAATTTTCTGATTACGCCAAAACAAGAAAGTTATACAGTAATAAATTGGGACTGGAGCGACAGGATTGCAGCTAGGGAACTGGATTTGAATGTGCATGGCCAATCTAGGGTTGATCCCTGTCAACACATATGGTACCCAGAACACTACCACAAATGGTCCCTGGGTAGAGACAAAAGTAACCCTGCATACTGCCCGGTAATGGTCCAATAACCAACAAAATAAAAAAGACAGTCATAATTACATGAATCATAATCATGCATTTATTTTTTAAAGAAATCACTTTTTCAGTGGCTATAATTGAACTCAATAACGATCAGAAGTGAATTTTCCTCTATTGATGTTTTAAAGGATCGTGAGCCTAAAAAGTAAACAATTTTGCTTCTTCACAGTTATTTCTATTTCTATTGAGTTTTTAATTTTGAATAGCTCCAAGAGTACCATTTTTATAGTTGATATTGAAAAAAATGGTTATTTCCATATCACTATCATCCTTTGACCAGTGGTTGAACTGAAATCTCTTTTTTTGTTTGAACTGCTCGTATAGCATTTTTTCCTTTGAGGATTGACTGAAGTTTTTTTGCACGAATTGGTATGAGCCCCCTTTCTTGACTTGTGGGCTTGTTCTGTTTTTTTCTGTAGTGCTTAACATGAATGTCTTTTCTGGAACTGAGACACCTGATAGCTTGTCTCTCTTGCATAGCATGGGCTGTTTGTTTCTCTTCATAGTCTAATTCAGGTGTCTTGATTTTACTTAATTCTGTTTTGCATAATGCTGGAGTACATGTCTTCGCCCCAAAACAGAAATTTAGGTATATTACTATTTCAAGCAATACTAGTGATAATCTGATAGAATACAGGAGAATAATACTATTCCTTTTAGCAGAAAATGTGTATCAGTATAAATTTTTGGTCCTTTTTGGCCTCTAGTAGAGAAACTAAGAAGTGCCATGACTCTGGTTATTGATATAAATTCGCATCAAATGCATTTTTGGGGGTTTTTTGGGCCACACCCGGTGGTGCTCAGGGGTTACTCCTGGCTATCTGCTCAGAAATAGCTCCTGGCAAGCAGGGGGACCATATGGGACACCGGATTCAAACCAACCACCTTAGGTCCTGGATCAGCTGCTTGCAAGGCAAACGCCGCTGTGCTATCTCTTCGGCCCCAAGAATGGATTTTTTTTACTTTTTTCTTTGGAGGGGTCATTTCCAGACGCACTCTGGAATTACTTCTGGTTCTGTGCTCAGGAATCACTCCTGGCCAGCTCTTGGGACCATATGGGATGCCGAGAATTGAATATAGGTTGGCTGCATGCAAGGCAAATGCTCTACACGCTATGCTATTGCTTTGTCCCCCACCCCGAACCTGGATTAGCTGCATGCAAGGCAAGCACCTTATCTGCTGTACTATCTCTATGACTCCAGAATGCTTTTTATTTTTAGGTATAGTTTACTATTTCAACCAAATTAGCTAACTGCATATTTTCCATAGAGAACAATACAAAACTATTTCAAATATACTGTTGAGATAGCAAAATGAAGGATTTCATTTATTCCACAAATTAAACTCTCCATACAAAATTCATAAGTTGACCCAAGACAGATATTCACATGTTATAACAAAGAAAATCCTAAGTATTCAGACCAAGGTTATTGTTTTTCCATTATAGTTACATATGTTTACATTAGTTACATAGTTACATCTGGCCAAAAAGCAGATTAACTCAGTTATTGTAGAGGGGTGCTACATTAGCCAATGTGCAAAGTTTACTCCTGGCTCTGTGCTCAGAGGTCACTTCTAGTTATATGTGAGAGACCAGATGTGGAGATGAGGCTTGAACTGGGCTTGATTGAATGCAAGAGGGCACTTGCCTTGCATATAGTTGATCTGGATTTGATCCCAAGCATGCCATGTGGTTGCCTGAGTTCTGCCCAAGATTCCTAAGCCATAACCACTGAGTACCTCCTTGTGTAGTACTTGTGTAGTACCAAATCTTTATAGAGACATACATAAGTCCATAGCCCTAAACATGGGTCTCTGGACAGATGGCAAGCACTGTATTCCTGAGATGTTTAGAACTTTCACCCTCCCTGCAGCTCATTTTTCTCCCTGCTCAAATAATATCTGCCTCCTATCCAAAATAAAGAAAAAAACAAATTGGGGCCAGAGAGATAGTACCATGGTTAGGACATTTGCCTTGCATGCAACAGACTTGAGTTTGATCGCTAGCATCCCAAATGATCCCTCAAGCTCTCTAGAAGTGAATCCAGTGTAGAACCAGGGATAAACTCTGAGCAGCAAAACATGAGAGCCCCCCAAAAGACAAAACCAAGCCCCCAAATTGCCCCAAAATGAATGAAGGAAACACTGGTAGAGCGCCTTTATCAGTTCTTGCTTGGCGCGATTTTAGGAAACCCAGCATCTTAGCCCAATGTATTCCTCCTATATGCAAGGTATGAACTAGTACCTCAAGAACCATCTGATTGAATAACTGTCTTCTGTACCTTGGAATAATGCATTTTTGCTATCTATCTGTTTGATTGTCTTTGTTATTCAGAGACTACACTTCCCTCCACATCATTTTCTTTATTTTTAAGAGGGTGAGGGGTGGCAGTTTGGGTCAAACCTTCTCATGCTCAGGGGCTATTTCTGGCTCTGAGCTCCAGAGTGACTCAGGCAATGCTAGAGCTGGAAGCAGAGTCAGCCACATGCAAGGTGAACGCTTTCACCCAATACCCTCTCCACTGTCCCTCATTCCTGCTGTCTGGTTCACGTAGGTTTCCTTCCCTTCCCCAGTTTTTAATGAAATAGACAGGAGCTTAGCTGGAACCTGGCTAGGTGACAGCTGGAGCAACATTTGATGATGTCTTTAGTCGATTGCAGAGCTGAGACCACTTCAGTAAGGGTCCCTCTCTTAATTTGTCCAAACTAGATATAATTCCAAGAATGAATTCTACTATAAACTATACATTCTGAATGATAGTGTGAAACATAGGGTCATTCATTCTAAAAAAAAATGTACCACTCCGTTGAGACACAAAATAATAAAGAACACGATGCACTTAAAAAAAACCAAGTTGGGGGCCGGAGAGATAGCATGGAGGCAAGGCGTTTGCCTTTCATGCAGGAGGTCATCAGTTTGAATCCCGGCGTCCCATATGGTCCCCTGTGACTGCCAGGAGCAATTTCTGAGCCTGGAGCCAGGAATAACCCCTGAGCACTGCCGGGTGTGACCCAAAAAAAACAAACAAACAAAAAAAAAAAACAAAAAAAAAAAACAAGTTGGTGTTAAGCACAACAGTGAAGCCTCCACTAGCTGGTTTCACTATTGTTTTGGTGACAGGGATTGAACCCTGGCATTCATATATGAGACACATGTGATCTTCAACTCAGCCCTAAATCTCCATTTTTTGTACACACACATACATGCACGCATGCACACACTGCACATCATTCCATTATGAACTTAAAGTTGTAAAACTTACTTTTCATCTTTGGAATACTTTTCATCCACACAATTATAATGAATCACATAGAGGCAGACAAAGATAAAGCCTAATATAACAATACCAATTGCGATAATGAGGAGGCGTTTTTGGGTACCGTTCATTTTGCTCCACATTGATTCATGTGTCTTAGCTTCTGTCAAAAAAAGTTTATGTAACAAGAACATTTGTCACAAGATAGGCACTTCTATTTTTATAGGCTTTGCCTTTATATATGTATATGTTTATATATCTATAGTTATACATATAGATATCTATATCTATTTAAATATCTATATCTTTTTAAGTATATATAAACATATTTATATATAATAAATTTAAATATATTTATATGTTTATGTATCTTTATATCTAAATATAGACATAGAGATATTTTAATAACTATAAATATATATTAGGATATACATCTAAATATAAATTATACATACACCTATATGTTTATATATCTATACATAAAATATCTATATATCTATATTGATTATTAGATATATCTTTTATATTAAGATACATAAACATCTTTATATACAATATAGTTAGATTTATAAACATCTTTATATCTTTATATGTTATATATTTATATATTTATTTATATAAAATATCTATATTTGGGGCCATAGAGCTAGCATGGCGGTAGGGCATTTGTCTTGCATGCAGAAGGAATTGGTTCGAATTCTGGCATCCCATATGGTCCCCCGAGCCTTCCAGGAGCTATTTCCGAGCATAGAGCCAGGAGTAACCCCTGAGCAGCACTGGGTGTGTCTCAAAAACCAAAAAAACCTATATCTATTTATCTCTATATAAATATCTATACCTAGCTTTAGATATATATAAAGCTATATAAAATTCTTTATATATAAACATCTTTATATATAATATATCTAAATATCTGTAAATCTTTGTTTTTATATTTAAATATAAATATATATCAACATAGATATATAGATATTTTAATATTGATAAATAGATACATATATAATGATATATATCTATATATCAATATATAAATATCTATATATCTATATGCATATTTAGATATATATCTTTTTAAATAAAGATATATAAACATCTTGGAGCCATAGAGATAGCATGGAGATAAGGCGTTTGCCTTTCATGCATAAGGACAGTGTTTCGAATCCTGGCATCCCATATACTCCCTCTAGCCTTCCAGGAGCGATTTCTGAGCCTAGAGCCAGGAGGAACCCCTGAGCGCTGCTCGCTGCTCGGTGTGCAAAAACAAACAAACAAACAGAAACAAAACAAAACAAAATGACATATAAACATCTTTATATATAATATATACAAATATCTTTATATAATATATTAAGATATATATCTAAATATCTTTAATTTTTATATATGTATGTATTTACATATATAAAATATATATCTCTATAAATATCTATATATCTTTAGATATATAGATATATAAAATTCTCTATACATAAACATCTTTATATATATGTCTAAATAAATGGATATCTTTATATTTTTATATATTTGTATATAAACATAGGTCTAAATAAATATATATAGATATTTTAATATATAAATTATTACATATTGATATATAAATATATTATTTATAAACTAATATGCTTATGTATTTATATATAAAATATCTATATTGATATTTAGATATATATTTATATATAAACATCTTTATATATTTAGATACATATCTAAATACCTTTATATCTTTATATAAGTATATATTTATATATTAAATATCTTTAACTGTATATATATAAATATCTATATCTATCTTTAGATATATAAACACATCTATATATACATATATTTATATATAATATATCTAAATATCTTTATATGTTTATATGTTTATTTATCTTTAAATACAAAGATATATCTGAATATAGGTAAATAGATATATGCTCTCCTGAACCTCTCCTGAGAGGGACAAGAAGGGCCCAGCAAAAACTCTTTTCTAGAGGTGCCCACGCTGAGGGGCCGAGAGAGACTGGGTGAGTAAAAACCAGATACCACCGGTGCCCCGGCAGAAAGGCAGATCCTTTGTCTGTGAAGGCAGGTGGGAGGAATCTGCCCCTGCTGTGCAGATTCTTTTTTTTTGGGGGGGGGCACACCCGGCATTGCTCAGGGGTTACTCCTGGCTGTCTGCTCAGAAATAGCTCCTGGCAGGCACGGGGGACCATATGGGACACCAGGATCTGAACCAACCACCTTTGGTCCTGGATAGGCTGCTTGCAAGGCAAACACCGCTGTGCTATCTCTCCGGGCCCTGCTGTGCAGATTCTGAGAGAGACTGAGGGGGCCTGTCGGCTGTGCATGTTTCTCTATTCTTTAGTCCCCTGAACCACTCCTGAGAGGGCCAAGAAGGGCCCAGCAAAAAATCTCTCCTAGAGGCTCCAGAAGAGCATGGCCATTTTGCTTCACTTTGCAGCTGCATGCTCTTTCTAACTGATGAACCCCACCATAACACGCAGAAAAAATCACATGACAAGCGTGACAATGGGGAAATCTCTCAGGCAAACACCATGCATAGAGAATGAAGATGATACTTCTGATGACCCAAAAATACCAAACATCTGATAAATCTCTAAGATAAGGAGTTTAGAAGAGAAATATGAAGGATCCTCATGGAAATCAAAGAAAACATATCTCTAGCTGATATGATAAAAATCAGAAAACTCCAAACTGAAATAACAGATCTGAAAAGCATGGTAGCTGAACTGAAAAGCTCAATGGAAAGCCTCTCCAACAGGGCAATAGCAGCTAAGGACAGACTCAGTGAACGAGAAGATGAAATGCAGAACAACTCCATACAGCAGAAGAGATTGGAAAAGAACCTTAAGGCAAATGATCATACAATGGAGAAAGTACTCAAGGAATGTGAACAGATGAAAATAGAAGTCTTTGATAAACTCAACAGAAAAAAAAAACACATAAGAATCATTGGCATCCCAGAGGCCCAGGAAGGGGATCCACAGGAAGAATCAACAGTCAAAGACATCATCACAGAGAACCTTCCAGAGCTGAAGACTGCATGCAATCAAATCCTGCATGCCCGAAGAGTACCAGCTAAAAGAGACCCAAAGGAAAGCACCCCAAGGTACATCCTAGTCACAATAATGAATCCCACAGATAGAGATAGAATGCTCAAAGCAGCAAGATCAAAAAGGAAATTACATTCAAAAGAGCATCCATAAGATTTACAGCAGACATGTTACAAGAAACTCTCAAGGCCAGAAAACAGTGGTGGGATATTGTGACAAGACTGAATAAAATGGGGGCCGGGCGGTGGCGCTAAAGGTAAGGTGCCTGCCTTGCCTGTGCTAGCCTTGGACGGACCGCGGTTTGATCCCCCGGTGTCCCATATGGTCCCCCAAGCCAGGAGCAACTTCTGAGCACATAGCCAGGAGTAACCCCTGAGCATTACCAGGTGTGGCCCAAAAATCAAAAAAAAAAAAAAAAAGACTGAATAAAATGGATGTTTCACCTAGAATACTGCACCTAGTCTGACTCACATTCAGGTTTGAAGGAAGGATACATAGCTTCACGGATAAGCAATAGCTCAGGAACTTTAAAGATGCAAAACCAGCCTTAAAGGAAAAATTGAAAGGTCTACTTTAAGAAAAGACAGACCAACAGATATACTTAACTTATACACAAAGATGACATTAAATCCTATGACAATCATCTCCCTCAATGTCATGGACTAAATAGACCAATTAAGAGACAGAGTGACCAAATGGATCAAAAAGATGAATCCAACCCTCTTCTGCTCACAACACACACACCTGAATACTCAGAGCTAACATAGACTAAAAATCAAAGGCTAGAGGAAAATCATCCAAGCAATCAACACCCAATCTGGGCATATTAATATCAGATGACACAAATCTTAGAAAAGTTGTAAGGGACAAAGATGGACACTTCGTACTAATCAAGTGATATGTGCAACAGGAAGAAATCACACTAGTAAACATATGCAAGGAATGAGAGACTATCAAAATATCTAATACAATTACTGGCAAATTTTAAAGAAGATATCAATAAGAGCACAATCATTGTGGGAGACCTCAACAGGGCCCTGTAAGCACTTGATAGGTCAACCAGACTGAAACCCAACAAAAATATACTAGCCCTGAAAAGAGGAATGGAAGACACAGGCCTAGTGTATATATGACACTCCATTTCCAGAAACCTGGATATACATTCTTCTCCAATGTACATGGGTCATTCTCCAGGATAGACCACAGGCTGGACATAAAACATACCTCCATAAAATCAAGAGGATAGAAATTTTGCAGGTTAACTTCGCTGACCACAAGGCTCTGAAATTAGATGTGAACTACAAAGGGACACAGAAGAACATTAACAACTGGAAATTAAACAGCCTGTTACCGAACAACTTGTGGGTCAGAGATGAAATCAAAGAAGTAATCAAAAATTTCATAGAAAGAAATGACAATGAAGACACAAAGTACCAGAATCTATGGGGCACATCAAAAGCAGTACTGAGAGGAAAATTTATATATTTGCAATCATACATCAGGAAGGATGAAGAAGCATACCTGATTAGCCTAATGACTCAGCTTATAAAATTAGAAAATGATCCACAAAAGGAACCAAAAATAGGAAGACAGATGGAAATGACAAAGCTTAGAGCAGAAATCAATGAAGTTGAAACCCAAAAAGTAATCCAAAAGATCAACGAAAGCAGAAGTTGATTCTTTGAAAATATAAACAAGATTGATAGATCATTTGCAAAATTCACAATGAAAGAGAGGGAAAATTGATAACAAGTATTAGAAATGAAAAGGGAGAGACCACTACAGATATTGTAGAAATTCAAAGGATAATCAGAGACTACTTTGAGAAACTCTATGCCAACAAATATGAGAACCTGAAAGAAATGAGTAAAGTCCTGGACTCATAACCTTCCACAGTTGCATAAGGAGGATGTAGCATATTTAAACACTCCATCACTATTGAGGAAATGAAAATGGTAATCAAATGTCTGCCATAAACAAAAGCCCAGGCCCAGATGGATTTACTAATGAATAAAGTAAAACCTTTTTTTTTTTTTTGGTTTTTGGGCCACACCCGTTTGATGCTCAGGGGTTACTCCTGGCTATGTGCTCAGAAATCGCCCCTGGCTTGGGGGGGACCATATGGGACGCCGGGGGATCGAACCGCGGTCCTTCCTTGGCTAGCGCTTGCAAGGCAGACACCTTACCTCCAGCGCCACCTACCCGGCCCCAAAGTAAAACCTTTTAAGAAGGAATTACTACCAATCCTGGCCATGCTCTTTCAAGAAATTGAAAAAGAAGGGGGCTGGAGAGATAGCATGAAGGTAAGGTGTTTGCCTTTCATGCAGAAGGTCATTGGTTCGAATCCCAGCATCCCATATGGTTCCCCGAGCCTGCCAGGAGCGATTTCTGAGCGTGGAGCAAGGAGAAACCCCAGAGCCCTGCCGGGTGTGACCCAAAAACAAAAACAAAAACAAAAAAAAACAAACAAAAAAAGCGGGTACACTTTCAAATAGCTTTTATGAAGCTATCATCACCTTGATACCAAAACCAGACAGAGGTGCTGTCAAAAAAGAAAATTACAGACCAATATCCCTGATGAACACATATTCAAAGATCCTCAACAAAATCCTGGCAAATAGAATCCAATGCCTATTCAAGAAGATCATTCACTATTATCAAGTGGGTTTCTTCCCAGGTATGCAAGGATGGTTTAACATTCATAAATCTATCAACATAATACACAACATCAACAACAAGAAAAATAAAGATCACATGATCTTATCAATAGACGCAAAGAAAGCATTTGATAAGATGCAACACCCATTCTTGATAAAAAAAAAACTCTCAGCAAGATGGGAATGAAAGGAACCTTTCTCAATCTAGTTGAAGTCATTTACCACAAGCCAATGGCAAATATTATCCTCAATGGAGAAAAACTAAAAGCCTTTCCTCTGATTCTGTTACAAGACAAGGTTGTCCTCTCTCACCACTGCTATTCAGCATGGTACTGGAAGATCTTGCTATAGCGATTAGGCAAGAAAAATATCTAGAGAATCCAGATAGGAAATGAGGAAGTTAAGCTCTCACTGTTTGCAGAAGACATGATACTCTACTTCAAAAACCCTAAAGACTCTACCAAAATGCTTTATGTTTAATAGATTCATATAGCAATGTGGCAGGCTACAAAATTAACACACAAAAATCAATAGCATTTTTATACACCAATAATGATAGGGAAGTAATGGACCATAAGGAAACAATCCCATTCACATTAGTGCCACACAAACTCAAATCTTAAAGTCAACTTAACTAAAGATGTGAAGGACTTATACAAAGAAAACTATAAGGGTCCTGCGAGGTGGCGCTAGAGATAAGGTATCTGCCTTGCAAGCGCTAGCCAAGGAAGGACCATAATTCGATCTTCCGGTGTCCCATATGGTCCCCCCAAGCCAGGGGCAATTTCTGAGCGCTTAGCCAGGAGTAACCCCTGATCATCAAACGAGTGTGGCCAAAAAACCAAAAACCAAAAAAAAAAAAAAAAAACCCAAAAAAAAGAAAAAAAAGAAAACTATGAAATCCTGCTTAAAGAAATGAGAGGACATGCAGAAATGGAAACACATATCCAGCTTATGAATTGGCAGGATTAACATAATTAAAATGGCAATACTGCCCAAAGTATTGTGCAGATTTAATGCGATCCCTCTAAAGATACCCATGACATTCTTCAAATAAGAGGATCAAACACTTCTGACATTTATTTGGAACATGAAACACCATCGAAAAGCTAAAACAATCCTCGGGGAAAAGGAATTTGGGAGGCATTACTTTCCCTAACTTTAAACTGTATTACAAAGCAATAGCTATTAAAACAGCATGGTATTGGCATAAAGACAGACCCTCAGATCAGTGGAATAGGCTTGAGTACTCAGAGAATGTTCCCCAGGCCTATAATCACCTAAAATTTTTATAAAGAAGCAAGAATACCTAAACGGAGCAAGGAAAGCCTTTTCAACAAGTTGTGTTGGCACAACTGGCTAGCCACTTACAAAAAAGCAAGCTCAGACCCCCAGCTAACACCAGTTACGAAGATAAAATTCAAATGGATTAAAGACCTTGATATCAGACCTGAAACCATACTTATATAGAACAACACATAGGTAAAATATGGCATGCCATTGAGACTAAAGGCATCTTCAAGGAGGAAACAGCACTCTCCAAACAAAAGGAAGCAGAGATAAACAGATGGGACTATATTAAGCTTAGAAGCTTCTGCTTCTCAAAGGAAATAGGGCCCAGGATACACCAGATATCCACTGAGTGGGAGAAACTATTCACCCAATACCCATCAGATAAGGGGCTAATAATCAAAATATACAAGGCACTGACATAACTTTACAAGAATAAAACACCTAATCCCATCAAAAGATGGGGAAAAGAAATGAATAGACACTTTGACAAAGAAGAAATACAAATGGCCAAAAGGCACATGAAAAAATGCTTCATATTGAGAAAGGTTCCTTCCATTCCCATCTTGCTGAGAGTTTTGATCAAGAATGGGTGTTGTACCTTATCAAATGCTTTCTCTGAGTCTATTGATATGATCACATAATTTTTATTTTTCTTGTTGTTGATGTTGTGTATTATGTTGATAGATTTATGGATGTTAAACCAGTCTTGCATTCCTGGTATGAAACCTACTTGATCATAGTGGATGATCTTCTTAATGAGGCATTGAATCCTATTTGCCAGGATTTTGTTGAGGATCTTTGCATCTGTATTCATCAGCGATATTGGTCTGTAATTTTCTTTTTTGATAGCATCTCTGTCTGGTTTAGGTATCAAGGTGATGTTGGCTATAGGCAAATATTGTCTTCAATGGAGAAAATCTGAAAGCCTTTCCTCTAAATTCTGGAACAAGACAAGGCTGTCCTCTCTCACCACTTCTATTCAACATAGCACTGGAAGTACTCGCTATAGCAAATAGGCAAGAAAAGGATATCAAGGGAATCCAGATAGGAAAGGAAGAAGTCAAGCTCTCGCTGTTTGCAGATGACATGATACTCTACTTAGAAAACCCTAAAGTCTTATGGAAAAGCTTCTAGAAACAATAGACTCATATACCAAGGTGGCAGGCTACAAAATTAACACACAAAAATCAATGGCCTTTCTATACACCAATAGTAATAAGGAAGAAATGGACATTAAGAAAACAACCCCATTCACAATAGTGCCACACAAACTTAAAGATCTTGGAATCAACTTAACTAAAAATGTGAATTTTAAAAAATATTTGCGTAAATATCAATTAGCTATTTGTTTAAGAATTTGCTTCCCCTCCCCCCATCCTGCCAGGTTCCTCTTTATCCTTCCCGCCATCAAAATGTGTTTATGCTCCCATTGGTTAAAATTGTTGTACTTGTACAAATCTGATTGGTTTATGTTTCAATTCTATGTTACTAAAATAGGCCCTGGATTGAGCTATTATGAAAGGGGCCCTTGGGCTACTGTGAAGGTAAGAAGTGCTCAGGCCATGGGGGTATTGTTGGAAAGATGTGTGCAGAAATAATGTTAACCGTATATTAACTTCTGATCCTCAATAAAAATAAGCTATTATAAAATAAAAAAAATAACCTTCGGCGAAAAAAAAGTTATTTCTTATTTAAAAACATAAAAATCTTAATGTATAATGACTGAATTAAAAATACCATGTAAACATTTTCTATGATCATAGTGTTCTCAATCACTTATACTCTATTAGTATAAAGTGAATTGTTTTGTGAATCATGTTGGAAAACTAATCTTATTCCAAAATTTATGATTTTGTGCAATCTATTTTACATTTTTACTCTTTTCTTCTCTGAAAAATGTCAAAAGCAAGTTAAAATTGTTCTGTCAAGGTGTCTCCATTGAAGAATTATTTGAAAGACAAAAAACAAAAAGGTTATGTTTTGTATTGTGCTAGATAATATAACATTAGAAATCTTGCTGTTATTTAAAAAAAAGAAAAATTGAAAAAAAAGATAAAGCATATACTAATAGTTGTATTATTAGTTATAGTGTCCTCTGTCATATTTTCTGCAGAATTTTGGGCTTTGGTACAAATGGACAAGAATGGGACATAAATAAAAAGATTCATGTCGGTAACTATGTTCAATGGATATTCTGCTAAGGAAATAGCCCTATATGACATACCCAGCCTGTCTGAGACTTTATGACATCATCATTTTTTCTGCCAGCATAATCTCACTGTGGGAATGCATAGATTTCTGGGTGCACATGTTATTCAAAGACTTGGTTTTGTTTTCACTTTCAGAGGCCTAGCAAATTTAAGTCAGGAAAACTGAGGCATTAGTAAGCCCAGAGGGGAATGGATGGAAGTGGGAGAAAACTCTAAATTTCAGAGGATTTTAGTTACATGATCAGGAAGGCTAGGAAGTAGTCCTAAGTGTTATAATTGAGAAATCATCTCAGAATCTAAATCTGTATGAATTTTTTAAATAAAGTTAAGCTTGTGCTGTTTGAGGGACTGATTCTGACTAATGTAAGAGGGATTTTGCATAATCTCTCTGGATTTGAACCCTGACCCTTGTACATGTAAAGTATTGCTCTACCAATGAGTGACATCCCTAGCTCATTCCTCAACAGTTATTGAGTTTCAAGTATTTTCTTCATCCTCCAGTCTAGTGATTCATTTATTCGTCTCACATATGTAGTACAGTCCTTTCTGCTAGACCCAATTAATTAATTAATTAATGTTCAATTAATTAATTAATGTTCAATTAATATTAATTAATTATTGGTACTAAGTTTAAAAGTTGTGGTGGGAAATGTATAAAGTTCAGTTAAGGAATACAGACATCATATGTGTGAGATCCTGGGTATGATCTCTAGTTCCTTGCATGCTCCACACATTCATAAGCTCTCTCTATATGTACATATATATATGTTTATATATATTTTCCTCCCATTTGTAAAATAGTTTACTTTCATTTTGAAGATTTAAGTATTCCTGCTCCTCAACATACCTTTTAAATTTCAAAAAATGCTATTTTTATAAAGTGACATATACCAATTCGATCTCAAGTTAGAAGAGAAATCTAAAAATGGAAACAATGCGATTGCCTTTTGAATAAAATGATTTTCATTTGAGCGGTGCTTCAAAAGTGCAGGAATGTCTATCAACTCTTTTTAAAGTCAGTTTCCATTGCAAATATGGAAAATTGATAGGCAATAGCTGAAAGCCAGTATTGAAAAAATAGCTTCTAAATTAATTTGACCATCAACTTTCTATACACAATAAACCGTGAAACACTGGCCTTTTTTTTGGAAGTGGGCTTTAACCTATTTATACAATGTTATTCCATGTTTCGGTTCACAGGATAAACATTTGTTTGTTTCCCTTGGAATTCCTGGTGCAGCGTTCTGATTCAGCCTGTGCATAATCCGTGTACTTTTTATTCTGTTGTGTGGAGCCCATGAGCAAACCCATTGCTTGGCACACGGAAGACACGTGTGAGGGCATGAGTTCGGCCACGGTTTCGCACACCTAGCCCCCCAACAGAGCCGCTCTGCACAAGCTTATATTTGGCTACAGTTTGCTGTGGCCGCGCCGCCCAAAGGGTCATCTGGTCCTGCTCTCAGGACAGCGCAGGGCAATGACTCCTGGGGTGTTGGGGTGGAACCTCATGCAAAGTGCGTACTCTAGCCTTAGAGCCATTTGCCCAGCCTCTGCATGTACCATTTTATTTTGTTTTGTAGGTTATAAAATACTCAGGAGTTACTTCTGCTCTGCACCCAGGAATCACTCCTTTTGTTGCTCAGGGAATCATATGGGGCGCTGGGCAGCGGGAGAGCAAGCACCCTCCCGGCTGTGCTATCTATCCATCCAGTTCCAGCATGTCCTTTTATTTATTCTTTATATTTATTTATTTATTTATTTATTTATTTATTTATTTATTTATTTATTTATTTATTTATTGGTTTTTGGGTCACACTCAGCAGGGGTCACTCCTGGCTCCACGCTCAGAAATCGCTCCTGGAAGGCACGGGGGACTATAGGTGATGTCGGGATTCGAACCACCGTCCTTCTTCATGAAAGGCAAATGCCTTACCTCCATGCTATCTCTCCGGCCCCCATGTCCTTTTATTTTATTTTATTTTTTATCAGAAACTCCTGGAGGTCCACTGAGGCACCTTGCCTCTGACACTAAATGATAGGATTGTCCAAACATCCTGAAATCGGTTTTAAATGATACACAGGACTGTTCTTTTTGTTCATCTTTGGGCCACAACCAAGGTGTTCAGGGTTTACCCTTGACTTTGCACTTGCACTCGGGTCAGTCCTGGTGGCTGCAGAGACCATATAAACAAAGGCAAACCAAACACCCACCCCTGGTACTAGCTTCACTGTAGAACTAGCAAAGAGTTTCTTTCTAATTAATTAATTTTGTTATGGTTTGAGGGCACACTCAGCTATGCTCAGGTGGAAAGAAAGGTGAGTGCCATATCCCCTGTGCTGCATCTCCAGCCCCTTCTGTTGCTCGTAGAGAGAGTTGAATCCTCATTGCTATGCTGAACCCCCTTCTTTCCTCCCACGGTGCTGCTCTCTTCACAAGACCAGCTTTGACAGCCCGTGGGAATCCCCAGCTGGAATCTGGTTCCTGCCGAAGGAACTTTTCTGGAATTTCGGCCTCGTGGCCTTCTACTGCCCCCCTCTGGACCTCTGTTGTCAGTGCAATTCTCCAGTGAGCCTTTGAAGGAGCTGCTTTATTCCCCTTTAGACATTTGAAAACAAAGGGAAACTTAATCTTATGGTCCAGCCTTGGAATTTTGGCTAACTTTGGGTTTTAATCAAATACCCTATTTTTTGAACCATCTTTATTTTTTCTTGAGAGTCAGCTTACCAAAAATTAGCTGGATCGCTGGGGAAGGTTCAACTTGATTATCTTATTATTTAATTAAACCTGAATATGTTATATTCATTCCATAAACATTTTTAGAGTTCATGGTGAGAATTTTTGGACTCAACATATGTTTTTACTTAGATAATTGGATTATCAGGTCACAACTAGTACTGATGAGTGGAATAGGCCTAATTGCTTGAAACATGGTTCTAATTTTTTGTTGTACAAAAGTCATTACCCTCCATGGAAATCAATAAACAGCCAACCCAAACTGATTGTCAGACACCAAGAAACACTACTAATTGATGCCTGCCTGATTTCTTAAACTTGGAATTTGGTACCATCTAGAAGCTTTATTGGACAAGTTATTTATTTTTTTTGTAAATCATGAAATTGGAGGCGCTCTGCCTTCCAATATTATCAATGGTAGAGTTTCATGAATGAGATATCCTAGCAAAATGCCTACTGACCTTCACCCCTGTCTCAATTCTCCCCTCAATCATATTACCCTTTCTACCTAACCCCTCATGGTGAGCTTCCTACTGAAAACAAATTCTGTTTCTGTTGCCTTTGGGCATTTGTTACTCCCCTATTATCTTTTTTTGGCCACCCCATGGTAATTGGGGGCTACTTTTGGCTCTGCACTCAGTAGTCACTCCTGGTGAACTTGGAGTACCATATGGGATGTCGGGAATGGAACCCAGGTAAATCACATGCCAGGTAAGTGCCCTGCCTGCTGTACTCTGCAGCCCCTACTCTACCCTGATTCTTTCTATTATCCCTGTGGAGGATCATTCTGTGTCTATTCCTCTGCTTTCATTTTCCTGAGCATGATACTCTAAATCTCCTTCCATGAAGCTGAAAAACACATGTTTCACCTTTCTTTTTCTTTTATCATTTTTGGTTTTAGGGATACACTTGGCTGTGCTCAGGACTTACTCCTTGTTCTACTTAGGGGACCATATGAAGTGCCAGGCATCAAATCCAAGTTGGTACATGCAAGGCAAGTACCTTTCCCACTATACTATCCCTCCAGTCCCCCTTTCATCTTTTCTATAGCTGAGTAGTATTCCATTGTATAGATGTACTGTAGTTTCTTTATGGAGTTGTCTGTTCTTAGACACTTGGGTTGTTTCCAAATTTGGGCGATTATGAATTATGCTTCATTGAGCATAGGAATGCAAATGTCTTTTGGAAATTGAATTTTTGAAACCATGGGGTAGATACCAAAAAAGTAGACCATATTTTTGGGTCATATTGGATCTCAATTCCTAGATTTTTTTGAGGAATCCATATTGTTTTTCAAAAATGCTGAACCAGTTGACATTCCCAAAAAGCAATGAAGATTCTTTTACCCACATCAATACCAACACAGGTTCTTTTGTTCTTTTATTTAGGAGACTAATTGGGTCACATCCAGTGGTGCCGAGGGATCATTCTTGGCAGGATTCGGGAGACCATGTTATGGTGCATGAGGATACAATCTGGGTCAGCCCTACCTGTTGTACTATCACAATAGCTACAGACCAAGGCATTCTGTGTACAAGAATTCCATGATTATCAAAATTAGGACATTTGACATTAATAATATGTAAGCCACAGTATATATTCAGTGTATATTCCTCCATTCCTCCCTTTTATTTATTCATTCTTTTATAATACTTCTTTTGGTTTTTGGGCCACATTGGTGGTGCTCAGGGATTACTTCTGGCTCTGTGCTCAGGGGTCATTCCTGGTGGTACTCAGGGAACCATATGTGGTACCAGGTATGAAACCCTGGTTAGCTGCATGCAAAGCAAATGACCTACTCACTGTGCTCTCACTCTGGCCCTATCTTTTATAATTTATTTTTGTTTTGGGACCACACCTGACAGCACTCTGGGGTTACTCCTGGTTCTGCTTCCAGAAATCGTTCCTGGCAGGCTCGGGGGACCATATGGGATTCTGGTGATCCAACCCAGGTCTGTTTCAGGTTTGCTGCAAGCAAGGCAAATGCCCTACCTCTGTGCTATCATTCTGGCCCCCTATACTTTTTTTCTTTTTTTTTTCCTCTCTAAATTTTTTTTTTAGTTTTTGGGCCACACCCGGCGGTGCTCAGGGGTTACTCCTGGCTGTCTGCTCAGAAATAGCTCCTGGCAGGCACGGGGGACCATATGGGACACCGGGATTCGAACCAACCACCTTTGGTCCTGGATCGGCTGCTTGCAAGGCAAACGCCGCTGTGCTATCTCTCCGGGCCCTAAATTTTTTTAAGAGCCACACTCAGCGGCACTCAGGGATTACTCTTGGCTCTGCACTTAGAAATTGCTCCTGGCAGGCTCGTGGGACCATATGGGATACCGGTGATAGAACCTGGGTTCGTTCCTGGTCGGCTGTCTGCAAAGCAAACGCCTTTTCACTGTGCTATCACTTCAGACCCTTCCTGCAATAATTTTTAATTGAATAACCATAAGATAGTTTCAGAATTGTTCATGACTGAGTATCATTTATAAAATATCCAACACCTGTCTTTTCTCCAGTACACGTTTCCTGCTACCAATGCCTTCAGTTTTCCTTCTGCCCACTCCTCTGCACTCCCCCTGCCTGCCTTGTGGCAGATATTTTTCTTGACTCTCTCAGTTTTTCATTATTTACTTTAGACATTGTGGTTTGCAATATTGTCCCTGAAGGGATATCATACATATACACTTTACCTCCTTTAAGCACTCAGTTCTTTTCCAGAGTGATCATTTCCAACTATCATTGTGATGATGGTCTTTTCTCTATGGTAACTGCACTCCCCTGCTATTTGTGGCAAGCTTTCTACCATGTACTGTTTCTCATAGACCTTCTCTCTATTATCTCTGGATATTAATACCATATTATCTTTTCTTTTATATTCTACAAATGGGTGTAACATTTAATGTCTATCCCTCTTCCTCCGAATCATTGCAGTCACATAATACTCTCCATATTCATCAATGTATAAGCAAATTTTATGATTTCATTTTTTCCTAACAGCTGCATAATATCCCACTGTGTAGATGTACCACAGTTTCTTTAGCCACTCATCTGTTCTTGGGCTCTGGGGTTGTTCCCAGATTTTGGCTATTGTGAATAGTGCTGTGATGAATATAGAAGTGAAGATGTTTTTTCTGAATTGTGTTTTTGGGACCTTGGGAGAGGTGTTGCTGGTTCTAATGGGAGGTATATGATCAATTAATCTTTGATAAAAAAGCAAGAAATATGAAGTAGAACAAGGAAAGCCTCTTCAGCAAATGGTGTTGAGAAAACTGGTCAACTACATGCCAAAAAAATAAAACTCTTTCATCTTATTGACACCATGCACAAAAGCCAAATCTAAATGGATTAATGACCTCTATATCAGACCTGAAACTATAAAGTACATAGAGAAAAACCTAGGCAGAACACTCCATGACATTGAAGCTAAAGGCAAATTCAAGCATTAAACACTAGTGACTAAGCATGTGGAAGTAAAGATAAACACAGGGGACTACATTAAACAAACAACTTCTGCACCTCAACAGAAATGATGACCAGGATACAATAGATACCCATAGATTGTAAAAATAATTCACCCAATACCATCTTATAAGGAGTTAATATCTAAGATATAAAGCACTGATAGAATTTAACAAGGAAATAACACTCAACCCCATCCAAAAATGGGGAGAAGAAATGAACAGACATTTCCTCAAAGAAGAAATACAGATGCACATGAAAAAATCATGTGTATTTTTCACATCATTTCACCCTTTGTTTTTACTTTCTGTCTTTCTTCATTTCTTTCTCCTTATTTTTCTTCATTTTTCCCTCTGTATCCCTCTTGTTTATTTTATCTTTGTTCTCTCATTTGTCTTTCTTTCCTTCTCTGTCTCTTTCTCTGTTTTTCTTCTGTATCTTCCTTCCCCTCCTTTTTCTTTCCTGTCTCTCTATCTCTTCCCCTATCTCTGCCTCTCATTCTCTCATTTATCTCTTTTAATGTATTAAGAGAGATATCCCATTACCTCTTGTGTGCTGGTTTTTAAGGTGCACCCTTGGGATTTGTGGTGTGTACCCACTCTTGGCTGCAGTGTCAGGCAATGCCATACATCATGGGCATCATAGAGTTAGAACCATGGGGTGCTGTCAGTGATTGAACTCTACCCCACTAGCCTTAGACCTGCAAAGTAAGTACTTTGCAAGTAAACTGCAGGCTCAGAATAGTGCATTCCTTATTATCTTTTTGTGTGTGTGATATTGCTTTTCTGCACTTCTCTCTTTTTTTCTCAGACCTGGACCCAATGTAGAACAGTATTCTATATTTCTGGCTCTTCCTTCTTCTTTCTCTCCCCTCCTCTTTCATCCACTCCCTCCTTCAGAATGTTTGAAGACTAAAACTCCAGTTATTTTGTACACGGTATCTAAATTTCTATTTTTTGCCACTCACAAATGTAACCAAAGCAAGATGATGTGCTCTCTGTGTGTTCTGTACACACGTTGTTTCTGATTACATTGCTGATGCTCATTTTCATCATTTGGTTTACATATTGTTATATCTTTTTATTTTGGTTTTTGGGCCACACCCAAAAAATTTGGGTTTGATGCTCAGGGGTTACTCCTGACTAAGCGCTCAGAAATTGCCCCTGGCTTGGGGGGACCATATGAGACGTCAGGGGATCAAACCGTGGTCCTTCCTTGGCTAGCGCTTGCAAGGCAGACACCTTGCCTCTAGCACCATATTGTTATATCTTAATGTTTGTGTGCGATTCTAATCCAGAAAGTGGTGATATTAGTGTTATGCCATTTTGTTTTGTTTTGGGGCTCAGGGATTACTCCTAGATCTGTGATCAGGAATTATTCCTGGCGGTCACCAGGGACCACATGGGATGCTGGGGATCAAATGCAGGTCTATTGAATGCAAATCCTTCCTGTTATACTATCTCTCCAGCTCCAGGACCATTTTTTTAAAATTTGAGGGCCACGCCTGTTAGTGCTCAGGGATTATTCTTGACTCTGTAGACAGGTATTACTCCTGGAAGTGCTTAAGGGACTATAAAAGATGCCAACTCAGGTTGGCTTTGTGCAAGGAAAGTGCCCTTCAAGCTGTACTTTGTTTCTAGCCATCTGAGCAGGACCTTTAGGAGAGGCTTCTTTCAAAGGACGAAACCTTCATGAGTAGGATTATTGCTCTTAGGGAAGATCCTTTCCCTCTCTGTCATATGAGGGGACAGAGAGAAGAAGGTCATCCTTGGGCTATTTTGCCCCTTCCCAGGATCTCCTATATCTCCCAGAGCTATGAATTAAGACTCCCCAGCCTACAGGACTGCAAGAAGCAGTAGTTTATTGTGCAGTCCTTAGATCTCTGCTGGTGATCAGAAGAGTCACAGAGGCTTGGCTTGGCACTTGGGGACGGCTCTGCGAACTGGACATGTAACATCACACTTGCAAGGAAAGTGCATTTGCCACTATGTCCTCCCTGGTCCCCTGTTGTATATGAAAATATTTCCATAAGATTATTCTTTGCCTGTTGTCCCACCTTGACCTTCCAGGTGGGGGCGCCATTGAGAACAGAATAAATAGTTTGGGAGCGAGGTGTTCGGGGTCTTTTGCCAGAGTTGACTGGCTGGCTCTAGGTGTGTTTTGGAGCTAGCAGCAGGCTGACAAAGGGCTCTCTTCGCCCAAACTTCTACCCTTTAACCCTCCTGTCTGTGTGGATTATTTGCTGCGGATAAATATTACCAAGATCCCCCCTGCCCCCCAAAAAAGGGACCAGGGGATGGGAATCAATTTCTCATTCTGGGAGCTCTTTGCGAATACACAAACAACCAACAAAGGAGTAGACGGGACCCAACAAATGGGGCAACTGTCCCCTTCATTTTGTTGCTTTCTTTCTTTTTATATGTGGTGCTGGGGATTGAATTAAGGACCTCCCTCATGCAAGACTCATGCTCTCTCTCTCTGGTCTATTGGCTCACTTCATTGTGAAATATGAACAGATTTCCTGAGATAATCAGGTATTGAGAAGACTATCTTTCAGAAAAGTTGATTAGTTTTGCAGTAAGACTTGTCCAAAAAGTTGTGCTATGAGAACAAGAGAATTCTTGGCTGAGTATGGAGGTTAGTGGTTACACTCATGATTTGCATGTTAAGATTCTATGTGTTCAATTCCAGAAAAAAATAAAATCAAGCTTGACAATTCTGTGTAGGAACCTTTGTGGTCTTGCCTTTTAGTTTTGTTAGGCTGGAGCAGACAGATATTGCCTTTACGTTGAATTGTGTCAAATACACAGTTAATGATATTCTTAGTAATCTGTTGTCTTGGGAATTGGGAGGGTTTCTCATCTCTCTGGTGAGATTAGGCATTCTTTTAAGTCTATGTGGATGCTATGAGAGGAGAGTCCAGAAAAGTGGAGTATGTGGGGTCCAAGCTAGGATAAGCCAATCTCTGGGATGATGGTGAAAAGAGAGCCTGCTAGCCAGCTGTGTTGGAAGCCAAGAGCAAGGATTCTAGATCAGAACAGTCCCAAAGGCTTTTAAAGATTTTGTGGGGAAGAGAAAGTTGGTAGGAGGAGAGTTTAAGATTGACTGAGTGGTGACCGCATAGAAAACTGGGCAAGCAGAAAAAAAAGCCAGGGCTTCATCATATGAAGGGAGACAGCAATCATTTCTGCCAGCGCACTGTGACTCAGTTGAGGACAGTATTTATTTCATCAGAAGAGTGTTAAGCCTCGCATTTTGATTTAAACATGCAGAGTATTAGGAGGCTGTGTGTGTGCATGTGGTGTGTGTGTGTTTGTGTGTGTGTGTGAAAGAGTATATATAGTGTGGGAGAAAGGGAGAGACAACAGATAAAGAAACAAATGCAGAGAGCAATGAGCAATGCAGTGCCCAAGTTTATCTCAGGCCACGGATCCTCAGCTGAAAATGTACTTAGTGATGTCAGTCAAAGCCCCATCAGGCAGGCATAGTAAAGGATTTGGAGTTATCGAGGTCAAGAACCAGAGTCAAGAAGAGACCTGAAAGTGAGGGTGTCCAGGGAGTGGACCAGGAGACAAGAATACTGCTTCTCTTGACAAATCTTGTCAATCTCGGTCTCTTTCAACAGTGTGTATGTATATTTGTAATCCAAGGGAAATCGAGCTAAAAAGAAATAACCCCAAGTTCCAGGGTTCATCAAAATCTTGCATTGTCTTTGGGGCCATAGACAGCCCTGGCTTCTGACCTCGGAGAATTTATTTTCTTTGAGGATGGGTTGTGTGTATGTTCTAATAATTTATCTATTTTCCATAATAGTGTTCCTGCAAAAGAAAAGGTATAAAAGATTTTCTAAAAGATGCTCAACATCATTAGCAATGCGGAAAAAAAAAAACCAATTTAAACAATAGTGCATTGGAACAGGAGCAGGAACAATGAAGTGGTTAAAAACATGGGCCTTGGAATTAGATTGCCTCTCTTCAAACACAATGCCGTTCTCTTGCTAGCCGTGTGACCTTGGGCAAGTCATTTAACTTAGCTAGCTTCTTCCTCTTCTGTCAAAAAGGAGTCTGTCCAGGTTTGCATCCTACGGTGGTTGTGATGATACAATGAGTTAATACATATAAAGAGCTTAGGACAGAGTAAGTGCTTTGGAGAGCATTTTGGCAGAATCTAGTAAATTTGAAAATGCATGTACCCTGAGACCCAGCAATTCAATTTCTAAGTACCTCTCTAGTGAAACACTTCGAAATCAGCAGAAGCATGTCCAACAGCATATTCTTTGGTAGTCATTGTAATAGGGACATTAAAAATCACATTTAAAAATAGAAAGGCCCTAATTGCCCTTCTGTTGGGAAAGGTACAACAAGCTCCTGCTTTAGCCCAACCATGCATTGCAAAATAGCTATTACAATGAATGGACTAGAGCAACTAGGAGAATAACTTCAGTCACAAGGGGTATATTTTTAAATCGGGTGGCAAGGCCGTGGAGAGAGCTCAGAAGGGTGAGTGTATGCAGAGGCTCAGGTTCAATCCATAACAGTGCATAGTCCTATAAGTACCACCAGGATCTACCTGAGCTCCAAGCTAGGCATTGCTAGCTGTGCCTCATCCCCCCACTGCAAACTAAAAATAAGAAATGAAATACAAACACAGCTGCTAAGATTCTGCGCGACCACTCCAACGGCTGGAGCTCATGCCTGGCATGCAGAGTCTGGCTCTAGCTCTCAGTGCTGCACAGACCCTGACCACTGCTGGGTGCCAAGAATTGCTATACCAAAGAGCAGCGCTGGGTTGGCTGAAAGTGACCTTGGGACCTCCATGAGAAATGTTTGGATGATACTGTTTCTCTAAACATTCGAAAACACCATTGTAAAGGAGGTACAAGTGATAATATGTATCATCGTCCCATATGGTTTTCTATGTATCCATAATATGCCCAGAAATGATACAGAGAAACTGCCAGATGTTGTGTATGTAAATATTTCAATGGGATTATTATGTTACTGACCCTACCCTGATCGGTGATTGTGCCCTACCCTAGGGTGTGACCTAGCATTCTGTCCCCACCCTGGGGTGGTACCTGATTCTGTTCCCACCATTGGGTGGTATCTGATCCCACCATTGGGGGTACCTGGTTCCGGGGGATAAAAGCAAGGGTCTGTGGAAGGCGAGGGGCTTTTTGGCTGGAACGGATGCTGAGGCTTTTGGCTTCAGTCTTGTTCTCTGAATAAAGCCTGACCGTCTGCTAGCCTTTTACCCACCACTTCGCCTCAGAACCGCCGGCTGAACAGGGTTGCAGACGCGTGCTCTGAGCTGGAGGGGAAAGACCTCATCCTCCATCCCTCCATCAGTCAACCCCATCAAGGGCTGACTTGCAACAACAGCCAGACACAGTTATGCAAGGAGAGAGATAGCTGAGGACATCCTTCCTTTCTTCCTTCCTTCCTTCCTTCCTTCCTTCCTTCCTTCCTTCCTTCCTTCCTTCCTTCCTTCCTTCCTTCCTTCCTTCCTTCCTTCCTTCCTTCCTTCCTTCCTTCCTTCCTTCCTTCCTTCCTTCCTTCCTCCCTCCCTCCCTCCCTCCCTCCCTTCCTCCCTCCCTCCTTCCCTCCCTCCCAGGTTAACTCCTCTAATATATATATTTAAGCAACATGATTACAAACATGTTTGTAGTTGGGTTTCAGTCATAAAAAGAACACCCCCCATTACAAGTGCAACAATCCCACCACCAATGCCCCCATCTCCCTCCTCCCCCACCCTCTGCCTGTATTCGAGACAGGCATTCAATTTCTCTCACTCATTACCATTACCATGATCATTGTTGGTGTAGTTATTTCTGTAACTGCTCTCACCAATCTTTGTGTTAAGCTTCATATCACATCAAACCTCATCTCTATTGTCTCTGGGTTTTATTACCATACTATCTTTTATTTTTCTTAAATTCCACAGATGAATGATACTATTCTGTGCTTATCTTTTTCCCTCTGATTCATTTCACTCAACATAATAGTCTCCAAATCCATTTATGTATAAGCAAATTTCATGACTTTATTTATTTATTTATTTATTTATTTATTTATTTTGTTTTTTTTTTGGGCCACACCCGTTAGATGCTCAGGGGTTACTCCTGGCTATGCACTCAGAAATTGCCCCTGGCTTGGGGGGACCATATGGGACGCCGGGGGATCGAACCGTGGTCCTTTCCTTGGCTAGCGCTTGCAAGGCAGACACCTTACCTCTAGCGCCACCTCGCCGGCCCCATGACTTTATTTTTTTAACAGCTGCATATTATTGCATTGTATATATGTGCCACTGTTACATTAACTACTCATCTGTTGTAGGGGTTCTGGGTTGTTTTCAGATTCTGGTATTGTAAATAGAGTGGCAATGAATGTAGGTGTGCAGAGGGCATTTTTGTATTGTGTTTTTGTGTTCCTAGGCGATATCCCCATATGGGAGCTCAGTTTCCAGTTTTTTAAGAAATCTCCATATTTTTTGATTAAATATTTTTTATTGGGACCAAAATGATAGTACAAAATAGTACAGTGCATGCATGTTTCTCATGCAGCCAAACTGGGTTCAATCTCTTGCATCCCATGTGGTCCTCTGAGACGCACCGAGAATAATCTCTCAGTGCAGAACCAAGAGTAAGCCATGATTACTATCTGGTGTGGCCCACAAAGCCCAAACAATTTTTTATTGAGGTATCATATTTTTAGACATACCATATTTTATTTATTATTTATTTTTATAGTATAAATTTTTAAATTTTCCTTTATTGAAACAATTGTGATTTATAAAGTCCTTCGTAGCTGAGTTTCAGTGAATCAGGGCCAATTCCACTACCAGTGTCACCTCCCTCCACCAATGTTCCCCAGGTGCATCCCATACCACCCCTCCTGTCCCCAGCCTTCCAGTATAATAGGCCCATTTTAAGTTTAGATTGTTAAACTTTGGGTCTCTTGATTCCATTGTTGTTGCCTTTTGTTTAGATATTTAGTTTTGTCCTTTTTCAACTCCACCAATGTTCCTGAGACCACTTGGCTCTTGGCCCCCTCCTTTCATATTTTTGCTTCTTCTTTTTCAACCAGTTTCTTTCCTTCTCCCTTATTCTGAGGCCAAGAGGTATCATATTCTTTTTTATTTTATATATTTTATTTAAACACCTTGATTACATACATGATTGTGTTTGGGTTTCAGTCATGTAAAGAACACCACCATCACCAGTGCAACATTCTCATCACCAATGTCCCAAATCTTCCTCCTCCCCACCCGACCCCCACCTGTACTCTAGACAGGCTTTCTATTTCCCTCATACATTCTCATTAGAGGTATCATATTCTTAAATCAACCAGAAGATCTTTTTATAGCAAGAAACACAGTCATCAGAACCACCATCTAGTCTATTATTAGAATTCTGTGCCATGGGGTAATTTACAGACTGTTGGCAACAGTGACCATCCTTTGGACTCCACACATCTCTCAAAGTGTACAGAAATAGAGAAAACATAAAACCCACGCAAAGCCATGTCCTCAGCAAAATTGGAGACGTAGTCTCCAGAATAAAAACTTCACAATAAGTTCTAGTGAGGGGCCAGAGGGATAGTAGAGTGGGGAGTACATTTACCTTGCACCTAATTTAACTGGGTTTAACCCCTGACACCCTATAGAGGCTATACGGTTCCTTGAGCCCTGCCAACAGTGACCCCTGAATGCAGAGCCAGGAGTAAGCCCTGATCAGTGCTAGTGCTGGCTATAGCCTAAAAAACCCCAAAACAACCAAAAGACACAATAAGTCTCCATAGAAGGAGAAGGAACCTGCAATTCTAGCAGGTTTGATTTCACTTTCCCATGTGCTCCTGACTTCAAGACTTCATAGTGAAGGTTAACTGAGAAAACCAAAGGGCAGAACAAGCAGGAGGAGAGTGATGCTGGTTTTGTGTAAAACTACCACAGAATGACCAAGACCATGCATCCATATGGGTCAACATGATTGCAAACATGGGACCCAAAGTACAGTAATTTAGAAATGTTTACCGAGGGGGTAAATGAGGGGAGGCAGGAAGGGACTTGTTGGAGATATCCTAACACTTGGTAGAGTTGGAACATTGTCTTCCAAGTCTATTATTAACAGCGTTGTAAGTTACTGTGTCTAAATATATTAAAAATTTAGTGTCTAGGACAGAGAGATAGTACAGGAGGCAAGGTGCTTGCCTTGCATATGACTGACCTGAGATCCATTCTTGGCACTGTGTGTGGTCTCATAAACAATGCCAAGAGTAGTGATCCTTGAACACAGAGCCAAAAGTAAGTCCTGAGCACCGCCAGGTAGGGCCCCAACATCCTGACCCCAATAAACAAATGAATGCAGCTGGATATACACTCCAGACACTTAAAAAGCATGTGTGAGACCAGAGGCATGTGATTTCAAGGGTCAGTCTTTGAAACACATAGCTTCTGGGAAAAAAATAAATGGGAAAGGATCTTTTGGAATTTGAGGGATAAGGAGGAGAAAGAAGACAAAGGGTGAAGTTTGGGGCCAGCATCCTCAAAGAGAACTACAAAATCAGTGAACACATGTATTTTCCCTATCTGAAATAAATATTGCCACATCACTCTGCTGACAGAAGAGGGCGCCCTTAAAGTAAGAATCTCATAAAAGCTCACGAGAACAAAATGAACATATCCATGGATCCATACTGAGTCGTTGCTGAGAGGGAAATTTATAGCACTGAAAACTTAAAATAAGAAAGAGAAATGACCTCAAATGGACCATTTGGAAAAACTAAGCTCAAACCAAAGAAATGTAAAAGAGTAACTTAAGTCCAATAGAAAAAAAGAAATAACAAAGATCAAGGATTAATGAATTTGGAAATAATAGGGAAAATAGATTAAAATCAATGAAAAATATGTTTATTACTTTCAAATGAACAATAAAATGTCTATACCTCTAGCAATATTGAATAAAAGTGAGAAAATACTAGTCACTAATATGAGGAATGGAATGGGTTATTACTACAGATCCTTTAGCTATTCAAGTATAATAAGGCATTCCCATGAACAACTTTATTGGTACACAACATTGTTGTTACAAAACCCTATCAGTACACAACTCTACTAGTACAATTTCAAAAATAGATTAAATTGACCCATTCCTTGAAAAGTACAAACTACCTATACATATGCAGTACAGAACAAATATGAGTACTCATAAAACCATTACAGAAATGGAAAATGTCATTTAAAAACTTTCATAAGGAAATCACCTAGTCCCGATCATTTCACTAGTCTACCAGACATCACAAAAATGTTCTTTACAACATTCGCTAGAAAATAGAACATTACACTTTCAAATTCATTATATGAAGCCAATATTGTCCCGAGAACAAAACTAGAGCAAGACAGTACAATAAAGCGACAACCATTTTCTCATGTTGTTGCTTGTAAAATTTCTCAACAAAGGCCCTGAAGATGATGGAGAGAACCATACATCATTCTGGCCCTTCTCAGGAATACAAAACTGACCCAATACCATACAATCATCATAGGTCCAGGGCTGAACCTTATTAGTAAAGCTCTTGCTTTGCATACGTGAAGCCCAACTTCTCAGTCCTGTTGCCCAAAATAAATTGGAAAGTAAATAAATCAAGATCATTGTAATTCGTATAGCAGCAGATTAAAGGAGAAACATTGCACGGGGGTATTAGTTGATGTAGAAAATAGACATTTGACCAAATTTAACATTCATTTAAGGTGCAAACACACCAAACAACCTTTCAGAAAACTGGGTTTAAAGAGGGAATTTTTCAGCTCAATGAAGAACATGAAAAAGAGCCTGGAGATGTGGCTCAGCTTTAGAGCACCTGCGTTGTAGGGTGGAGGTGGTCTTTTCCTCCTTTACACCACAGGCTCTGGGCCACACTGGAGTGCAGTACCCTGGAGACACTACCAATGTGCTCCCAGGCAACTCAGCAAAGTGTGTGACCTCCAGTGCATTGCAGTCAAGTATGTGTGAGTGCTCTGACCAAATGTGAAACATTACAACCACTAAACAGCACAAAATATCAACAATAAAGTGAAGGGGGTGAAAGGAACAAGCATCTAAAAATGTCAGCTTTTACTATTCTTCCTAATGAAAGATTGAGAGCAGGAGCACAATTAGTCTGCTTTCCTTACCCTCATACGTTATATAATGGAAATCCTTGCCAGTTCTATAAAGCATGAAAAAAAACCCATAAGGGCTGGGAGGGGGTGGTGGTGGCAGGTTGGTGAGCGTTTGCCTTGCGCGTAGCCTACCCAGGACAGATGGTGGTTCGAGTCCCTGTGTCCCATGCGGTCCCCCGTGCCTGCCAGGAGCAGTTTCTGAGTGCAGAGCCAGGAGTAACCCCCGAGAGCTACCGGGTTGACCCAAAAACCAAACCAAACCAAAACAACAAAGCAACAAAACCCCCACAAGACATATATACTGTAAAAAAGGAAATAATGATGAGTCTATTTTCATAAATTGTTCACTTTGCTGAAAGGAATTTGAAGAAAACATTGAAAAATATTTGGTGCCATACCCAGCAGTGCTCAGGGATTACTCCTGGCTCTGAACTCAGAATTCTATCCTGCCAAGCTCAGAAGATTTTATGGGATTCCTGCTGTGGGTGGCCTGCGTCTCAGCAATTCTCGTGGATCATAGCACTACACGATAGAAAAGCGGAAGCATGAACGGCCAAATATGAAATATGAAATAAATGAAAGCACACAGAGAATGTGGGGTCAACACGTTTCTGGCAGGAGTGTGACAAGTTTAACTTTTTGAGCAGGGGAATTTATAGGGGTAAAATTAGCCACAGGTGAAGAATAATTGTAATCACAAAGCCTAGTATAACAATAACAATACCTAAGCTATGGGTGTGACTAAAAATTCTAAGTTACAAGAGAGAAGGTCACAATCCTTGCAAGCTTACTTTAAATGCAAAAATCAGGATTAGGAGGAAGTAGGAAATACCTAGAAACTTGGTCTTCCTAGGCTGGACTCTATTGTTTTAGAGGTTAAATGAAGGGAGGTACCAAATCCCCAAGAATGAGCTTCCCTATTTCTAAAGGAGGGTCAAAAGTCAAAATCTGTATTCTGGTTACGCCCTTGATTACCAGAAACTGCAGCTGCAAAGGACATATTTGAAAAGGAGAGAAAAATTGTGTTTGCTTTTAGGGCTGACTATATCCAGAAAAAAGGGGGTTCTCAAATAAACTTTGGTGCTGGAATTTCTGAGCCAAATTATTTGATAGAGGCTATTATTTTGCCTGAATATACAAAGGAGAGCTAAACTACAGGGAAAAGGAAACACAATTTTTTCGATGTTAAAAGAAGTTATTTTGTTTGAAAACAAATTATCTGTTTTTGCTCAAATTTTGACAGAGATGGGCCACTGAGGTGGCGCTAGAGGTAAGGTGTCTGCCTTGCAAGTTGTAGCCAAGGAAGGACCGCTGTTTGATCCCCGGGCATCCCATATGGTCCCCCCAAGCCAGGGACAATTTCTGAGCACTTAGCCAGAAGTAACCCCTGAGCATCAAATGGGTGTGGCACAAAAACCAAAAAAAAAAAATTTTTGACAGAGAAACTTTGATTCACTTTCTAAGCCTGTTGAAACATCGCCAAGAAAATAATTCTGATATTGACATTACCTATTTTAAAACAGCACTTTTAAATATGAGGGAAGCTTTTCTCAAGAGGTTTCAGGATTTCAGAAACAGCAAAGCGACTTTGGCCTTTGTTAAAAACCTCTGGATGCCATTGTAACGGAATTAAATTTTCTCCATTTAATATCGACATTGGCAACTTTGAAATGCAATTGCTGGATTTAAAAAACAAAGAACTATGGAGCTCGAAATTTGAACGTCTTTGTGTTAATTTAGAAAGATTGGAGAAACACAAATGTGAACTTAGTTCACAGCACAAGTGGTCTGCTTTGAAAGACCTGGAGAAGGAAGAAATGTTGATTTTTAACACCTGGAATAGTATTCCTGACTCATATAATCAACTAAAAAAGCTAGCATTTGCTGTTCTTTCCTTGTTCAAGTGTACATATTTATGTGAACAATCATTTTCAAGCATGAATCTTATCAAGAGTAAATTGAGAAATCGTCTCATCTATGAGAACCTGGAATCGTGCCTAAAATTAAAAACAACATACCAACCTGACTTAAACTATCCAAAGAAATGCAAGGCCAATGTTCACATTAGTGTTTGTGACTTTGTCAGTCATTGTCAGAATGTAATTTTCTCTACATTGTAAGGCAAATTTTACAAAATTTAACGTTATCGATAAATAATATTGTTCTAAAGTTTTTGTTTTATTAGTTGTGTTATTTGTATCCTCCCGACCTATGTGGTTACTTGCATGCAAAATATTCTCAATAAAAACTTATTGAAACTAAAAACAGTGTACCATCCTATGTATTTTCGGCTTTAAAAACGTGGCTCTCAAAATAAATTTCAATTGTGGTTTTGGCGAGATTTGGCTCAGTTGAAATAAAAGGTTGCCCACCACTGCCTTAAACCATTGCGTCTCAATTATTTTCTGTCATGTCCCCCTTGGAAAAAGAAAACATTTTTCGCGCCTCCTGCAAAATAATAAAATAATAATAAAGAATAAAAATAATAAATAATAAACAATAAAATAAAATAATACAATAAAATAACCTGCAAAATAAAAATATATAAAATAATTTGAGCTGATTTATTAATCAGAGGTGATGTCTGGATTAATGGCTACAATGAGCACGTTTAGCAATGCATAGCTTTTCGAAGCGGGGTTTGAAGTAGGACACAGCAACTCTCAGCTCCAGAGACATACAGAGACATAAACAAGGGGCTTAGCTTGTTATGACAGTTTGCGGAGGTCAAACGCGCCCCCCTTTACGGAGCCTCATGTCCTCCCTGGGGGGTGCCCCACTATTTAGAAGCACTGCCTTAAACAATTCCAGAGTGATCTTTGAGCACAAAGTCAAGAGTAAGCCCTCAGCATTGCTTTGTTTCCCCTAAAAGTATGCATTTATTAAGAGAGTTTGGCAAAGTTGCAATACACAAGATCAATACACGGGGCCGGGTAGGTGGCGCTGGAGGTAAGGTGTCTGCCTTGCAAGCGCTAGCCAAGGAAGGACCTCGGTTCGATCCCCCGGCGTCCCATATGGTCCCCCCAAGCCAGGGGCGATTTCTGAGCACATAGCCAGGAGTAACCCCTGAGCGTCAAACGGGTGTGGCCCAAAAACCAAAAAAAAAAAAAAAAAAAACCAAGATCAATACACACGTCTAATTTATCCCTAAAATCATTAGGAAACAAAACATGTGAATAGGAAAGTTAAAAAAATAAGGCTTGAATAACAGTACAATAGATAGGATGCTTGTTTTGTATACTGCTGACCCAGATTAAATTCGGGCACCCCCCAAGAGTGACTCTTGAGTACAGAGCCAGGAGTAAAGCCCTGAGCACTCCAGGGAAGTCCCAAAACAAAACAAACATTAAGG
The DNA here is from genome assembly GCF_024139225.1 of Suncus etruscus. Classification (NCBI taxonomy): domain Eukaryota; kingdom Metazoa; phylum Chordata; class Mammalia; order Eulipotyphla; family Soricidae; genus Suncus; species Suncus etruscus. The sequence goes on from NC_064868.1 coordinate 78,842,702, forward strand.
ATAGAGTCCCATTTATAATTGCAGAAAATTTGCATGCTTAGAGTCGGAGTGATAGCACAAATGATTGAGCACATGCTTTGCATACATACATACATACATACAGAATGTCTGGGTTTAATCCCTGCTACTGTGTGGCATGGTTCTTTGACCTCCACCAGGAATGACACACCAAGCTGTGAGTAGCCTTTGAGCACCTCTGGGTGTGGCCTCCCAAATCAAAACTTGAAATTCTTAGATATTAATGTAATAAGCTAATTGTGGGCTCTGTATGCTGTATGCTGACATTTTGTATACAAGTAAAAGAATTCAAATGTTAAGTAAATGGTGAGAGGCTATTGTACTGGTGAAGTGGGAGATTTGGTATACTCAAGGCCATCAGTCTTTCTCAATTGATCTGTATATATTAATGCAATTTCTATCAAAGTAAGGCTTTTTTTCCTTAATGATAATTCTTATTACTAGAACTCTATGGAAAGGAAAGGAAGCTGGAAAGATAGAAGGAAATAAAGTGGGAGGAGTTTCTATACCTCATTTTTTTGTTTTTTTTTTTGGGGGCCATACCCTGTGACAGTCAGGGGTTACTCCTGGCTATGAGCTCAGAAATTGCTCCTGGCAGGCACGGGGGACCATATGGGACATCAGGGATTGAACCCAGGTCCATCCTGGGTCAGCCGCATGCAAAGCAAATGCCCTATCACTGCGCTATTGCTCTGGCTCCTTCTATTCCTAATTTTTTTTTGTGGCTTTTTGAGTCACACCCGGCAGTGCTCAGGGGTTACTCCTGGCTCCATGCTCAGAAATTGCTCCTGGCAGGCATAGGGGACCATATGGGATGCTGGGATTCGAACCGATGACCTTCTGCATGAAAGGCAAACGCCTTACCTCCATGCTATCTCTCCGGCCCCTCTATTCCTAATTTTAACACATATTATCTAGGTAAATTAACAAAGACAGTACAACATTGTTCGAGGAACTGGTGCATAGATAAATGAGACAGAATTGAAAACTTAAAAAACAGTATAGCAAAAAATAAAATATCAAAAACTAAAAAGAATCAATAGTTTACTAATAACAGACCTGTACCTGTCTATACTTAAATGGATAGATAGAATATGATGATTCACTTGTCTCCAATAATTTCTGCACAATTATTTTCAGCTGATCCCCAACTCCCTCTACAATGCACTTAATAAACTATTACTAAGCCTATGAACATCAAATACAAAATGTTTAAATCAGAAAACAAATATCATATGCAGATTTGAAGTAGCAGTATGAATTGTTGCATGCAACTAACTTGCCGTTCACATGCTTTTCTTGATCTTAAAATGAATTATTGAATTAGTGTCTAGAATTTGGCAAGTAGAGGAAAAGCATATATATATATTCTTTATTATTACACTTAAATCCTAATTATGTATAAATGCAGATGACAGACACAGTTGCAAACACAAGTGCCCTCACACAGAGTTCAAATATTCAAAAATACCTTGAAAAATATCCAATATAAATTTATAACTTCAGACTTGTTTTTTATTTCTTGACTTGAAAATATACTAGTTGACATCAATACAATTTTATTTGCATAAAGAGCAACTAAAATAGAATATTTCAGTATTTGATATTAACTAAGCCCTTAAGTTTTTTATTTCTGTTGTACTTTTTACTTCTAGGGCTATTAGTAGTGTACCTGAACAATATAAATTATGTACATCAATTAATAATGCTTCACATTTCTTCATGAAATGATTATGTTGCTGTACTCTTTCTCTCTTCCTTTCCCTCCCTCCCTCCCTCCCTCCCTCCCTCCCTCCCTCCCTCCCTCCCTCCCTCCCTCCCTCCCTCCCTTCCTTCCTTCCTTCCTTCCTTCCTTCCTTCCTTCCTTCCTTCCTTCCTTCCTTCCTTCCTTCCTTCCTTCCTTCCTTCCTTCCTTCTTTTGGGTCACACCCAGCAGCAGTCAGGAGTTACTCCTGGCTCTGCACTCAGAATTCTCTTCTGGCAGACTCGGGGTTCCTGGGATGCCAGAATTTGAACCACTGTCTGTACTGGGTTGGGTGCATGCAAGGCAAACACCCTACTTTTGTGCTATCTTTCCAGCCCCATCTTTCTTTTCTTTCTTAAAATAATTTTTCTCCCACTTACCTGGGAACAAATGTTATGTTCAGCTATGTCAACTATGTGATACATGCTTTTTAAATAAAATATATTAAATTAAAAAATTAAAGAGGGGCCGGAGAGATAGCATGGGAGGTACAGCATTTGCCTTGCATGCAGAAGGATGTTGGTTTGAATCCCAGCATCCCATATGGTCCCCAGAGCCTGCCAGGAGCAATTTTTGAGCATAGAGCCAGGAGTAACCCCTGAGCGCTGCTGGGTGTGACCCCTAAAAAATAAGTATAGCAAGATATATCTTCAGTATACTAAAAATACCCATTGAGAATTTTGGGCCAGAAAGATAGTATAGGGACAAGGAGCTTGCCTTTCATTTTCCATAAAAAGCATTAGTGATTAGTCCATGGGGTGGAAATCTAGCTCCATAGATTGAATAGTCACAAGCTCCATCATGCATCCAGTTAAGAGAAGCCCACAGCTGGGTCTTCTGCAAAGAAAATGTCAGAATTAATAAGTAAGCTCCAAAACCCACCCATAGAAAGAAGCTCTAGATCTAGCTATAAGCTTTAGCTAAATCAGAACAACAGTTGCAGTTGTTATTCTATTAGGTGAAGGTTAAGTCTTTAACATTCCCTAAACTTACCTTTTTTTTTTTTTTGCAATTCTGTTTTCTATTTTTTGGTAGATGCTTTTTCTTGTCTTTTATTAAACCTCCTGGACAAGAATTCTTAACATTTTTTCCAGATTAACCTACAATTTCTTTTTAATTTCCCCTTTCCCTTCCCTTTGTTGTTGCTATGATGATGATGTCTTTGGGGTTGCCCACACTCTGTCACACATTTGGTTGGCACATTGCTGTCCAGAGGTTGGATTATTGAATGGCGGTGTTCACGCATGTTCTGGTGGTAGCGACCACCATGGGGCAATATGTTGCTCACCCTCACACTGCTTCACTGCCATGACCACAGCACTCACATCTTTCTGAGTTGTGCTCACTGGGGTGGGGTAGTGCATGATTTAAGTGTAACGCTTACACACACCTGGCTCTACACTCGAGGAGACACACTGTTGTGAGATCCTTGACAGCAACCTGGAACATGCTCAACATATAAAAACAACACTGAGGATCAAACTCAAAGCTTCATGCATGCAGGGCATCTTTTAGTCAATGATTCCATTTCTCAAGACACCCAGTGTGAGGGGAGTGTAGAAGCCACACCCAATTATGCTTAGAGCTTACTCCTGACTCTGTGCTCAGGAGGCATTCTTAGCCATGCACATGGGACTAAATGTGATATTGGGAATTGAACTTGGGTCATCTATGTGCAAAGAAAATGCATTACAGTCTGTACTAGCTTTCTGACCCAGATCTCCAAGTTAAAGTTATATCGTCTTATCCTTCTGTTTCAAAATTATGATTTATATTTTACAATGCTGGGTATAGAACCCAGGGCCTCACACATAAAAGTCAAATAGTGTGAGATGAACCTGATAACCATCTATGGAAACAACCATAATTGTCTATAACATTACCAGAATCCAGACCTCTACCAGGGAAGACCTACTACTGCTCCGGCATTGACTTACTCCAAAGAGTGCTCTCAACATCCAGGAGACTCAGCAACAGCCTGCTTGCAGGGCAGATCGCTCCGCATCTAATGGTGTGCTGAAACTACAGGATGCTCCACATCAGCCTGACTTCGATGAAAGAAATGCATAGAATTCAGAATCTTTAAATATAGGAACCTGATACCAACAACAGCTAAAGTGTGAAAAAGTTTCAACGGGACCACGGAGAATGACTCAGATTGGACAGACTGGTATGCCTGAAGCTTAGAGTCGGTCTTATGCCAATAAACTTCTGGGGTGAGGTCTTCTTGTAATCAGGCCAAGAATTTTTTTCCCCGTTTCCCCCATATTTTTCTGGACCTATGCAAACAACGGCGATTGTCACTGTCACACCTTTACTATTGTATTTTTTTAACACTTATCCTTTAAGAAAAAAACAGTTTACTGAACTTAAAAACAAATAACTGTAGTAGAATGCCTGTCTCGAATACAGGCAGGGGATGGGGGGACTTTGGGGGGAAATGTTACACTGGTGAAGGGGGGTGTTCTGTTTGTGACTGTAACCCAACTATAATCATGTTACTTAAATAAAAATGTATTTATAAAAAATAAATAAATACTTAAAAATCAAATAGTGTACTGCCCTAATGATAGCATAACTTTTTACCCATGGAAACATTATTTTTACATTAAAACATGATGATTTTATTTACAGTTATTTTAGACAATGTCCCAACACCAATGTCCTCCTTTATATAACCCCCAAGCCTGCCTCCTTAGTAGACACAAATACATTTACTTCATATGCTTGTTACAATAAAAATGACAAATGGAATTAGGAAAAATAGACCAGTAAAAGTCAATTTGTGATAATTGTTATATATCACAATGATATTACTAACATCATTGTCTGAGGATTTCCTAAGCTGTTTGGTGCCAACTGAGCCTTCTGTGTTATTGTTTTTGCTCAATGAGCTTTGTGGATTTCTATGCAACTTTCCCTTCAAATTTGCTGGACTCCCACTGAGATATCAGCACTGTGAAATTTAGAGGTGCTGTGTAGCTACAGGAGCTGTGGAACTGAGATAGTTTGGTGGCTTGGCTGCTTGATGAGGTTCAGTTGTAGAACTGGACTGTTTATATGCTGGATAATGTTAGGTGTAGGGATATTGGGCCTTCAGATAGAAAAAGACGATATCTAATATGTTTATGGCATGCTTCCTTCTAGACTATTCCTTTCTTTTTTTTTTTTTTGGTTTTTGGGCCACACCCGGCTGTGCTCAGGGGTTACTCCTGGCTGTCTTCTCAGATATAGCTCCTGGCAGGCACGGGGGACCATATGGGACACCGGGATTCGAACCAACCACCTTTGGTCCTGGATCGGCTGCTTGCAAGGCAAACACCGCTGTGCTATCTCTCCGGGCCCGACTATTCCTTTCTTTTTTAATATAATTTTTATTTTATTTATAGTGGCTTACATATCGTTCACAGTAATATTCCAGGTACATATTTACATTGAGTCAGGGGAATTCCCACCACCGAATTGTCCACCCACATCCGCTCCCATCCTACCTCCCATATCCTCCACTCTCCCCCCAGGGGCTGCTAGAATGCGTGGTCCCTTCTGTGTCTAGTTTATTACTTAGTGGTCTTATAACTGTTTGGTCTTGGTGCCTCCATTACTGCCCCCTCTATTTGGGAGGCAGGACTAGAAAGTTCAAGTTATGTGGTTTTGTTTGAGGAAGAGAAAAGTAATATAATGGGGTAAAAATCGACTACGCCGACTATGTGCAGAGTCATTCTAGAGGCTCTCATCCTTGGTTTGAGGGACGAAGGGGAAAAAAAGAAGGTGAAACAGCACAACAGTTCAAAAAGAGAAATCAAATAAGATATCCAGTGAGCACTGCAGCAATAAAAATATGCACCACATAGTTGCCATGGTCGTGAGATAGGAAATATGACAAGGTGCAAAAAGGAAGAAGAGAAAAGAAGAAAGAAAAAGTAAATATATAAATAAAAAATGGACAACTACTTCAATTTCCACCCAAAAACAAAGAAATCGAGAAAAACTAGATAAAAAAAAGGATTATTTAGTGTTTTTTGTCTCTCCCTCCCCTTGCATAGGCACAGTAAATATTGAGGTCATCCGAAACGGGAATCCCCTTGGCCTAAGAGATACAGGGTTTCTCTACCCTTGGGTTATATTGTCGGGGATTATCTATAAACTCCTTTCATGTTCATTTACTCTCCCCTTGGTGTTTTTGTGGCATATGGAAGACTTCTGCTCCGATCTGGATGATAAAACCAGACCTCTAAATTTAGAGGTCTCAAGGACTATTCTGTTCTTATGCAGTATTCTGTACTTGTATCATGAGGGCAGTGTCTTGTTTTAGTTCTCTGAGAATTTCACTTATGAAGTTTTGAAGAATTATTTTGCTGTTATACAGTTTGTGTTCTCAAAATCCCTTTAATTTAGCTGTTTTTGTTCTCTTTCCTTAGCATTGGGAATTTCTTCAAATGTCTAAGGACCGTAAGCTTATATAAAGCTTACATATAGATTTCTCTTTTTTTTGGGGGGCGTATTCCTGGCTGTGCTCATGGCATACTTCTGGCTCCATGATAAGGGATCACTTTTACAGGGGTTCCAGGAACCATATAGGGTGTTAGATATTGAACCCAGGTCAAATATGTATACAACAAGTGCCTTATTGCTGTTAATATCTCTTTCACCCCACAAGTTTCAATATCAGAATATTTTCTTGGGGCTGAAGTGATAGCATAGTGCTAAGGCATTTGCCTTGCATGTGGCCAATACAAGACAGACACTATTTCAAATCCTGGCGTCCCTTATGGTCCTCCGAACCTGCCAGGAGCAGCTTCTGAGCACAGAGCCAGGATAACCCCTGAGTACCGTGGTGTGATCTAAAAATACAAAACGAAACAAAACAAAACCAAAAAGCCAGATTTTTTCTTGGAACTCATTCATTTTTTGGGATTGATAGTAGAGTCATACCCATTGGTATTCTGGTTTGGTTCTGTGCACAATAGTAATCCACTGTGGAGGTTGGGGAAACTGTATGTGGTACTGGGGATACAAAGTAGTTTCCGAAGGATTCAAGGCAAGTTACTTCACATACACCCCAAAAGATCCTTGAAATGATGCTGTTGGCTTAAGAGAAGTTTAAAGGTTCTAGGCATTGAACCTGGGTCTCCTGCATTGAAATCAGGCTACCCATTCCACTGAGTTTTCTCCTTGCCATCATTATTCTGTCTTTTGTGGGGCTTTTTTTTGGATTTTGGAGGGAGTGAGTCTCATCTGATAGTTCTAAGTGGCTTCTCCTAGCTCTATGCTCATTGGTCAATCCTAGCAGTGTTTGGGGGTCCATATGTGGTACAAGAAATCAAATGCGAGTCATCTCTACGCAAGGCAAGTTTCTTAATGCCTGACCTATCTCTCCAGCCCCAGCAATTCTGTATTCTGTCTTATTTTTTACTAAATCACCATAAATTATATATATTCATGATAGCATTTCAGCAGCACTATTTTCCAAACCATTCCTTTCACCAGTGTCCACTACCTTCCACCAATATTCTTAGTTGCCTTCCGGCCCCTTGGCTGCCATTATGGCAGGCACTTTTTGCCTTATCATTTTTCCTTTTTCCCCTTTCACTCACTGTGGTTTTTGTTGTTGTTGTTGTTTGTTTGTTTGTTTGTTTTTGGGCCACACCCATTTGATGCTCAGGGGTTACTCCTGGCTATGCGCTCAGAAATCACCCCTGGCTTGCGGAGACCATATGGGACGCCGGGGGATCGAACCACGGTCTGTCCTACGCTAGCGCTTGCAAGGCAGACACCTTACCTCTAGCACCACCTTCCTGGCCCCTCACTGTGGTTTACAGTACTGTTATTGATAGGATATTTGTAGATCACCTTTCTTCCTTTCAGTATCTAGTCCTGCTCCAGAAATTCTGCCTTTAATATATTCTGAAAAAGTGAAACTTTTCATAGAACAATACCACTTTTCCTGTACACCAGCAATATATATATATATATATATATATATATATATATATATATATATATATATATATATATATGATGGTTCTAATCAAATTATGTCTATACTCACACTTGTTCTTTCTCTTTTTTCTTTAATCTTTTTGTTTTTCTTTTTATGTTATTTTCCCCATTTTCTTTGGATCATACCCTGGGTTTACTTCTGGTTCAGGGATCATTTCTGGCAGAGCTCAGGGAACCATATAAGGTGCCAGAGATCAAACCTGGGTAGGCTACAGATAATAGAAGTATCTTACCCTCTTTACTAGCACTATGACCCCAACATTAAATTTTTATAACATTTTATTTGTATATTAATATATGGTATATAATATATAATATAATTATAACATACTAATATATAAATGCATAATACATTCTTTGACCATGTAAGCATGTGAAAATATTAAGGTAATATTATGAAGTTTCATTCCCATATTTTCTTTTTTTAGCAGAGAATCTCCCAGGTGGTGCTGGTTGGGAGCCCACACAGTGCCAGGACTCAAACCCAGGTCTTTGTGCAGACCAGGCATGTTCTCCAGCACTTTGAGCTATTTTTCTGAGTCTGTTCCTATAGTTTTGTTCGTTTAGTTTGCACCAACTTTGAGTTGATGTGTATACTATAAAGTCACATATCCAGTGTTAGTATTTGCTTGTGCGTATACAGTTGTTCAACTCACAATTTGTTTTCTTTTTTTTAGTGACATTTTTCCACTGAAGGGTTTTGACACCTTTGTTGAAAATCAATTGACCATAAATGTCTAATTTTTAAATGGAAATTATTCTTACCTTCAAATTAAATAGTAATCTAATCATACTCATGCTAAAAAAATTAGAGTCAAATAAGCCGAGTGTCAAAATAGACCTAGGAAGAATGGTTTCTCTGGAAGCTATTTGAGGTTGCTAAAATGGAGTGGAGCAATTGTAAAGAAGGCCTGGTATCAAATTCAAGAAACAATAACTCCAGTGCTCAAGAATGGTCCCAGTGGAATGTCAGGTTCCAGACCATGAAAGATGCATTCTCATTCCTAACTGGGAATCTGAGGCCATGAGAGGGGAATCTTCAGGGGAAATGCAAACCCCACAGATTTTTTTATGAATTGGTGTGTTTCAAAGAATTGATAAATATTTCACAGAATTACTAGAACACCTAGATAAAAATAGCATGAGAAGTCCAGAAATACATTACAAAATGAAATATCAAAGCCCTTATTTACCTAGGAGGATAAAAGCTTAGTGAGATTCTGCAATAATATATTTATTTAAAATTGAACGCTAATGACATCATCATGTGACCTTGGCTATCGATTTACTGAAGAATATCTTCCTCACTGCTACAAAACAAAGTCAGTAGATAACATCTAACAGTCATTTAATAAAGGGCTGTTTTGACATAGGATTCTTACTATATAATGTACAAACCAGAAGAAACAGCTGAAACTAGAGAAAAGTGGTGCTTTCTGTGTGGTAACAAAGAGTAGAAGAAAAGGGTACTCTGTTATTTGTTCTGTCAGGCCTCAGTATTTTGTTTAGCTGTGGGTGTGCATTACTAGGGAAAAATATAAGGCTTTTGGTTCCCAAGACAGTGGGAACGACAAATGGCTCAGCACTGCACAGCACAGACCAACTGCAAAGTCCACCTTCTCCTTTGCCTAGCTAAGCTTGGCCTCTTTCTGGGTGAAGTGGATGGCAAAGAAGACAGGGCCTGGAGCCTCTGAGATGCCAACCTCTGCTGATGTGAATTAATGTGTGCAGGTGGCTTTCAACTGGCCAGCTAATTTCTGCAATATAGGAAATGACTGTAATTTCTGTTTCTGCATCTGGCCTCCACAGAGAAAGTGGCCCCAATTGCCTATTGAATTTATGGAGATGAGATCTCAAGTATCTTAGGATAATTGTTGGATGAAGGGACAGCTTTGCCAGGAAAGCAATTTTAGTACTTCTCCCTCTCTTTTGGTACTTTCAAACAATTTTTCTATTTAAAAATATTAAAGTACCTTCTCTTACAAATCATGTTTCTTGCCGATGACTCTTCTCTCTTTTTCATTTTAGCCCCAAGTTTACCAAACCAGGGTTTCCCATGGCAAGCTCCCTATATTCTTTGGTCTGGATTTATTGTTATGCGTTTGTCTTTCTACCTAGGTCTGTCTCATGTAACATTTCCTGTTCTGGATCATTTTGTTTCTGTGCCTCCTTTCATCTCTCTCTTTCGTTATCTCCCTAAACCTCTCCCCCCCCCCTTTTGGGTAATGGTAGTGGTGGTTTTGCCTCACACACCCACATTTCTCTCTCCATTGTCCATTCATTTAAGAAGTATTCATCCAACAGCTATAATATGCATTAAAACATGACACTCCCTGAGACACATGCTCTCAACGGTCTAATTGAGGTGACATACAAATGATGAATAGAAATAGTAATTAACTACCCTTAATGATGTAATGACTGAATTCTTTCTCCACAGGGTGAATGCTACAGGATTGAAAAATAAAGGTAATATACCCTTATGGTAGAAAATTTGCAAAGTGTAGAAAGTCTAAAACCCTGAAGATTGAATCAGAGTCTGGGTTGGAATGCTAGTTATGTTCTTATTAGCTATGTAGCACTGGGCAAGTTGCTTAACCTCTCTGAGACTTACTCCCTGCCTCTCATTAATGGACATGCTCCAGACGGCTTATCACAGGGTTTCATAAATGTTAGTGGCAGTTCTTTGAGTCATCATGACCATTGTCAGTATCTTCTTGGTTTATGGCCTTTGAATTTTTCTCTGCCATCAATTTCATAACTATTTTTCAGCATAACTTGTTTATGTATTTCTATTTTTCTCTTAAGGTATACATTTTTTCTAAGCTTATTAATGTGTATATATATATATATATATATATATTGGGCCACACCCGGTGACACTCAAGGGTTACTCCTGGCTATGCACTCAGAAATCGTTCCTGGCGTGAGGAGACCGTATGGGACACAGGGAATTGAATCGAGGTGTATCCTGGATCAGCCACGTAAAAGGTAAACAATCTACCATTGCGCTATCACTCTGGCCCCCCCTTATTAATATGTTTTTAACTTCCTTCACTTCTCTAGTTTTTCCTTTTACTTCCTACCTATTACTGTTTTATTCATCTGTTACTTAGCAAGGAGTGAGACAGGCCAGATATATTGACTCAACTTCTACAGAGTACAGTTAGTCTAAGTCCCAGGGAGATTGGAAACAAGTTAAAGAAAGTCATGCTTCCTCGATAAAGTTGCTGAGAGCCAAAAATGACATGGAAATCTATAGAATTAGACTCTAGGCTTGTCATTTTCTATCTGAGTGACTCCTTAAGACCTCACTTTCTCATTTACACAAACAGGTAGAGGAATGCCTGATTGACTTCCAGCACGTAGCTGTAGATTGATTGCCATTGGATACTTGAGAAATATAGCAAATTCTCATGGTTTGGGAGAAATTGGTTCTTATTTTAAGTAAATGGTGAAGCTTGTGTTTATATCTTTAAAATGGTCTCTTCTTAGACTAGAGAGAATGCATAAGGGATAAGAAGCTTGCCTTGCTTCAATGGCTAACTTTGGTTTTATCCCTCAGCACCACCTATGGTTCCCAACACCACATAGGTATCCAAGCACTGCCAGGTGTGGCCCCTGAGTATTCCTCCAGGAGTAGGTCCTGAACACCTTTGAGCAGGGCCCCCAGCCATACCTCTACCATTTTCCCTTGGTTTATGTGATGAAACTCATTGATACTGTCTATGACACTTCACATACATAAGACCTTGTGTCTGATCCTAGGTACTCCCTAAAATTTCTTTTTGAAGACCATACATTTAGTCTTTTTGCTCCATATAAATTAACTGGACCCCCCACCTGCTTGTCTTATACAGAGTATTGAAATTCAGTAACCAAAATTCAGTTCTAAAATTTAGTAAATAAAATTCAGTAAATTCAATTTATACTGACAAATTGATTTATTATTTAGGTTGGAGAATCATTATTCTGTGACATTTTATTTATTTAATTGTTGGGCCACACCCATGATACTCATGGGTTATTCCTGGTTCTGCATCCAGAAATAGCTCCTGGCAGGCTCAGGAGACCAAATGGGATGCTAGGGATACCAGGGATCGAACCCAGTTCTGTCCAGGTTGGCAGCATGAAAGGCAAACACAGTACTGCTGTGCTATTGCTCTAGCCCCTGAGACATTTTAAAAGCAAAAAAAAAAAAAAAAAGAAGAAGCAACCCATGTTGCTGCATATTGCATAATGGCATCATTCCTTACAGCTATTATGTACATGGACAATATCTTCATGATCCACTCATCTGCTGGACATCTAGGTTGATTGCAGCTCTTAGCTATTGTGCTGAGTGCTGCAATGAATAATGATGTGCATACATCCTTTTGAAAAAATGTTTTTCTTCTGTCCTGAGAAAAAATACCAAAAGTAGGATTCCTGGGTCAGAAGGCAGCTCAATTCTGAGTTTAAAAGATATCAGATGGGGCCGGCGTGGTGGCGCTAGAGGTAAAATGTCTGCCTTGAGAGTGCTAGCCTAGGACGGACCGCGGTTCGATCCCCCGGCATCCCATATGGTCCCCCAAGCCAGGAGTGACTTCTGACCGCATAGCCAGGAGTAACCCCTGAGTGTCACCGGGTGTGGCCCAAAAACCAAAAAAAAAAAAAAAAGATATCAGATTAAATAAAGTAAGTCAAAGAAGAAGAATTAAAAACTATATGATATCACTTATATGTGATATTTAGAATACCTAATGAAGGAATGCTAGAACAATCTTGGCCTCAGAGTATAGTGAAGAGAAGGAAATAAATTGAGTGATTGAGTTGGATTGATAGCACAGCGGGTAGGGCTTTTCCCTTCATGCAACCTACTCAGGTTAGAACCCTGGCATCCCATATGGTCCCCTGAGCCTGCTAAGAGTGATTTCTGAGCACAGAGCCCTGAGTGCCACCGGTTGTGCCCCTCCCCAAAGCAAACAAAGAAATTGAGTGGATGGGAAGAAAGACAGATGTGAAATAATGCGGAGGTAGGGGTCAAGGGGACTCAGGAGCACTGGTGGTGTTATTAAAGGACAGAACTGAATATCCCACAGACAAATTCAACAACGTTGAAATCCTGAGACCCAAACTTGAGCAACCCAACTTAAAAAGGCACATGTTATGATGGCAGGCTGGGGTGGGGAGGTATGGGATGGACTCTGGGAATATTGATGGAGAGTTGTTGACACTTGTGTTGCAATTGGTGTTGAAACATTGTATGTCTAAAACAGAACTATGAGTAATTCTGTAAATCATAATGCTTTAAATAAAAATGAAAAATGAAAAATAGGGGCCGGAGAGATAGCATGGAGTTAGGGCGTTTGCCTTTCATGCAGGAGGTAATCGGTTCGAATTCCAGCGTCCCATATGGTCCCCCGTTCCTGCCAGGAGCAATTTCTGAGCCTGGAGCCAGGAATAACCCCTGAGCACTGCCGGGTGTGACCCAAAAACCACCAAAGAAAAAAAAAAAAAGAAAAAGAAACAAAGATTTTGAAAGAGAAAATTACAACCTACTAATAAAGTCTATCTTGGACTTTGGCAGATATTAACTTTTTTTTCTTGGTATTTGAGAAACCCAAATTAAACTTCCTCATGATTTTATTGGATGATTTGGGAGCTGGAGAACTAGTACAGGGTCTAAGGCACTTGTCTTGAATACTACTGGCCCTGGTTCAAATCCTCAGATTGACATCTGGTTTCCTGAGTATTGCCAGGGTTTACTCCTGAGCACAGAGTCAGGAATCACACCTGAGCACTGCTAGGTATGATCTAACTTTTCTTCCCAAGAATCCTGTGCAAAAAAAAATCAATCATTGGAAAGAGAGTTAACATAAGAAGAGCAGAAATGTTACTTATTAGGTCATATGGTTTCCTTAAACTATTCAATTCTACCTTTGTGTAGGTTTAGAAATGGACATAATGAAAAGACAAAGTAAATGAAAGGAGAGCATTTTCATGATTTATTGCAATGTAAATCTATAGGCAATAAATCATGAATAGGAGCATATGGGATGCTGGGGATCGAACCTATGTCTGTTCTGAGTCAGCCATGTGCAAGGCAAACAACTTACTGCTGTGCTATCGCTCAGGCCTCTGATCTCAGAATATTTTAAATGATACAACCATATTTATTAAAACAGTGAATGGGTCTACGGCCATACCACCCTGAATGTGCCCAATCTCGTCTGATCTGGGAAGCTAGGCGGGGTTGGGCCTAGTTAGTACTTGGATGGGAGACCGCCTGGGAATACCGGGTGCTGTAGACTTAAAACAAACAGTGAATGGGTGAAGGGGATAAAGCTGCCTTTAGCAAGCCAGGCACTGGTGTAGGTGTGGGCCATCATTCCATGTGTTCAGATCCTTAAGTTTGAAACCTATACTCACTAAGAGCATGACACTAGAAATTTCAAGGATATTTCTCTCCTTCAGGTATGAAAATATCTAGCCAGGTGGACTTTGAGGAGAGTTGACGACAATGTATGTAAAAAGTGCTTGATGTGGGCCCGGAGAGATAGCACAGTGGTGTTTGCCTTGCAAGCAGCCGATCCAGGACCAAAGGTGGTTGGTTCGAATCCCGGTGTCCCATATGGTCCCCCGTGCCTGCCAGGAGCTATTTTTGAGCAGACAGCCAGGAGTAACCCCTGAGCACTGCCGGGTGTGGCCCAAAAACCAAAAAAAAAAAAAAAAGTGCTTGATGCAGTGTGCATAGTATACCAAAATGATTTTAGAAGATGAAATATAAACAGACAGGAAAGGTAAAGAGGAGGCCTGTAAGACAGGAGAGAACAGTTTCTAAATTTGTTTTTGTTTTTGGGCCATACTCAGCAGCACTCAGGGGTTACTCCTGGCTCTGAGCTCAGAAATCACTCCTGGCAGGCTCGGGGGACCGTATTGGACATGGGAGATCAAACCCGGGTCAGCTGTGTGCAAGACAAATACCCTATCCATTGTACTATCACTGTGGCCCCTGCTGAAAAGTATTAAATTACTTATTTGACCTCCAAACATTCCAGAACTTTTCTTTCAATTTTTAAAACTTTATTTATTTATTGATTGGTTTTTGGGTCACACCCAGCGGCACTCAGGGTTTACTCCTGGTTTTGCACTCAGAAATCACCCCTGGCAGACTGGGAGACCATATGGGATGCTGGGAATCGAATCGGGTCCCTACTGAGTTGGCCACATGCAAGGCAAATGCTCTACCGCTGTGCTATTTCTCTGGCCCCTCTTTCATTTTTTTGTGGTTTTTGGGTCACACCCGGCAGTGCTCAGGGGTTTTTCCTGGCTCGTGCTCAGAAATTGCTCCTGGCAGGCACGGGGGATCATATGGGACGCCGGGATTTGAACCGATGACCTTCTGCATGAAAGGTAAACGCCTTACCTTCGTGCGATCTCTCCGGCCCCTCTTTCATTTTTGTTTGTTTGTTTGTTTTTTGGTTTTTGGGCCACACCCGGCAGTGCTCAGCGGTTACTCCTGGCTGTCTGCTCAGAAATAGCTCCTGGCAGGCACGGGGGACCATATGGGATACCGGGATTCGAACCAACCACCTTTGGTCCTGGATCGGCTGCTTGCAAGGCAAACACTGCTGTGCTATCTCTCCGGGCCCTCTTTCATTTTTTTGATGTTAGAGTTGCACCCTATGGCACTCAGGGGACCTTATGTCATGCTGGGAATAGAACTGGGACAATTACGTGCATAGCAAGTACCCAATGTACTGTCTCTTTGGACATTTTTTTTATCAACCCAAAGCTAACTTTCAAAATTGACCACTAGATTTGAATTTGTGTAACTCTGCAGAGGTTAAAGACAAACGTGTATGGACAGGGCTGGTGTTAATTCAGCATTTCAGTCAAGTATATTTCAGAACAGTTACAGACTTAACTCAACTTCATATCCAAATGAATTCCAGGTGACTCACACACAGAACATATAGAAATATATGAATCCAAAAGGAAGCCATGATTATTTGACTACATTTGCATGGTTTGCATGGAGAAGGGTGGTTACGCTGAAA
Organism: Suncus etruscus; assembly: GCF_024139225.1. Taxonomy (NCBI): domain Eukaryota; kingdom Metazoa; phylum Chordata; class Mammalia; order Eulipotyphla; family Soricidae; genus Suncus; species Suncus etruscus. Next base: position 78,858,506 of record NC_064868.1, read on the forward strand.
AACAATAGAAGAGAAATGATCAAAGAAGTGATTAAAATACAGCACAATGTGGAATGAAAGGCTTCTACATATCGAGCATGAAAAGAGAACAGGCTTGGGTAAATATTTGCCGTATGTATGCAAGGGAAAAATGATGTCTTTAATATCAAAAGAGCACATGCAAAATAACAAGAAAATACAAAGGCTCTCAATGGGAACATGACATTCACGAACAAGTCACAAAAGAGGAAATGTGAATGGCTAATAAACATATGAATAAATGCTCACCTGCACTAGTAATCAAAAATGCTAATGGGATAACAAGAGACCAATTTTCACCTATTAATTAGCAAGGATGAAAAAAAGACAATGTTCTGTGTTAGCTCGGGTGTCTTCAGAAAGGCATTCATACTCGGATAATGGGTAAACGGATGCGTCATTTTGGAGAGCAATTTGGCGATATGTTTCAGGAGCTAAAATGGAGCCCAACCCTTTGACCTGTAGTTTGCACTATTTAGAACAATCATCCCAGGAAGTAAGCTGAAGTCTGGACACAATTTATGCAAAGAGAAGCTCATATAATAAGCGCATTGTCAGTTTGCTTATTGTCCAAACAGTGGGCATGTCGATAAATGTAATGGTCAAATATTAACACAGAATAGTATGCAGCTATTAAAATGTCTGCCTATGCAGACTATTAACTGACATGGAAAGTGCTTCTCTTGTAATCTTAGAAGTAGAAACGATGACGTCTCACTGTCCCTATGTTTGCTTTGCTGCACAGAAAGCTGTGTTGAAACAAGAGCACAGAAACCTTTCATGTGAGTTGGTGTCTTAAAAGGGGGCAGGTGTACTTCTATTGTCCGTGGTAGAATCTCTAATTGATCATTTTTTGAAATAAAAAATTGTTGCTGTACACGGGGGGACCAGTTATACGAGTATTCTGGGGGGCAAAGGAGGGAGATATGGGATGCATGCTGGGAACAGGGGTGGAGGGAGGACATCATGGTGGTGGGACTGCCCCTGATTCATTGTCACTATGTACCTTAAATATTACTGTGAAAGATTTATAATTCACTTCGGCCATAATTAAAAAATGTGTGGGGTCCACCAGTGACAGGGTTCAAACCCAGGGCCTCACACATGCAAGGTATTTTGGTTTACCACTGGGACCAGATCCCTGGCCCCTGATTGATAATTATTTGACAATAACCATGTAGTTTTTAAGAAGAGGTATTTAAGGGGCCGGAGAGATATGGAGGTAATGCGTTTGCCTTCTATGCAGAAGGTTGGAGGTTCAAATCCCGGCATCCTATAAGGTCCCCTGATCCTGCCAGGAGCAATTTCTGAGCATAGAGCCAGGAGTAACACCTGAGCATTGCCAGGTGTGACCCAAAAACCAAAAAAAAAGAAAAGAAGAGGTATTTGAAATAATCCATAAAAATGCTGTCAAATATGGCATTACCAACATTTAATCATTACTATTATTAGTGTGTTTGATGTCCAGCAGGTGGCGCTAAGTCCTTTTACATTCAGGAGACTGGGACTAGCAAAACTAACGAAGCGTGTTTTGTTGTTTAGAGGAAATCTTTTCGTCTTCCTAAATGTTTCATAAAGTATGTGCTTTTTTTAAATTTTCTTTTCCCATTTCTTTTTTTAAATGAACTATGTTTAAAATTTGTTTTAAGAATTTTATACAACTCATCTGAGATAATTGGAGACACCCTGGAGTGTTGCCAAAAGGGACGATGTAATGGATTTGGGGAGCCAGGGAATTTGTGAGATTAGCTGATTGTATAGGCCCACACAGGGAGTCGGGGCGGGGGGGATTTAGGAAAAACAAGCTGCGGGTCCTGTTCATTGACCCTCATTTGCTGACTGTAGGAGAGGTAGGAAATTGTATTTTGATATGTAAGTGCGTAGGTTGAGCATTTCCAAAAAAGAAAAAAGGTTGAGCATTTCAGCATAATTTCAGCACGAATGTTTTTATCGGCCCTGGCTACGCATTTAAGGTGATGAAAAACGGTGCCATTGGTGTTAGGAAAATCTGGATTCCTAGTCTTCACCCACAGCGCCTGAGCTGTGTGACTTTGGGACAGTCACTTCACCTCTCTGCGCCTTTTATCATTTGCAAACTAGGGTATTAAAAAAATGAACAGTCCTAGGAAATGTGTCACAAATAGTGGGGGAGTGAAGTTAGGGCAGAAAAGGGACCACAATGAGAATTGGAACTAATCATTCTGGACAAGAATCAGGTGCTGAAAGGAGGTAAAGTGATATGAATTATTTTCCTTCAATAACAGTATTGCAAACCACAGGAAAAAGGGGAGAGCAAGAGAGAGCACAGAGAAGAAAAATGTCTGCCACAGAGGGAAACTGGGAACACTGGTGGCAGGAAATGTGCACTTGTGAAGGGTGTTAGACATTGTGTGACTGAAACTCAATCATGAACAACTTTGCAACTGTGAAAAAAAAAACCCACATATATTATGAACAACCTTATAACAGGTCTTTTGTTTGTTTGTTTGTTGTTTGTTTGTTTGTGTCTTTTCAGGAATTACTCCCGCTCTGTGCTCAGAAATCACCCCTGGCAGGCTCGGGGGATCATATGAGATTCAAACTGGTGTCTGTCCTGTGTTGGTCACGTGCAACGCAAACGCCCTGCAGCTGTGCTTTAGCTACGGATCCCTGTAGCCAGGGTTTTTAAATAAAGTAGTATAAAGTTAAAATAAAGAAGAACAAAATAGGGTTGGAGGAATAGGATAGTAGGAAGGGCACTTGCCTTGCACGGAGCTGACCTGGGTTCGATCCCTGATATTTTGTGTGGTCCCTTGCGCATTGTTAGAAGCAATTCCTGAGTAACCCCTGAGCACCATGAGGTATATAGCCCCAAAACAAAACCAAAACCAAAAAATGAACAAGCAAAGGAAAAAGAAATCTACTCCTTAGCACTGAGGGGGCGGGGGGGGGGGGGGTAGTCAAAGGAGACAGTACATGTGTTTGGCATAATTTCAGTACCTGGTAAGTGAGACATGAATGCTAGCCATGCTTTTCACGTACAATTTTTAGTGAGTACGCTGGGCAGGTGCTAAGGATGAGCAGTGCATTATTGGGGAAAGGAATCAGCCGTTTTTCTGTCCTCTGTGAGATTGGGGAACAGAGGCTCCACAGAGGCAGCAGTTTGGGATAGTTTGAGCCCCAATTGCAGAGTCTGTCTCTGATCCTCATTTCCTTTAAATCTCAGGTAAATTACTTAATCTCCGTTTTCCTCACTGTGAAACAAGAAGTTTGGGCGACCTGATTTCTAAAATATCTTCCTACTCTGAACCTGTCTTTCAAAGAGTATTTACCGAAGGAAATCAAATCAGTTATTATCTTTCAAATCTATTCACATGATGCAACCTTTTCTCCAGAGGTGCAAAATTCTCATAAATAGGTACGGGTGTGAGGGCAACCAGAGTGATTGCAGCAGAGCCCGGCTGAAACACAGACCTTCCAGGGGTTGGAGAAGAGAAAAATCAGTCTGCACAAACTTGATGGGAAGAATGCCTTGCCAAAATTATATTGATAATCTAGTTCAGTTGCTAATAATGCCTGGGGAAGATTTTACTGCTTCCTCCATTGCTTCAGCTTAAATTCCAAAGCAGCTCTAAAACTTTTGCTCTAAAGTGTCAGAATTTGTATTATATTCCTTCATTTCTAAAAATGTTACTAAAGTACCAGGAACCATAAAATGGTTCATAGTCGGGTTTTGGCCATACTGAGTTCCAGCTTTGATTCCTCCATCAGTGGTAAGTTCTCTTCACCCTTATTCACAGAAGGCATCTTGTCAGGCATCTTTTTATGTTAATTTTTTAGAGTTTGGGTCTCATATTTACAGTTGGTGACTCTGCTGTGGATATTTGACTATGCCACTCCCCAACACCATCAGTACTTGAGTCCCCTACACCACAATTACCCATCTGTCTCTTCTCCCCTCTTCAATTACTTTTCTTTCTCTGCCATCTACTCTGGGACTAAGGGTGATCTAAGTATCCCCTCTTGTATTTATTTAAATTTTGTTTGGTTTGGGGGGCATGTTGTCAAATGCTTAGGGCTTACTCCTGGCTCTGCATTCAGGAATGACTCCTGGCAGTGCTCAGGGAACCATATGAGATGTTGGGATTGAAAGCAGGTTAGCTGCATGCAAGGCAAATGCCCAACCTGCTATGCTATTGCTCTAGCCCTGGAACCCCATAGTCTGTCATTTTTTATTTTTATTTATTTACTTTTTTGCTTCTTCCAGCCCTCATCTCTATTGTCTATGGGCATGGTTACAATAATGTCTTAAATTTTCCTTAAAACCCATAGATAAGTAAAACTATTCTATGTCTATCTCTCTCCCTCTGATTTATATCACTCAGCATAATAGATGTCATGTACATCCATGTATAGGAAAATTTCATGACTTCAACTCTCCTGGCAGCTGCATAATATTCCATTGTGTATACGTACCACAGTTTCTTTAACCATTTATCTATTGAAATACATCTTGGTTGTTTCCAGAGCCTGGCTATTGTAAATAACGCTGCAATAAATATAGGGTGAGGAAGGGATTTTTGTATTATATTTTTGTGTTCCTAGGGTATATCTCTAGGAGTGGTATAGCTGGGTCATATGGGAGTTCAATTTCCATTTTTTGAGGAATCTCCATATTGTTTTCCATACGGGCTGGACTAGATGGCATTCCCACCAGCAGCAAATGAGAATTCCTTTCTCTCCACATTCCTGCCAGCACTGATTGTTCTTATTCTTTGTGATATATGCCAGTCTCTGTGGCATGAGATGGTACCTCATTGTTGTTTTGATTTGTATCTTTCTGATAATTAGTGATATGGAGCATTTTTTCATGTGCCTTTTGGCCATTTGTATTTCTTCTTTGTCAAGTGTCTGTTCATATCTTCTCCCCATTTTTTGATTTTTTTCTTGTTAAGTTCTATCAGTACTTTGTATATCTTCAATATTAGCCCCTTATCTGATGGATATTGGGTAATTTCCCATCACTCTTAACTTCACTGGCTTACTGGGGAGCTCCAGAAGGAAACATCACCGCAAACTATTGGCGACTCTATGGGCAGAAACTCATCCATACATCTGTCCAATAAGATGCTATTCTGAGTGCCCTGGGTCTAACCTCCATAACCATGACAATAGCATGACATTACTTCCTCTTTAATACAAATTTGGGATTATTTGGTGAATTTTTTTCTCTTTTTTTGAGGTCACACCCAGTAATGATTCTCTCTCAGAAATCACGCCTGACCATATTGAATGTCTAGCATTGAATCCGGGATGGCTGCATGTAAGGCAAGTGCCCTATTCACTCTCCTATCGCTCTGGCCTCATTACGCAGCAAATTCTGACTAAGGAGTGATTCTTTGTCGGGCCACACACCACAGACTTTAGTCATGCACAGAGACCCACAAGGATACAAGGATTGGCACAGCAGGGCCGGTGAGATAGTACAGAGGTAGCGTATTTGCCTTGCACATAGCCAATCCATAATAGATGGTGGTTCAAATCCCGGCAACACATATGGTACCCCGAGCCTGCCAGGAGTGATTTCTGAGCACAGAGCCAGTAGTAACCCTTGAGCACTGCCAGGTATGACCCCCCCCCAAAAAAAAAGAATTGGCACAGTAGAGTGAGGGAGTTCGACCTGAAAATTGATGGCAGGAGTGGTGGTAGCATGCATGTGAGCGAGTTCCAGCAGCCCTGAGGATTGTCATGACAATCCAGATATGGATTAAATGTCATACCTAATCCACACATGGTAACCAGGTCAGGTGGCACTGGGCAGAAGGGACCCTGGCTTTTGGTAGGCAAGCTCTATTGAGTCCTATGTAAGAGCCTGCTGGGGCAGCAGGTATGCAGATGGAGCTAGGCCAGGGACTGTGTTGAGGCCTGGCCAACAGTAGGCTGGACCCATCCAAGTTATCCCTTTGATGGGCCAGAGAGGTTTACAGTGGGTAGCGCATTTGCCTGGCATGCAGCCAACCTAGTTCCCATTTTTGAAACATCATATAGTCCTCTCAAGCACCATCAGGAGTAATTCCTAAGTGCAGAGCTAGGAATAACCCTTGAATGAACAGCGCTGGGTGTGGCCCCCCAAACAGACAACAACAACAACAACAACAACAACAAACTTGCCCCCGCTGGGCCAAGTTCCTGGTTTCAGATCCCTATCGTAGTATTGGCTTCGCAGTGACCCTGTCCTAACAACTCCAAAGTCCTGCATCTATTTATTTCTCTTTTTTGGCTTGTTTTCTTTTTTTGTTTTCTTGGTTTGGTTTCAGGGCCAATGATCCTTGGCAGTGCTCAGGGATCATTCCTGGTAGTCCTCAGTGGATAATATGATGTATTAGGGTCGAATCAGGGTCAACCACATATAAGCCTTGTTCTATCTGTCCAAGCCCTGGCCCTCCTTCTGAAAATTAACTAGCTCTAACCTCACCCCAGGGGGCCCCTCTTTCAGGCAAAGCATTTTCACCATGGAGCAGCCTTTAGGCCACAGCCTTGATGCTCAACTTCTTAACATTAATCCTGGAACCTGCCATGAGTCCCCAAGGCTTTTCCACCTTGGTCCTTCTTTCTCCCAGTCTCCTAGCTTGGTTAGGAAAGAGCCAAGAGCAGCTCAGGTGTTTTGCACGGTTATATTCTGCAGTCAACATCCTAAGTCTAAATGGAGTCCCCAAGCAAATTGGTCCAAAAGGGTCCCCTTACTGTTCATTAACTACAAAATGAATCAAAGGCTCCCCTTCTTTTGTGCCCCCCTACCGCCTTATACTAGGGCTTCTTGGGAGGTCTGCTCGCCTATTCATATGTTAATTCTGTAGAGCCTCAAGCTTTTCACAGAGGCCCTGTACAATGTGAGGGGAGCCTGCACGTTTCAAAAGAGCAGCATCACTCCTTAAGGTGACCGTGCAGCAGCACGCTGCAGGGGAAATACGGCGCATTATGTTCCGGACCCCTGTGCTGAGCATTTATTTACAAGCAACGTTTGAAAATGGATGGCATATTTTCTGTACAGAGATTGAATTTGACAATTAGCCATGAGTTTAGGCTGTCTTTTATTTTTTTGAGAGAGAGAGGAAGAGAGATAGCTAGATAGATTTAGATAGATAGATGATAGATAGATAAAGAGAGACAGAGACACACAGAGAGAGATTCGGGTCTTCTACATAAACTACTTTCTTTTTTAACAAAATGAAAATAGGAGAAATCAGAGAAAAATCGCCACTTCCTGGAAAAGCATAGAAAGTGCTTTCCTTGAAGCTGTTTAACTGTTCTGTGAAAAATGAATTCTGCTCAGAAAAAATTTTTTTCAGCTGCCAGGGAAGTGGACAGTGTGCTTAACTTAATATTTGAAATCTCTCTTATTCCTTTTTTTTTTCATTATTAAGCGTAATGTGCCCTATCACAAGAGTGCTTAATGTTTCGGTTATTATTTCAGGTATGCAAATGATTCATTAGGGAGTATTTGATAATCATATTTCAAAAAACTTCTGATCGACATTAATTGCTTCTTCTAGAATTATATTCTAGTGCTCCATAATGACAAACACTGTATATTATTTTACATGTATTAGAAATAATGATTAAAGTAAAATCTATTTGATGTAATGACCATTAGTTCAGAGCTGTTGAACGCTGCTTCGGGGCTTAAAATGAATAATAATGGCCCATTTTTCATCAGACAGATGTTCCATCTTATTGTAAGAAGAAGTTTACGTCATTAAAAAATGTAAAAGAATTAGAATATACCGTATCACTAAGCTTGATTAGACAAATTGAACAATTAATGTCTGAAAAGCATTAGCATTTTCAAATGCTCTATGCACTGCTTTTTGAAAAAAAAATCATGTTTTTATAGGATCAATTTTGAAAACTCTTTTACATGAAAGAATATTAAAATTAAAGCTGAATTTCATAATAGCAAGGGCTCAGGTTTATAATGGACTAGACAACAATGCAGTTCGAATCCACAGTCTTGTAAATACATTTTTCAAATTGAATTTGAAAAGCAACAGATCAAGCAGCTGTCTTCTGGCTGGCTGGCTGGTTGTGACAAGAGTGCAGTAGAGATTTGATTTTTACCTTTGTTTCTTTTCTCTTTTTCTTTTATTTTTTCTTGTTCTTTTCTTCTTGTTCTCTTCTTCCTCTTCTTGTTTTCTTCTTCTCCTCCTCCTTCTCCCTTCTCCCTTCTCCTTCTTTTCCCTTCTTCTCCTTTTCTCTTCTTCTTCTTCTTCTTCTTCTTCTTCTTCTTCTTCTTCTTCTTCTTCTTCTTCTTCTTCTTCTTCTTCTTCTTCTTCTTCTTCTTCTTTCTCCTCCTCCTCCTCCTCCTCCTTCTTCTTCGTTATACTTTGCTCCTCCCTCAGAAATTGCTTCTGGGATATGTTTTGCTCTTCAGTTAGAAATCACTTCTGGCAAGTTCAGGGTACCATATTGGATGCTAGGGGTCAAACCTAGGTGGTCCCAGGTCTGCTGTGTGCAAGGCAAATGTGCTATCACCCTGGTCCCCTTTTGTTTTTTTGAGGAACAAACCCAGCTATACTCAGGAATCTGTGCCCAGGGATCACCCCTCGCAGGCTTGGGAACTATACAAGGTGCAAGGATCAATTCTGGGCCAGTCATGTGCAAGGCAATTGCTCTACCCCCTGTACTATCTCTCCAGCTCAAGGAGATAGTTTTACTTTTCATCTATTTTTTTACCATTTGTATTTTATCCATCTTGATATATGCAGATACAGATCTATTACTTGTTTACAATGTTGATGCCTGTGATAACTCGCAACCATAAATTGAAGTGGAGAGTAGCATTAAAGGCTAGTGGCACTGCATTCAAGTGTCTCTCCCCCCCCACACACACACTTGGCTTTTAGAGGCTCATTTTACAGCCCTGTCTCCTATCATGGATAAAACTGGAGCAGGTTGCTTACCACTTGGAAACCAAAGATCTTCCTTGACAGGAGGACTTCAATGGGAGGACCTCAGTATGTTACCTGGCTCATGCCATGAGTAATTTTCAGTAATTCTCAGTAAATGTCTGACATTACCACAAAAAGCTTATCTAATACTTTGTGTTCCTTTAAGTCTTTTATTCTTTTTTTACAGTACCAGCATAGAATCATGTATAATATATTTTTTAAGTTTTTTGGTCACACCCGGCAGCACTCAGGGGTTACTCCTGGCTCTCTGCTCAGAAATCGCTCCTGGCAGGCACAGGGATGTGCATGTGGGATGCCGGGATTTGAACCACTGTCCTTCTGCATGCAAGGCAAATGCCTTACCTCCATGCTATCTCTCTGGCCCCATGTATAATAATTTTTAAGTTAGTGTTTTTGCGGTAGATTTTTGTTGTTGATTTGGGGCCACACCCAGTGATGTTCAGGAGTTACTACTGGTTTTGCACTCAGGAATCATTCCTGGCAGACTCAGGTACCAAATGGTGTACTGGGGATTGGACCTCATTTATTGTCACCGTGTACCTTAAATATTACTGTGTAAGATTTGCCATTATATATTCTAATAAATGTCTGTTACTATTCTTTTTTGTTTTTATATTTAAATGACAGACATTTATTAGAATATATAATGGCAAATCTTACACAGTAATATTTAAGGTACACGGTGACAATAAATGAGGCCCTTTCCACCAGCAGTGTTGTCCTCCCTTCATCCCTGTTCCCAAGCATATATCCCTTATCTCCCTCCTTTATCCCCCAGAATGCTAGTGCATCTAAAAGCATATATGTTAACACTAATGTAAACCTTTTTTTGCAGTTCCAGATATTTTTACTAGTGGTTTCTTAAAGGTTTGGAGTCAAAGGAGCACTGTAAAAACAATGTTCGTGTGACAATTATCGTTTGCATGGGCCCACCAAAGTATGGGGTCATGGAAAGGAAAAACTTTGGCCTAAGTACAAGGAGACCCTACCCCTGAAGAGTCCTGACATAAGACCATTTCTAGGCTCCAGGCAAACTAGTTTGTCCAATCCCAGTCATTGTCTGTAGTACCCATACAGTTATATTTTTCACAGTCTCTGTTGTTGATCTCACGTTTCTGTATTGAAGGTCCTGGACCCTGTATATCCTACATTGAAGTCAGGATGGTGCCGAGCGGCATCTAATTTCAACTCGCAATTAACGGGCAATGCAGAAAGCCCTGTCCAGTATGCAGGTTGTTGTTGTTGTTGTTTAAATCTTCTCAGTGTTAAGGGAAGACTCTTTTGAGTAAATCGATGTCAGAGCAGCAGTAGGGTCTTCTCTGGTAGAGGATTGCTTCCAGATGATGTCATAAACAATGTTGGATGTTTCATAGATGGCTTCCCTGGTTCAGGGGTGACTGGAAAATACCCAAACCTCTGAGGCCTGTGCCAGGACATCATGTCAATGTTCAGGGTTTGTAAGTTTCCATTGTACCACAAGATTTGTGTGTTCCTATCTCTATTAGATAAGAACTTATTTGTATGTATAGTATTTTCCATTTTAATGTGCCCATGCAATCAAGGAATAATGCCACCTGGCATTATTAGTGCATAAGGGGACGCAAGAACATCTCCAATAATCCCCGTGACCTGGTTCAATCATAAGAATTAAACTGACAAGATCTTATCATCTAAGAATAAGAACTCACACTTTTTATACAAGGGTGCCTCCCATCCTGGACATATGTCATATGGATACAACTCAGTCTCCACGAGATTGGACAGTGTTAGTTCATTCTCAAATCCCAGATCCCAGATGTAGAACTGAAACAACCCCCTGCAACAACACCAGGAACTAAGCTCCATTGGGAGATATACTTGTGCCAGTGTTAATATGACAACGAGGACAGCGAGGAAATGACAACTTGACCTAAGACCAGGAGGTCCTATCACATCACCTAACACTAAGTGGAAATCAGAAGATGTATCATCCTTTGAACTATGAAAAATAAGAGCGCTAACTACAGAAAACTGACTTTGACAACCGTGACTGGGCAGAACATACCTTGAGACCATTAAGAAAAACCCTACCCTAGGCTATAGCCCAGGTCTCCTACAAAAATCAAGATTTCTTAGTGCAGAGGCCCAATTCTGACAACAGAGACTGAGCAGAACATTTGGAACCATAATTTCCTAGACTTCAGCTTAGGGAATGAGCAAAAACATGGAGCACATGATACAAAAAATGGAACACACCAACAATGTTGGAACAGTACCTCTAGAACCTTAAAGACTCTATCCTAGGCCTTGTCCTAGGATCTGCGCAAATACCAAGATTGCTTGCTACAGTGGCCTTATTTTCTCATCCACAACCGAGAGGAAAGGTTCCTGACACCACACACACACACACACACACACATATACACACACACACAAACAAACAAACAAAAAACCCCTGGGATATGGCAATGAGAAGGTATGGAGCCAGCGGTTGTTCCCATGACAATATGCTTCAAGAGTGGAGAAACCCTGAATCTCTTAGGCCATGGGAATTTCCTGCCTTCCCCAATACTTACTGTGCCTATGCAAAAAAAAAATGGTGGAGTAACACCAAGCCCTGCCACTGCACCACTTTTTCTGGTTTTGTTTTGCTTATTTTTTGTTTTTTTTTTTTTTATATTATTTCACTTCTTTCTTTTTTTGTTTGTTTTTTGGGTCACACCGTTTGACGCTCAGGGGTTACTCCTGGCTATGCACTCAGAAATCACCCCTGGCTTGGGGGGGACCATATGGGACGCCGGGGGATCAAACCACTGTCCGTCCTACACTAGTGCTTTCAAGACACCTTACCTCTAGTGCCACCTTCCTGGCCCCTCACTTCTCTTTTTTTCTTCCACTTTTTTCTTTCTTTTTCACTTTTGTGGATATTATTCGGTGATTTTTTTCTTTCTATTTTAGTAGTTGATACCAAGTTTTTTCTTCTCTTTTCCTTAACCTTTTTATCTCCAACAGAATAGCATAACTTGAATCATTCAGCCTCATAAATTGAGGGGGGAAAAGAATGATACCAGAACCAGTCATATGAACACGTAGTGTAAATAAAAAATGACCAGACTGGAACACCAAACAAAATAGATATCCAACCTATAACAAGCTGTAAGGTGGAGACAGTTACACTAGCATTCTGGGGGGTAAAGGAGGAATATGTGGGAGACAAGCAGGGAATAGGAGTGGAGGGAGGACAACATTGGTGGTGGGAAAGCCCTTCATTCATTGTCACTATGTACTGTAAATAATTCTGTGTAATGAACTTCAGTCACAATAAAAAAAAAACTAAAAAAAGAAACTCTGGGGAGCTGTTAGAAAACCAAAAAAAAAAAAAGAATTAAACTGAGGGAGTTTATCACCAAAATTCCTTATTGAACAGTTCACAGCGAGATTGGTGCCTATGGGGATGCTAGAACAAGTCCAACAATCCAATTGACTTGGTTCTTATATAAACGTTAAATGGAGGGACACTTCTACAAACTGCCTTATTTAACAAATAACAAAGGAAGGAAAGATAGAGAGAGACTCTTTCACCAAAATACCTTATTGAACAGTTCACAAAAAGGAGAAATAATAAAAAGTGGGGAAAATAAACAATCTAACTTAAAACAGTGGACTCAATTGTCATCGTTCATGGAAACTAATCAGAAACCTAGTATGGTAGCAACCACAGTTACACAATGAAAGAAGGAAGAGGTCAAGAGAGTAAACAAGTAGGAAAAGAGTACTGGCCTCTTCCCAGCCTGAGAGTTCATCCTCTCATTTTTATTTTGAAAATATATGGTACCTCCACCCGAACTGGTCTCTTCCTAAACTGAGAGTCAGTCCTCTCATCTTTATTTTAAATATATATTGTACATGTGGGGGTGCTAGCCCTCATGCGGTTTTTTAAATGGAGAACAATGAGAAGAAAAAAATACCAGTGAATGTCACGACGTAATGTCCTGACATACACCAGTGCTGCATCGGCCTGCCATCCACCCCATGTGTCACCCGCTTAGCGTCGAGAGAGAAAGGGGGAAAGCCTGAGGACCACAATAGAGTCCACCTGGGCCGGCAACCAGGGAAGGCCTGGAGTAGGGGAGGAAATAGGGGAAAGGCTGGAGGCCTACCAAGCCTCCCAGCACCCCTCCAAGCTAGGGAGAATGCCATCCGGCATGGGGTGTCCCCTAACCCCATACCTGGGAAGAGCTGGCCTCCAGGATCAAGGCACCAGAAGCCAGCTATCTGCCCGGCCCCTCCCTTTGCTCCTCCTCCCTAGTGTAGAGGGCAGGGGAAGCCTGAAGACCCCTAATGGAGTCCTGGAACCCACAGCAGGCCACCCGAGATGTCACTAGGCCAGACCTAGAGTCCAGGGGGAAATAGGGGAATGGCTGGAGGCCTGCCAAAGCCTCTCAGCATCCCTCAAGCTAGGGAGAATGCCACCCCGCATGGGGTGTCCCCTAACCCCATACCTGGGAAGAGCTGGCCTCCAGGATCAAGGCACCGGAAGCCAGCTATCTGTCCGGCCCCTCCCTTTGCTCCACTGTTACTATTCTTAACAAGTGAGGCTACAGTGAATTAAAACACTTTGGTGCAGTAAAAGACACTAAGACATGCACACACATACTACATACACACTAGTGTATAACCCACAAGATAGAAACAATTCATGGGCCAGAGCAATAATACAGTGGGGAGGATGCTTCCTTTGCATAAGGCTGACCCAAATTCCATCCCTGCCATCCAGGAGTGATGCCTGAGCACAGAACTGGAAGTAACTCCTGAGCACTGCTGAGTGTGGCCAGCAGTGCCAAAAAACAAAACAAGCAAAATATGCAGTGACCTCACTGCATGGCCCCCCCAAGTACTGCCCAAGCACCATGCGGTTCCCTCAACTAAATAAAAAAATGGAACATAAAACAATCATGTTTGTAATCATGGTGCTTACATAAAGATATTATTTTAAATGAATATGCTTAAAATATATAGCAAAATAAAAAATATGGAAATCGCTGGGGTAGATAAATAGTACAGCAGGTCATGGGGAAATGACTGAGTTAATTAAAAACTGTGGTCTAGGAGTCAGAATTTCAGATAGTACAACAGCAGGTAGGGTGTTGATGTAATGACAGTTGGACTTGGGCATGTCCCTTGATAACCCTAATGCAATGACAGTTGGACCTGGACACACCCATGGACACACCCCTTGTACACACCTCCTGACAAGCTGTCTATAAAAAGAAAAACTTGTACAGTTGGAAAGGGGCCCAGGATAGTGACCAGAGCGGCACTGGCCAGTCCACAGTAGGGGGCACAGGGATAAAGCTTTGGCGAGATGCTGCCTGCTTTGTATCTGTTCCTCTCTCTCTCTCATGAACCCTGGCCTCTCCTGTCTTTGATACCCCAAGGTGGTTGCAGACTTCAGACTCCTTGAGTGAATAAAAGGATACTTGATTTCTTCTCTCTCTCCAAATTGGCAACCCTGGTGGGCACCTGGCCCCCCATCCCACAGCTGGGCCCCATGGGCCCCTGAAAGCACTGGCAGCCTTGGACTTCTGCAGCTCTGCAGCTAACTGCAACTAATTGTGATCCTGCAGATAACTGCAGTAATCCTGAGATTACTGCAGGATTCTGCAGTAAGGTGCACCTAGTATGCAGCTGAACAGGGTTTAATTCCTGGCACCACATATGGTCCCTCAAGCACCACCAGTCAGGAGTAAGCCCTGAGCAAGTGAGGTATGCCATGTTTCCCCGCCAAAAAATCAAAAGGTCTGGGGCCATAGAGATAGCACAGTGAGAAGGGTGCATTGTCTTACACGCTGGCTGACCCAGGCTTGATTCTCAGCATCCTATATGGTCCCCTGAGCCTACGTGGAAAGGTTTCTGAGGCAGAGTCAGGAATAACTCCTCAGCACTGCCAGGTGTGGCCAAACAAAACAAAACATAACCAAGAAACAAAATGTGGTTTGTGTACTCAGTAGAATACCATTTAGCCACTAAAAAGCTAAAATTGTGTCAATGGAAAACATGGATGAGTATTGAGGGAATTGTGCTAGTCTGTCAAATCAGTCAGGAAATGGAAGACAATGACTGAAAGGTTTCTCTCATATGGGACGTATTAATAACTAAAACAAAGGACTGGCTCACAATATGAAGCTTACCACAAAGAGTAGTGGTGCAGTTAGGGAAATAACTACACTAATAACTGTCATGATAATCTTTTTTTTTTTTGGTTTTTGAGTCACACCCGGCAGCGCTCAGGGGTTACTCCTGACTCTGTGCTCAGAAATCACTCCTGGCAGGCTCAAGGTACCATATGGGATGTTGAGATTCGAACCACCGTCCTTCTCATGAAAGGCAAACACTCTACCTCCATGCTATCTCTCTGGCCCCAAATACTTTTGGAAGTACTTTTTCATCCTACTACCTTCACTATTATTGAGTTGTTTTTTTTTTTATCATGATAATCTTAATGAGTGAGAGAAGTAGAATGTCTGTCTCAAATACAGGCAAGAGTTGGGAAGGAGGGAGGATGACATTATGACTGAAACCCAACTACAATCATGCTTGTAATCATGGTGCTTAAAGATTTTATATATTAAAAAATCAATCTGGGGGCCGGAGAGATAGCGCAGCGGTAGGGCATTTGCCTTGGATGCTGATGGATAGGGGTTCGAATCCCGGCATCCCATATGGTCCCCCGAGCTTGCCAGGAACGATTTCTGAGCATAGAGCAGGAGTAACCCCTAAGCGCTGCCGGTTGTGACCCCACCCCCCCAAAAAAAAACAAACAAAAGGAAATCAATCTAGCTCCTACACTCAGTGCAAACTATGGAGGTTACCAGAATGAGGGGGGAGGGATGTAGACACAGGGGGAGGGATCTCCAGTGTGGGCATAGCACTGGATCTTTGGGGGTGGGGTGGGTATAGTGGCTATGGATGGATGCAGGAAGCTGAAACCCTCACAGCTCACACTTTTGTAAACCAAGTTACAGGTCCCTAATAAGAAAGCAACCAAGGAACTCGATCAATGCTGTGACAATCTCCAGTCACAGTGGGAGTGGAGTACGAGGCTTGGCTCAACTTGGACAGGGCAAAGTCCAGTTTATCTTGTCAATGAGTAAATCATTGATGTTTTCCACAAGTGCAAGATTTCATTCCTGCCACATCCCACCCCGGTCCCAGCTGGAACATTCGCAGTGAAGGAACCTCATTCTTTCTCTTTGCTGAATAGTTTAAGTAGCAGAATGTTCTTTTTTCCCTGTTTACTTGTTTGGTTCTGGACCAGTTGTGATCAGGACCTCTTCCCAACCCTGTGCTTGGAAGACACTGTGGAGGAGATCGGGGACCATGTGGTACCGGTGATCAAGCCTGGGCACCCATATGTTAAGTCTGTGCTAAGTTCATGGAACCATCTCTCTGGCCCTGTCAGAGTGTGTTGTTGATTGTTTTTTGTTTTTGCATCACACTAGGCAGCGCTCAGGGGTTACTCCAGGCTCTATACTCAAAAATTGCTCCTGGCAGGCTCGGGGGACCATATGGGTTGCTAGGATTCGAACCACTGTCTTTCTGCATGCAAGGCAAATACCCTACCTCCATGCTATCTCCCAGGCCCCAGAATGTGTGTTTTTTTAAAGGTGTCAGGAAGTAGCTGAGAGGGTGAGAACTTAATATGTATAAACAAGACCCTGGGTTTGACCCCTGACTGCCATTCTCTTATTTGGAAGATTTGGATTTCCAAGTAGTCACAACGCTAAAAAAAGAACTCTGACTCCTGGACCAGTGCTCTCTAAAGAGCCTTTAGATGTTGGTGAATGGCCTAGCCTGACTTGACTACTTTCTTTTGTATAAAGGGAGCAATTCTTGGGAGGGGGGCTTCTTGGGCAGAACTGCAGGTAACGCTGTGTCTCGGAACCAGTCCCTCTGTATGCTTATTTTACCCCATCCCTTTACCAACGCACATTTCCTGCTACCAATGTCCCTAATTTCCATCTTTTTTTCCATATATAAGATTTCATTTTATTTTGATGGTCAGTTTTTGTCTTTTTAAAATAATATTTTTATTTAAGCACCATGATTACAAACATGTTTGCATTTGTGTTTCAGTTATAAAAAAGAACACCCCCCTTCACCAGTTGAAACTTTCTCACCACCAATATCCCCCCATTTCCCTTCTCCCTCACCCCTGCCTGTCTTTGAGACAGGCATTCTATTTCTCTCACTCACTACCATTGTCATGATAGTTGTTAGTGTAGCTTCATATAGTGGCAGGTCCTTCCAGCCCCTCATCTCTATTGTCTCTGGATAGCTAGTTAGAAAGTGTTTTTCCTCCGTTATTCTCAGCAGGGCATTGAAATACGAGCCACATTTATCTCCTTGATATTCTGTCCAATTTTTTGTTGTTGTCAGGCTTAACATGAGTCCTAGATGTATTTTTATGTCCATTGGGAATAAACTCCCTATGCATTTGGTCATTTTTGAATACTTAAATTATTATTTTTTGGTTATTTTGGGGGGAGGGCCACACATGCTGTGCTCGGGGGTTACTCCTGGCTCTGCACTCAGGGATTACTCTTGGAAAGCACGGGGGAGGATATATGGGCTGTCAAGGACAAAGCCCAAGTCAGCAGCATGCAAAGCAAGTGCCTTTCTCTGTGGTCCCAAGACACTTAAATTATTAATATGGAGAAGAGAAGAATTTAAGATGGATTATAGAAATGTGCCCTTCTGAACCCAACCTCAGTGTCAGAGTCTGGAAAATGTCTGAGGAGGTCAAATGTAAATCGTTTAAGACCTGCTGGTTTAGCTGTGTCACCTGAGCAGGCGAATAAGGTTGGAGGGGTCTTTGGCGGTGGGTGCCCCAGGGACAAGCCCTGGGTTTGGCCAGTAGGGGGCAGCAGAGAATTGATTTGCCAGGGGGAAGAGCAGAAAGATGTAAGCAGGTCAGTGAAATGGGCAGCACAGCTACTCAAGGATTTAGGAGCTTAGTAAGACTGGGGGGGGGCGTGGTGGTGGCCGTAGATGGGGGGCTCGGCGTGTGCCAGGTCAGATAGACAATTGCAGAGGACAGTTGCCTTCCCGAGGAGAACCCACCAATTTATAGCAACCGGCCAGTTGCATGGAATGCCCGCGTGTGTCACTGGAGTCAAGGACTGAAGCAGGAGAATCTGGCATGAAATGGGGCTCTGGCTTCAGCAATTTAGTATCTCTGACTCTCGGTTTGCTCGGGTGCAAGAGGAGATTAAATCATGCTTAAGTCATGACTTTATGAGAAAACGGTGGCTTCTGGGGGCCTAATTAAATATGCAGTGACCATCTCAGTTGCTACCACCTGTTCCTGCAAAGTCCTATCACCCTTGCAGACCGGAGGGTTGGAGGAGTATCTAATTGGAATCTTCCCACCAGAAAGGCCTTCCCCATGCCCCTCTGGAGCCCCATAATCAAAACCTTCTCTGGAAGGAACTTTGGATCCTGCTGTCTTGGAGATTTGTTTTCCTTCATATTTTTTCTTTTGTGGTGGTGATCATAACCAGCGCTTGCATCCTTGCTGCTGGGACTCCCCAGAGACTGTGCATCTCTGTGGGGGTGCTGGGTCCCCAAGGCCAGTGTTGTGCAGATTGTATTTGTCATATGGGGTGGTGCCAGGCATAGACCTTGCAGCCACAGGCTTTAGAAACCCTTTCAGATCATTTTATCTTTATTATTATTATTTTTGGTTTGCTGCCACAACCAGTATTGCACAGGGCTTATTCTTGGCTGTGTACTCAGATTTCGCTCCTGGAGAGCTCAGGGGACCATATGGGATGTTGAGGATCAAACCTGGGTCAGTCGTATGCTGAGTAAGTATCCTACCCACTATTTTATTATTCCAGCCCCCCCCCCCCTGATTATTTTAAAGTATGACAAAAACAAAAATAAAGGGACTGGAGAGAGTTTGTTGAGTAAGGGCCTTTGTCTTGCCTTGAATGTGCCAGGCCTGACACCACATTTGGACCCTTGAGTTTTGTAAGGAGTGATCTCTGAGCACAGAGTCAGGATTAAGCCCCAAAACAACCGGTGTGATTTTCAAACCAGGAAAAAAAAATAAACAGGTTATTTTATTTATTTGTTTATTTCTGAAAGCACTATGGTTACAAAATTGTTCATGTTTGAGTTTCAGTCATAGAATGTACAGCAGCCTTTACCAAGGCACATGTACCTCCACTAATGTTCCCAGTTTCCTCCTCCCCACCCACCCCTGCCTGCCTCTGGGGGAGGCATTTTACTTCTCTCTCTATTATCTCTTTCTTTCCTTGTTTTTTGTTTTTTGGGTCACACCTAGTGGCCCTCAGGAGGGTTGCTCCTGGCCTTTGCTCAGAAATTGCTCTAGGCATGCTCAAGGGACCATATAGGATGTTGCGATTTGAACCACCATCCTTCCTAGGTTGGCTGCATGCCCTACTGCTGTGCTATCTCTCCAGTCCTCTTTCCATTTTTAACACTGTGATTTGCACTATTAATTTTTTTTTGTTTTTTTTGGGCCACACCTGGTGACGCTCAGAGGATACTCCTGGCTATGTGCTCAAAAATTGCTCCCGGCTTGGGGGACCATATGGGACACCAGGGGATCAAATCATGGTTCGTCCTAGGCTAACATGGGCAAGGCAGACCACTTGTGCCACTGCTCCGGCCCCATGCACTATTGTTAATGAAGGGGTATCATGCATATCACTCTATCCTCATTCAGCACCAAGGTTTTGTCCGAAGGGATCCGCTCCAACTATCATTGCCACAGTGGACCTAAACAGATTATTTTAAATATGGTAAAGAAATCACTCTGTATTAGCACTAAAAATGCTAATATGCACATCGTGTCAGATATCTCCATCGAGACAGTGTTTCAGACTTGTTGACAGCTGACAAAGTGCTCTGAATTTATGGGTTTAAAAATGAGCTCTGCCTTAGGGTGGGGTGGGGCAAACTGGGGAAAGACTTGTAGGGATTCTGTGTGGAATAAACCTTCAGATCAGATCACAGCTGGGGTGGCACAAAGCCAGGTTACTCTGGCTGCTTTCAGAGGACAAGCACTCTTGGATTTGCTAATAACATCCAAATAATGTACCTACAGTTAAGGTCTTGGGCGCAAATGAGAAGAAAGGAATTCTGGGAGGCCCAAAGACAAAGTGACAAGACAAGGTGTCAGAGGTCCCTGAAGAAGAGACCTTGCTTCTCCTCTCACTCTCTGGGACAGGCATTGATCTGCAGAGACCTTCACTTCTTCCATACGCCCGAATGGAAAATGACTGAAG
Source organism: Suncus etruscus (assembly GCF_024139225.1). Classification (NCBI taxonomy): domain Eukaryota; kingdom Metazoa; phylum Chordata; class Mammalia; order Eulipotyphla; family Soricidae; genus Suncus; species Suncus etruscus. The sequence continues at coordinate 78,878,769 of NC_064868.1, forward strand.
GAGTTTGGCCTTGCTTGAGGAAGAGGTTGAATGCAAACCTTGATAGAAGGACAATGACACTTTATCATCTTATTGGCCTGATGGAGTAGTCTGAAAAAGGACCAAGACAAGATTTTGTTTACTTTATTTATTTATTTATTTATTTATTTATTTTATTTATTTTATTTATTTATTTATTTATTTATTTTTGGGTCATACCCAGCAGCACTCAGGGGTTACTCTAGGCTCTGCTCTCAGAAAACGCTCCTGGCAGGCTTGGGGGACCATATGAGATGCTGGGATTTGCCATTTGTCCTGTGTCAGCTGTGTGCAAGGCAAATACCCTACCACTGTGATATCTCTTGTCCTGTTTATTTTTTATGGAAAAAAAGAAAAGGTTCACGGGCAACATGCCAGCTGGCTGGAAGAGGGAGAGTCAGTTCTCAAAGAAGCCATCTTGTCCTCATAGTCACAAGAAAGGAATTTTAGGGGGCAGGAGTCACAGGGGAAGGATGAACAGACTGTGTGCCTCAGTCTTGGCTTGGCTTCAGAAAAAGATCTAAATCTGGAAGAACTCTCTGAGCATGACCTTTTTGAGATGTCCAAAGCCTGCATTGGTTTTATTTTTATTTTTAATTTTTTTTGAGATTTTAAATCATATTCTTTGTTCTGAAAAATATGGAAGGCTTCACGAAATGGCGTGTTATCCTTGTGCAGGGGCCATGCTAATCTTCTCTGTATCATTGCAATTTTAGTACATGTGCTGCTGAAGCAAGCACCAGTTTTTTAAAGAACACACATACAAACACAAACACACACTTATTAAGGTTATTTTTCTCCTCCAAATATAGCAACACAAATTTGTGGACCTTTATACGACTTTGGATATAATGAAGTATACACACTGACTCCTAGAGAAAGTTCTAGTATTTTCTCCTCTTCCCCAGCTAATCTTTCCCTTTTTTCTATGGGTGTTGCTCCAACGCCTAAGGGACATACTCTTTGCTGTAGGCATGCTGGAGATCACACTCAGCTGTGATATAAATCCACATTTTTCTGGTTGAATTTTTGAGAGGAGAGTTGCACACTCTTATTGCAGTGCTCACACACACCGCTATGAACTACAGACAGAAAACACAGATGAGGTCCCTGGACAAGCGCACAACTTAGTGTGTATGGGTGACCCCAGTCATCATGCTCACAACCTTGCACTTGCAGGTACTTACATTTATTTGTTTATTTAGACACACCCAGCTGTGCTCAGTGTGTGGGCTTGGAGGACCACATGGAATGCCAGGGACCAAATATGGCTCAACTGTGTGCCAGGCTAGCGCCCTACTCACTGTACTATATTTGCAGTCCAAAGCAGACATTGTATTCTCAGGCCTTTCTAGTACTTTCTTTCCAGGAAAAGAAAACAGTAACAACAATGGGCCTGAGCATTCAGTTCAAGTTAATTCTCTGAGTAACATTAGCTATCAGACTGACAATTAGGGCATTATATTTGCTTAGGAGGACCAAGAAAGCACTGACCAGGGAGGTCTGGGGGTCCCTGCCAGCAGTACTTGGCTATACTGGCTGGTAGCTTCATGCAAACATTTGAGCATATGGTATTACCTATTGTTGTTGTTACTGGCGCTGAGCTCAGAAATTACTTCTGGCAGACTCAGGGCATCATATGGGATGCTAGGAACTGAACCTGGGTCCATCCCGGGTTGGCTGCATGCAAGGCAAATGTCCTACTACTGCATTATCACTTCAGATTCTTTTTTTATTGTAAAATATTTCTAATACATTACTTTATATATATTTATTTAATTATTGAGACCATTGTTAATTTCAAGTCTTTCACAGTTGCATTTCAGGCATTTAGTGACAGTGAATTAGGGCCATTCCCACCACCAGTGTTGACCTCCCTCCACTTTAGTTCTCATGCATCCCATACCTCCACCCCTAGCTCCCAGGACTACCAGTGTAATAGGCCCATTTTGTGTTTAGCTTGTTGTAGTTTGGGTCTCTTGATTCTGTTGTTATTGACTTTGGGATGGGTATTTAGATCTGATTTCTTTTTTTCCCCCACTCAATGCTCCTGAGACTGTTTGACCTCAGGGCCCATACCACTTTTTTTTTCTCTATTTGTAGGAAGGCATAGAAATATAAGACAGATCGAAATGATTCAAGTTCTATGGTTCTAAGATAAAGGCGGGTCACTCTGGATTCTTGTATTCTACAATGCCAGTGACCACTTGGGCCAACCTGATGATGCTCAAGACACTATGTCTGATGAAAAGTTGAACCCCACAGGCTAAGCATGTGCTCCCCTCACTGACCATTCATGGTATTTATTTCATGATAAAACTATTTGTTATTTTAAAAACTGAACATACACAAAAGTTAATTACAAAGGAAAGGCCAGGGCAAGAGAGAGTGCAGAGCAAGTAGAGTGTTTGCTTTTCATTTGACCAGCTTGTCTTCAATGACTCCTGAGTATAAAGCTAGGAGTCATTCTTGAACACTGCTGGGTATAGTCCAAATACAAAAAAAAAAAAAAACACCAAAAATTATTAAAGATCTTACTATTAGACCAGAATCTATAAAAATATATCTAGGAAAACAAAGCAATTTCCAGGATATTGACTTCAGGGATACTTCCAATGATTCAACTCTCCTGTCAAAAAATTTCCTAAGCGGGATGACATCAAACTAAAAATATTTTGCACAGCATAAGAAATTTGGGGAGAGATTTCTAAGTAAGTACAGAGGGTAGGACCAAACCTTGCACGTATCTGACCCAGCTTCAATTCCAGGCTTCCTATATGCTCCCTTGAACACCGCCAGGAGTAATTCCTGAACATAGAGCCATGAGTAACCCCTGAGCACTGCTGGGTGTGGCCCCCAAACAAAAAAAATAATGGACTTTATGTTCTCATGGATATCATATAAAATATATAGAGATAGAAATGAAAAGATAAATGGATAGATATAGGTACATGTGTATGAAAAAAAGAATCAGTGGATTTTATGTTTTTTTCAGTTCTCCTGATTTTTATTTCTTTAGTGAACTGCTTTGTTTGGTGACCACACTGAGTGCTGCTGGGGGAGGGATCACTCCTGGTCTGTGTTTTGGAGATCACTTGATTGACCTTGAGCCTCCTGCAGGTGCTCCCACCCATTTTTGGTGCCTCTTATTTAAACTTTTTTGTTGTTGTTGTTGTTTTGGGGCCACACCCATTGACGCTCAGGGGCTACTCCTGGCAATGCACTCAGAAATTGCTCCTAGCTTGGGGGACCATACAGGACTCCGGGGGGTCGGACCATGGTCCATCCTGGATCAGCTGCGTGCAAGGCAAACACCCTACTGCTGTGCTTTTGCTCCAGACCCTTATTTTAACATTTTATTTATTTATTTATTTATTTATTTATTTATTTATTTATTTATTTATTTATTTATGGATTGTGGCCACATCCTGCAATGCTCAGGTGTTCCTTTTGAATCTGCACCCAGGAATCACTCTGACCATATGGGATGCCAGGGATTGAACACCATACTTATGGTACTATCATTCAGGTCTCAGTTTTTAAACTTCAATAAAATTTTTTTAATGGCATTACCATGAGAGACACAGTTCCAAAGGCCATCAGCCTTTAATTTGTCTCTCTGGCCTGATTGACATTGGTTGCTTTTAAATTGACTTTAATTTGGTCTAACATCAGTATCTCAGACTAATAGCATCTAAAAGGTTACGAAATGACTCACTACTAAGACCTTTTGCAAATTACTCAGCGCATTACTTTAGACATTTGTGCATCTTGTACTCTGACTCAAATAGAAACTAGGACTAATGTCCTATGGAACAGCTATGTGACAGGATATTTAGAAAAATCTCCTTTAAATAGGTTAAGGTGTCCATATATATTTATACCTAAAGTGGACTATTATATGTTATATAAAATAAACATATAGATTTATATCTTAAATATATTTAGAGATTGTATTTTATATTTTAAGATTTGCTATAGGTTAAAAGCTAACAGGATGCTTTTTGGGGTGTGAGATTTGGGCCACCCCCAAAGTGGTGCACAGAAGTTATTTTCCAGTAGGGCTCAGGGGACCAGGAGGTACCAGGGATCAAACTTGGGACTCCTGCATATAACTCATGAGATTCAGCCTATTGAAATACCTTTCTAGCCTGTTCATAGGACTGATTTACAAAGGTTCCATTCACTTAAAGAACTGTGATTGACAAAGTATTTGATAGTTGAGTTCTAGACAGAATAAATTCCAATGCTGATCCCACCACCAGTGTCAACTTCCCTCTACTATTGTCCCCAGGGTCTCACCTGCCCCTGCCACTCAACCTGTACCTGGACAGGTACATTTTTTAAGTTAGTTTGCTGGGTGTAGCTTGGATTTCCTGTGTCCAGTGTTGATTCTGGCTTGGATGAATAGCTACCCCACTTCTATTAGAAGCGACTGTTAGACCTGAGCTCTCTGACCTTGCTCCCCCATTATTTCTCTTCCTTATATTCTTCCTCCTTCCTCAATTTTTCTATCTCTATCCTCCCTCTTTTATTCTGGGACAAATGTGACTTAGGCATCTCTCCTTTACAACATTGTATTCCTTCATCTAGTTATTCACAGAATTTCGAAAATATTTTTTGGATTTGTGGCCACACCTGGAAGCTTCTTCCTGTCTCTGCTCTCAGGAATCATTCTTAGCAAGCACAGGGGACCATATGGGATGCTGGGGATGAAACCCAAGGTGGCTGCATGCAAGGCAAATGCCCTTCTCACTGAGTTATCTCTCTGGCGATAAACCTTGCAGTGCTCAGAGGACCAGATGGCATGCTGGAGATTAAACCAGCACCAATTACATGGAGTACAGACACACTACCTGCCATGCTATTGCTCTGGCTTCATCTGAAAATTTTTATTTTGTGTTCCCCGCTTCCATGCCTTGCTCCTTTGCTTCCCCTTCTATATTGCTAAATTTTATCCTGATAACCCTCAGGGATGACAGACTTGCTAGTACTTGTTACACACACACACACACATACACACACACACACACACACACACACACACATATATATATATATATATATATATATATATATATATATATTTCCTTGTGGGTGTAATAGTTATTTGAATGCTGGCAGTGCAAATTGTGTTGTGTGTGTTTTTGTGTGTGTGTCTGGGTAGGAACCCAGGTCCCTGGAATAATTTTCTCTTGACTACTGAAGAAGCAGATGGCTTTGTAGTCTTTCCTTCATTGCTGAGAAATCCGGAGGCTTCGTTTCCCTCTCTGATCCCCTTTCAAGATCTCCAGATTAGGGAAAAAGAGACACCGCCAGGTGGAAGCTCATCATTCGAACCAGCTGCAGCATCAACCCTTCAGAGACAAGGGTGGCATCTGGGCAAGACTGAGACAGCTGCGGGTATGCAGTTGCAGAGAACTACAAAGTGTGGTGCTGGGTAGCTGAGTTGAGGGACAGTGTCCTAGGTGATCATCAGAGGAAGCCTCAGTTTAGTGAGTGTGTGCAGAGAGAGGGAGTCTGGATGGGAGCTGGGGCCTGAACCCCAGTAGCTATCCAGAGGAGTTGGGGAGGCACACATGGAAGTGTCCTCTGATCCATCCAGTGTGTCTGATGTCTCCACTGTGGTAATCTTTGTGGGATGGGTTTGGATGGATGTTGATGAGGTGTCATGAAAATGTTGAATTATGGGTTACAATAGTTAGGTTCCTTGCCTTGCATGTGGCCAACCCAGCTTTGATCCTGAAACCCTATAAGGTCCCCTGAAAACAACCAGGAGTGATAGGAGTGACCACTCAGTACAGTCAGAAGTAATGCCTGAATACTAGGGAGTGTGCTCCTACCAGAAAAAGATAACTTAATTCTGATGGTGCCTTTGGCCTCGAGTTCTGCCATCGAAGAGATCGGTGTTGTCCTAATTTTTTATTTTGTTGTTTGTTTGTTTTTCTTTTCCTGGGTAAGGGTATGAAGTGCTACAGATAGCACAACCCTTCTTTAGGGCTTTTTGGGATGTTGACTTAGCCATATGTGAACTGGTTCTGGCACGCAGCAGGTATTTGGGAAGTATTTGGTCAACTTCGATGTCCTCCTTTCAGAATTCATCTCTGTTCATTCTGAGATCCCTCCATATTTTTTTTTGTTTTTGCTTTTGGGCCACATCAGTGGTGCTCAGGGCTTACTTCTGGCTTTGCACTCAGAGATCACGTGTGGTGATACTCAGGGGCCCATATGTGATGCTGGGGGATAGAAAATGGATCAGCTGCATGCAAAGCTAACACCCTCATCACTGTGCTGTCATTCTGACCACTTTCCACTTTATTGTCAGCATTTAAGGCACTGGTTCCCAATGTGGATGATGCCACCCCCACCTGAAATGATCCACATGGGCAGTCTGAGCCTAGGGAGAAATGGGAGGGCTGGGGGGTGCATTTTGTTTGTTCACATATAAAATAGATTTCCAACGGTTTCTTCTCACCAGACATTGTTCTCTTGATTTGCTTCTTCATATCTCTCATATGTGTGAAATCATCTGTCTTTGTCTTGCTCCTTTTGACTTATTTCACTTAATATGAAAGCCTCCAGTTCCATAGAGGTTGGAGCAAAAGTTACAATTTTACATTATAGCTGAGTACTGTTTCATTGCATATATATACATCATATTTCATCTTATAGCTGAGTATTGTTTTATATGTATACACATGCCATATTTCACCTTATTGCTGAGTACTGTTTTATAGCATATATATACATACACTATATTTGCTATATATTATCTCCTCATCCATAATTGTGCATTTGAGTTGACTACTGTAATTAGGGCCAAAATGAATGTAAACATGCATGTATCCTTTCAAGTTAGTTTTTTAGGAGGGAATTGATACCTAGGAGTAGAATTGCTGAATCATCTGGGAATTCTAGCTCTTTTTTTTTTACGACACACTGGGTGCAGGTCGAGGCTTATTCTTGATTTTACACTCATGGATCACTCTGGTGGATCTTGGGACCATATGGTGTGCCAGGGATTTAACCAGTGTGGGTTGCATGCAAGCCAAGAGCCATACCCCCTGTGTTATTGCTCAGATATCCAAGGGTGTTTTATTTTTAATTGTAGAGATGCCACCATGCTGCTTTCCATACACTGAACCCACTTAATTCTTGTCAGCACTAAGTGGAGACTCCTTGTACCCCTAATTCCTGCCAGCACTGATTGTTTCTGGCCTTTGGGAATAAATGTCATTTCCATGGTTGTGATGTTGTATCTCATTGTTATTTGGATTTTGGTTTCCAACATAACCAATGATGATGAACATTTGTTCCTGTGTTTGTTGGTCAGATGTTCATGTCTTGGGGGAATCTCCTCTCCAACAGTGGTAGAGGCTATCAGTTTTGCATCTCCCAGGGCCTGAGAGACCAGGCAGTGGTGGGATGGAATTTAAGACCTTGTGTATGATAGGCATGTGCCCTTCCCTTTGTGGTCGCTCCTCAGCCCATACATATGTGTTTATTTCAGTTCCCCAAAGAAAGCAACATGCAATGACAGCTGTGAGCCACCAATTTTGATCTCAAACATTTCTTATATTATTTCTTTTTTCCTTTGGTCTTTGGGCCACATCTGGCAGTGCTCAGGGCTGACTCTTGGCTCTGTAGATTGCTCAGGAATCACTCCTGGTGAGATATGGGATACTAGGATATGGAAACCATATGGGATACCAGGAGTCAAGCTCATGTTGACTGCTTGCAAGGCAAACACCCTCCCCATTGTAATATTGCTCCAATCCAAGTCTATATATCTCTTTCTAGAATCTTTCACATGGATAGCTACGAAGCTTTCTAAATTGTCTTCTTTCTTTTGTTCTTTGGCTTGTTTGTTTAGGGGCCATACACGGCAATGGTCAAAGCTGATTCCTGGCTCTGTGCTAAAGGGTTACTCCTGGCAGTACTTGGGGGGCATATATGGGACTGTGGCTCAGAGTATACCCATGGCACAATTTTCCTGGCCTGGCACCTGTACGAGAGAGTCACCACTTCTGAGTCACACAAAATTGAGCATCATGGATTCATGTCTATGGCCTGGGGACACGTTGGTGCTTCACCAATGGTCAAAGCTAATAAACCGTTAGAGCTGAGGCTATCAAACTTATCTAATCTATCACCCCTTTTTCAAAATAAAACCACTCAGGGGCCCTTGAGCATTTATTTTTTATTTGAACAAACAGAATGCCCTCTCAGCCCCGCAATTGCACCCCCAGGCTAGGACTACTCTTATGGGTTATCCCAACATCTCCAGGTGGGGATATTGTCCACTTTGGGAACCAGCACCTTAGTCGCTGACCATAAAGTGGAAAGAGACCCATCCAGAGTGACAGCATGGAAGGGAGGGTGTTTGCCTTGCATGCAGCCAATCCAGGTGACTCCTGCCTCTACATTCCTGGTGGGCTCAGAGAAATATACGGGATGCTGGCAAATGCACATGGGTTGGATGTTTGCACAAGTGCCCTGCCCACTGTACTATCACTCAGGCTCTGAAATCACATGTGTTAAGGCAATACTGAGCATCCTATGATTATCTTAATATTTATTTTTGAGGATGACTAATCACACCTGAATATGCTTGGGGATCATTCTTGTTTCTGTGTTCAAGAGTGACCCTTGGCTGTGCTCAGGAGACATTTTGGTGATGGGGTTCTAACCAGGTGTATTATGAGCAGTGTGCAGGTGCCTTAAACCCTGTACCATCTCCCTGGCTCCTGCTTTCTTGTGTCTTTCAATGAGTGAGATCAGTCCATCTTGGTCTTTCTCCACTGACTTATTTTACTCAACGTGACTCTCTCTGGATACATCCATGTTGTAGCAAATGGCAAGATTTTATCTCATAGCTGAGTAGTATTCCATGGTGAGCTTCTCTATCCTTTATATACTTTGTTTTTGGTTTACAGGGGTGGCACATCAAATGATAAGGGTTGACTCTGGCTCTGTGCTCGTAGGTTGCTTCTGGCAGTGTGACCAGAAATCAAACTGGGGTCAGCCATTGCAAGGCAAGCACTCTAACCTTTGTATTATTTCTCTGGTCTATAACCTCTTCCTTATTTACTAGTTTTTCCTTGAACACTTGGGTTGTCTTTACATCTTGATTTTTACAAATAATACCACAATGCAATTAGGAGTATATTTTCAGATGAGGATGTTATTACTTTTTTTAATTTGGGCCATATCCAGTAGCACTCAGGGCTTACTCCAGGCAGGCTTGGGAATGCTGGCGATTGAACCTGGGTCGGTTGCATGCAAAGCAAACACCCTAAAAGCTGTGCTATTGCTCAGACCCCAGATGAGGATTTTAATGTTCTTGAGTAGAATTTCTGTAGCATAAAGGAGCTAACTTTTTTCCTTTTAATGTTTATTATGACACTATTCATGAGTTGTACATAATACAGTTGTTTCAGGCATGCAATGTTTGGTGGTTACCTTTATGAGATGTGTTCATACTGATTTCCATCAAGGTGGAGAGGGTGAGCTAGTTTATATGCCAACATGAGTGAAAGAAGTTTCCTTTTTTTTTAAATCCCCAGCAGTGGTTGCTGTTTCTGACCTTTTAAATCAGGGGTCTCAAACTCTCGGCCCGCGGGCCGTTTGCGGCCCTCCGTACAATATTTTGTGGCCCGTGGCCGGCCTTCAAATATCGTAGTACTCGCAATTATTCGCTTACCGAATAATCGCATTAAAATCGCATTAGTAAGAAAAGAATTGCATTAAACATTCGCATACCCTGAGCAGTTCCGTTCGGGGTATGCAAATGTTTAATGCGGTTTTTTGCAATTTTTTTCTTACTAATGCAATTTTTATTGTGAATATTCGGTAAGCGAAATCCCTTATGCGGCCCTGCCTCACCCTGACTTTGCCTCCTGCGGCCCCCAGGTAAATTGAGTTTGAGACCCCTGTTTTAAATAGAAGGATGCCAAGGATGCCTATGGTAGCTATTCTCCCCAGATTTTTGGTTTACACCTGGAGATACTCAAAGGTTATACCTGGCTATGTGCTCATTCCTGTTTGAGTTTGGGAGACCACATGGGTGCTGGAGATTGAATCTATGTCTTTTTTTTTATAATTTTTATTATGAATTATGACAACAAAAGATGCAAAGAAAGAGGATAAGGTAAAGTTACAGTGGAAGGACAATCACCCATAACATAATTATCAGAAGAAGTCCCCTTGCTGATATCTTAACTTTGAATTTTCACCAAAGAAAGTTAAGATAAATAAAACAGAATCCATGTGCAATTACTTTTTCCCTCAAGTCCCCAGATTGTAGCACATTATAATATTTCTTAACAGCACACAAGGCAATCTAAAGCCATCAAACTTACGTAACTCCTTAAACATTAGAGGCATAGTATTTTTTACATTTTCATGTACATGCATATTAGCTTAAGTTAACCTCGAATTTTAAGTGGGTGTGTTTTAAGGATTAGAGTCAAAGGAGCACAGTAAAAACGGTGTTAGAGTGGCAATTGTTGTTTGCATAGGCCCACCAAAATATGAGAGGCATGGAAAGGAATAGCCTTGGCCTAAATACAAAGAGATCCTACCCCTGAAGTTTCCTGGCATAAGACCAGCTCTAGGCCTCAGGAAAGTTATCGTTCGCTCCAAGACATTGTCCGTAGTGCCAACACACTTATCACACAGTCTCTGTTGTTGGTCTCATGTTTCTGTATTAAAGATTCTGGAATCTGCATGTCCTACATTGAAGTCATGATGTGGAGTGCCTTTTCGTTTCACCTCACCATGAAAGGGGAATGCAGGAAGCCCTGTCCTGTAAGCAGGTTGTTGTTGTTAAGTCTTCTCAGTGTTAAGGGAAGTCTCTTTTGAGCAGGACGATGTCTGAGCAGTGGTAGGGTCTTCCGTGGTAGAGGATTGCTTCCAGGTGATGTTATAGACAAACCTCACCATAAAGGGGCAATACAGCAAGCCCTGTCCAGTAAACAGGTCATTGTTCTTGTTGTCTTCTCAGTGTTAAGGGATGTCTCTTTTGAGTAGATCGATGTCTGAGCAGCTGTAGGGTCGTCCCTGGTACAGGAATGCCTCCGGGTGATGTTATATACAACCTTGTATGTTTTGTAAATGTCTTCTGTAGATCAAGGGGTAAATGGAGAATGCCCATTCTTCTGAGGCCTGTGCCAGGTCTTTATGTCAATGTTCAGGGTGTAAGGTCTCATTGCAGTACAAGATTTGTGAGTTCCCATTTCTATTAGATAAGAACTTATTGGTATGTATAGTATTTTCCTATGTTATTGTGCCTACGCAAACAAGATATAAAGCCACGTGGTGCTATCAGATATATGGGGGCATAAGAACATTTCCAACAAGACCCATGACTTGGTTCAAACATAAGTATTAAACTGAGGGATTCTTTCACACCAAATTCCATATTGAGCAGTTCATAAAGAGAAGATAAAAAACATGGGGGGGATCATCACTGTATAAGAAAGTATTTAGCAAAAGTTATAGCCGTCAAAGAAAACACCCATAAAATGTTGAAAAGATATGTGTCCTTTTTATGCCTTTTAAAATAGTTGGGTGGGTGTTAACTCTAGGGCACCACTTTGGTCTGTGAATTAGGACTCAACAGTACTTAAGTTAGAAAGGGTAAAAGAGGAGTAATGATGATAGGAGTTAAAGAAGTTAAAGAGAAATATGAACTTATGAAGGGGTATGCAAAAGGGCAGAGTACAAAATGGACATTCTGCATACATAAAAACATAATTCAATGATAGTGAGTACTATTAATGTTTCTTGTGAGAGTACTATTAATGTTTCTTGTGAGAGTACGATTAATGTTTCTTGTGAGAGTACTATTAATGTTTCTTGTGATTTTGAAAATGTAGACTGGACAGAGATTACCAGTGCCAGCCAAACCTCTTCCTGCTAGACTCCCGGCTCCCAGGAAGGAGAGATCCTTCAAGAAGCTGGGAGAACAGAAGTTCAGAGCCCCACCCAGACCCTCCCTAAGGAGCCGCATGGATAGTGGGGGAAGGCCTAGGGTACCTTCAAACTCCACCAAGGGACCCAACTCACCGGCTTGCCCAGGGGTGTGGCCCGGGGAAGCCCTGGAGATCTGGAGCAAGGCGGCAGAAGGGTGCTGGGGTTGCCCAAATCCCGCACCCCCCCCCCTAGGCCTGGCCAAGCAGGCCTCCGGCATGGCGTGGGCCTGCCAAACCTCTTCCTGCTAGACTCCCTGAATCTATGTCTTGACTGTATGCAAAGCCAATGCCCTACCTACTGTACTATCAGTCCAGACCCATGAATTTTATTTTATTATCTATCTATCTACGTATCTTTCTATCATCTATCTCTCATATCTATCTATCTATCTATCTATCTATCTATCTATCTATCTATCTATCTATCTATCTATCTATCTATCATCTATCTATCATCTAATTATCTATAATTTTTGGGTTTGGGGTCACACGTGGTGGCACTCAGGGATTACAACTGGCTCTGTGCTCAGAAATCACTCCTGGGAGGCTGGAGCAGTAGCACAATGGTAGGGCATTTCCTTGCACGTGGTCAACCGGATGGACCTGGGTTTAATCTCCAGTGTCCCATATGATCCCCTGAGCCTTTCAATAGCAATTTCTGAGTACAGAGCCAGGAGTAACCCCTGAAGGGCACTAGGTGTGGTCCAAAAGCAAAAAAAGAGAGAAAAAAAAGAATTGCTCTTGGAAGGCTCAGGGAACCATGTGACCAAACCCAAGTTGGCCAAGTGCAAGACAAATGCCCTACCTGCAGTACTATCACTCTGGCTCCAAATTTTATTTTTGATAAAATTAAATTCTTTGCTTCCTTGGTTCCTTTCTTCCTTGGTTCCTTCCCTGGTTCCTTCCCTGGGTCCTCCCTCCCTCCCTCCCTCCTTCCCTCCCTCCCTCCCTCCTTCCCTCCCTCCCTCCCTCCCTCCCTCCCTCCTTCCCTCCTTCCCTCCCTCCCTCCTTCCTTCCTTCCTTCCTTCCTTCCTTCCTCCTTCCTTCCTCCTTCCTTCCTTCCTTCCTTCCTCCTTCCTTCCTTCCTTCCTTCCTCCTTCCTTCCTTCCTTCCTTCCTTCCTTCCTTCCTTCCTTCCTTCCTTCCTTCCTTCCTTCCTTCCTTCCTTCCTTCCTTCCTTCCTTCCTTCCTTCCTTCCTTCCTTCCTTCCTTCCTTCCTTCCTTCCTTCCTTCCTTCCTTCCTTCCTTCCTTCCTTCCTTCCTTCCTTCCTTCCTTCCTTCCTTCCTTCCTTCCTTCCTTCCTTCCTTCCTTCCTTCCTTCCTTCCTTCCTTCCTTCCTTCCTTCCTTCCTTCCTCTCACGTTGTCTTTCTCTTTCATTTATTTTCTTCCTTGCTCTTGTGTTTATTATTCTTGAGTAATTTTCTTTGTAACTGTACTTTACTATAGTAAGAATCTCTTTTCTGTAGTAACAATTCTCTTTGCCCTGCATTATAGGTGGTAGTGGTGCCTAACTGTAAGAAATACCAGTAACTGTATATTGACCATGCACTTAGTAAGGTTTTGTGGGTATGGAACTCAGACACTCACATTCTTTATGGTTAAGTTAGTCTTTAGAAAATTGTAAAAGTTGGAAAACTATGGCATTTAGCATAGAATTTAGGAATTATTGAAAAGTCAGTATTAGTTCCAAGGCAGTGAATTCCCAGCTTCAAAACAAGTATTCAAGTGAGCACTCCCACAGCATCTGAGTAAAAAAAATCTTTTTACATTTGGAATTTAAGTTTCCACGGGAGAGCAGAAATAGTACATTTTATCGGTGCTTTAATTTTTTAAGGGAATAAAGGGGGAATTAGAAGATATGTGGTAGGGCCCACTTTCCCAAATTGATGGCAAATTGGGTACATTTTCAAATACTCTGAATTTTTCTAATGAATATTGCTCTGATTTCTAAATTCCTGAGTAATCACTGCCTTTAACTATGCTTCTGTGCACACATGAACTACGATGGTTAATTTTTTTGTGTCAACTTGGCTGGGCCACGATGCCCATAGATTTGGTCAAACATTATTCTGGATGTTTTTGTGAGGAATTTTTTTGGGATGAAATCAACATTTAAACTGGTGCCCTTTGAATAAAGCATTTTCCCTTTTCTGTGTGGGTGGACCTCATTCAATCAGTTGTCCTTAGTCGAACAAAGACTGATCTACACACAGTAAGGAGGTAAACTGCCAACAGATGCCTTCAGACTTGAACTGCAAAATTGGCTTTCCTGGGCATCTTCAGGTGCTGTAATTATTGGAGCCAAATATTTCTCTTTTTTTTACATTCCAAAAACAGTTTAATTTATATTGAAGTACTGGGGTTTACAATACATTAATCACACCTTGCATGCACACCTCATTTCAGCACCAAACCCAACCTACTTCCCTCCACCAGTGTCCCAAGTAAACCCCTGCAGAGTTGCCTGTCCTCGCCATGGAAGTTGAGCCTATTATTTAGAATGACAGTATGTTTCTTCATCATACACATTCTACTGGCTTTATTTCTTAGGAGAACCCTGCCTTGTAGGCATGTCCTCATCATGCCCACAGATTCATGTGGTCACTCAGACACCCAATAAGATGCCATCTTCAGCCTTATTCTGTATTTGGCAGATCTTACAAAAAGACCATCTACCTATAGGGTAGGGGTCTCAAACTCAATTTACCTGCAGGCCACAGGAGGCAAAGTCGGGGTGATCCTTGAGTGCAAAGTCAGTAGTAGTAAGCCTTGAACATTGGGGGTTGTGACCCAAACAACTAAAACAAAACAAAACAAACCAAAAAAAGATTCCTCTAGGGCAGGGCCACAAAATGTACGGAGGGCCATTTACAGTCCATAGGCCGCAAGTTTGAGACCCCTGCTATAGGGGACTGCTTCAACAAATAGCGCTTGCATAGCAATGCACCCAATTGGATATATCAAATGATTGTATAAATCTCAGATTTAATTCTACAAATATAAAAGCAGGCATAAAATGTTGGCACAAATGTGGTCACCTGGGTGCTCTTTGAAATAAATAGTAGTTCTAAAACAGTTATAAAAGTATCCACAAGGGGCCAGAGCCATGGCACAGTGGTAAGGCATCTTCCTTGCCCACGCTAGGCTAGAACAGACCTTGATTCTATCTCCTGGCATCCCATATAGTCCCCCAAGCCAGGAACGATTTCTGAGCGCATAGCCAGGAGTAATCCCTGAGCATCACCAGGTATGGCCCAAAAACCAAAAAAAATAAATGTGTCTACAAGTGGCTAGTCTGGTTATGTGAATTGTGTTCAATATGTCCAAAATAGGGAATCATATTGTCATGAAAAGGAAGTAGTTCTCCAGGTGTAGATATGCAACGATCTTTCCAAAATATTATGGGGAAGGAAATACATGTATTTTATAATACAAAATTATAAATGATATGTTTAAAGTTGTGCATATGTGTAATGAAGCCTTGAAAAATATGAAACCATAAGCTAGTTCTGCAAGGAGGGGCTTTGGAGCTGAAGAAGATTCAGCTCCACACCCCACTCCCTCTGGAATCTTTAATGCTATTGCAGTTTGAGAATTGAGGGAGTCTAGTTGCTTTCCAAGTTAAAGACACTGTCATCTGAGCATCCTCAGGAAGGGTGCATGTAGGATGTAGCTAGGGTGAAGTTAGGTTAGGGTCCTTGCAAAGTGTGCATCTGATCCGAGTTGCCTCTTCAGCTCCACTCAGTGCCCCTAAAATTGCTATATTCAGTCTTGCAGACACTCTATACTGTTAGCTTGTCTGAGAGTCTCGGTTGGGCCCCCAGCCTTCCTAATCACAGTATGGGGGACCTCCCACCTCAGAATAATATGATTAGCCACATACAGTAAAGCATGTGCTTTAATTCCTGTCCTACCCCCCAAAAATTTGTTTGATAGATAGCTTCCAATCCACAAAAGGTAACCATGGGGTTATTTCTCATTTTTTCATTATAACCTTTTAATCCTTCCCTTTGCTGCTGCCATGACTGGCAGTCACATACTGGGGAACAGAGCTCACATACTCTTAATGTGCTGTGCTTGTGGGTTGGAGGTGGGCAAAGTTTAACTGCCATGCGTGCATGCACTTGGTTGAGGTTGAGCCAATGATTTCACACATTTGGGTGGCATTAGGTCTTACAAATGGCAATGTTTCTAGAATCGCACTTGGTGGTGTGGGATAGTGCTGGGAACCAAACTCTCCACCTCACTGCTGGAAAGTAGGCACAATGCCACTGAAACACACCACCTGGGTCCTAAGCTTTTTTGGGGGTGCACACCTGGTAGTGCTCTGGAGTAACTCCTGGCTCTGTGCTCAGAAATTACTCCTGGCAGGCACAGGGGACCATAAGGGATGCTGGGGATCAAACCCAGGTAAGCCAAATGCAAGGCAAATGTCGTCCATGCTGTGCTATCACTTTGGCCCCTCCTAAGCTTTTTTTGTGCCACATATGGAGATGCTCAGAGATTACTCCTGGATCTGTACTCAGGAATCATTCCCAGTGGTGCTTGTTGCAAGTCAGCCCCTGAAAAGGTTGACTGATGGAGGGATGGAGGATGAGGTCTTTCTCCTCCAGCTCGGAGTACGCATCTGCCACCCTGTTCAGCCGGCGGTTCTGAGGTGAAACGGCGGGTAAACAGCTTGCAGACAGTCAGGCTCGTGGAAATATTTGCTTTATTCGGTGGACAAGACTGAAGTCCAAAGACTCAGCTTCAGTTCCAGCCAAAAAGCCTCGGCCTTCCACAGACCCTTGTTTTTATCCCCCAGAGTCAGGTACCACCCAATGGTGGGATCAGATACCAACCAATGGTGGAAGCAGAATCAGGTACTACCCTAGGGTGGGGGCAGAATGCCAGGTCACACCCTAGGGTAGGGCACAATCACCAATCAGTTTAGGGTGAGTAACATAGTAATCCCCCAAAATATTTACATATACAACAGTGCTCAGATGACCACCTGGATTGCTGTGACTAGAACCTTGACCATGTGCAAGGGAAGCACCTCACTTGCTGTACTTCCTCTCTAATCCCAAGTTTTTCTGGTGATGCCTATCATTACCTTTTTCTGATGATGCCTATCATTACCCAAAATACCATCTCTATACTTCTTTCTTTGTTTTGGAGGTAGGAGTTTGGGCCAAATTTAGCTGAATTTGGGACTTATTCCTGGCTTTGTGCTCAAGGATCATGCATAGTGATGCTTAGAACCCCATAGGTAATACTAGAAAAGTCAGGGTAGCAGCATGTTAGGCAAGTGCCTAATCCCCTGATTTATCTCTCCCACCTGAGTTTGGTCCTCAACATTCTATATAGTTCCCAAGCACCTCCAGGAATAATTCTAAAGTGTAGAGCATGGAGTAACTCCAGAACATTGCTGAGTATGCCCTATCCCAGGGGTCTCAAACTCACGGCCCTTGAGCTGTTTGCGGCCCTCCGTACAATAGTTTGTGGCCTGAGGCCAGCCTTCAAATATCGCAGTATTCGCGATTATTTGCTTACTGAATAATCGCAATAAAAATCGCATTAGTAAGAAAAAAATTGTATTAAACATTTGCATACCCCGAGCAGTTTCGTTCGGGGTATGCAAATGTTTAATGCGATTTTTTTGCGATTTTTTTCTTACTAATGAGATTTTTATTGTGAATGTTCGGTAAGCTAAATCCCTTATGTTGCCTTGCCTCACCCCTATTTTGCCTCCTGTGGCCCCCAGGTAAATTGAGTTTGAGACCCCTGCCCTGTCCCTTCAAAAGAGTAATGCTCTCTAGTGGTGTGACCTCAGGGTTGGGCAAAGGGTGCAATGGAGAAACAGATCACAGTCAATGGACTGTGAGGGGGGGTGTCAAAAATCTGCTGCCAGCATAATGCCTGAGTGGGAGCTTGGGTAAGAGTCTGGGAGGGCCCCTGGCTGGGATTTTTAGTGGGATCCCCACATCTGTAAGCCCAATTATGGAGAAGGAAATGAATTGCCAGCATTCTAGGTTAAGGTGGTAGCAGACAGTTGCCTATGTGCATTGGCATACATGACTACAATCTGCAGTCACTACTCAAAGTAAATTTTGTCTTCACATCAACTGCCCAACACCAACAACTGTGAACATGAAGCTAGAACTCAGACCAGCTAGATCTTGGTGCTATGGCAGATACAGGATTTGGGTACCACAAAACCCTGCTGTCATTCAGCTGCACACATATCAGAGCAGAATGATTGTATTTGTGGCTTCCAGAAATCAATAGAGTCATAGACACTGGCCAGCTTTTGCAAATGAGGTACTGGATCACTGCTCAGAACACTGGGAACTCAAAGTTTCAGTCTTAGTGCCCATGAAGAACCAAAACTTTCACCACTGCCTGAGGATGTTTTAAGAGCAACACTCATCTCAGTGTTCAGTCTTCTAAAGAAATCAACCAAAGGAAAAAAGATGATTCATAAAAAAAAAGGAAAATTTTATTCAAAACAGAGTAGAAAGAGCTAGAGAATAGAGCAATAGAACTCAACAGCAGAAGGGAAGATACTAAACATCAAAACTGACCTCCAAGAAAAAGCACACACAACTCAGTAAAGAAGAGGTCATAGAAAAGAAATTTTAAAAGGATGAATGAAATCAAGCTAGTTAATAGGGGCTGGCGAGGTGGTGCTAGAGGTAAGGTGTCTGCCTTGCAAGCGCTAGCCAAGGAAGGACTGTGGTTAGATCCCCCGGCGTCTCATGTGGTCCCCCCAAGCCAGGGGCAATTTCTGAGCGCTTAGCCAGGAGTAACCCCTGAGCATCAAATGGGTGTGGCCCAAAAAAACAAAAACAAAAACAAAAACAAAATCAAGATTTTAATGAACAATAACCAGAGGAACAACTTCTGAAACATTTGGATTCCAGAAGGAGAAGAAAGAGTAAGAGGGTAAATGATCAGTGAGAAACATAATAGTTGAGAACTTCTCTAGTCCAAAGGAGAATTGTGCACTGATCAAGGAGTTTCAAAGAATGCACCCAAAATTAACCCAAAAAGGACACCAAGACATCCTCTACTCAAAATGACAAGAAACAGAGACAACCCCCCTAAAAGTAGCAAGAAAGAAACAAAGTCTAAAACACAAGGGAAAACATAACAATTTACATCAACTTTCTCAAATGAAACTCTATCATCAAAAAGATAATAAAATAATATACTAAAGGGCTGGAGAGATAGCACAGCAGTAGGGCATTTGGCTTGCACACAGCCGATCCAGGAGAGATGGTGGTTCGAATCCTGGCATCCCATATGTTTCCCTGTGCCTGCCAGGAGTGATTTCTGAGTGCAGAGCCTGGAGTAACCCCTGAGCACTGCCAGGTGTGACCTCCCCCCCAAAAAACCACAAAATAATATTTAAAATACTAAATGAGAAGAACCTACAGTTAGAAATCCTCTACTTGGTAAGAATACCACTCAGATTTGAGGGAGTGATAAAAAAATTCTCAGACAGATCACAGCTAAAGACATATACTGCACCTAAACCAGTTCTGTAGAGAATACAAAATAACTTTCTATTAAAAAATGCTGAATAGTAAATATGACTAAAATCTTCATAAAATTGCAACAAATTCCTTAATATCAATAATTTCTCTAAATGTTAATGGAATTGGTTCTCCTATGTAAAGAAAATTTCTGGGTCTAAAATGAAATAATGACAGAGCCAAAACCATAAGGTATATTGAACAACACGTAGAAAAAATGTTCCATGACATCGAGACTAAAGGCATCTTCAAGGTGAAAACAGCACTCTCCAAACAAGTCAAAGCAGAGATTAACAGATGAGACTATATTAAGCTGAGAAGCTTCTGCACCTCAAAGGAAATAGTACCTAGGATACAAAAGCCACCCACAGAATGGGAGAAACTATTCACCCAATACCTATCAGACAAGGTACTGACAGAACTTCACAAGAAAAAAAAAACTAACCCCATCAAAAATGGGGAGAAGAAATTAACAGACAATTTCTCAAAGAAGAAATACAAATGGCCAAAAGGCACATGAAAAAATGTTCCACATCAATAATCATCAGGGAGTTGCAAGTCAAAACAATGATGAGGTACCATCTTATGCCACAGAGACTGGCACACATCACAAAGAACAAGAACAATAAGTGCTGGCAAGGATGTGGAGAGAAAGGAACTCGCATTCACTGCTGATGAGAATGCCATCTAGTCCAGCCTTTATGGAAAAGAATATGGAGATTCCTCAAAAAACTGGAAATTGAGCTCCCATATGATCCTGCCATACCAGTCCTAGGGACATATCCTTGGAACATAAAAGTGCAATACAAAAATCTCTTCCTCACACCTATATTCATGGCAGCATTATTTACAATAGCCAGACTCTGGAAACAACCAAGATGCCCTTCAAGAGACGAATGGCTAAAGAAACATTGGTACACAATGGAATATTATGCAGCCATGAGGAGAGATGAAGTCATGAAATTTTCCTATACACGATGTACATGGAATTTATTATGCTGAGTGAAATAAGTCAGAGGGAGAGAGACACACAGAGAATAGTTTCACTTATCTATGGGTTTTAAGAAAAATAAAAAACATTATTGTAATAATGCCCAGAGATGAGAGCTGGAAGGACTGGCTCATAATATGAAGCTCACCTCAAGGAGAAGTGAGTGCAGTTAGAGAAATAATACACTAGTAACTACCAAGACAATGCTAATGAGTAAGAGAAGTAGAATACCGGTGTTGTATACAAGCAGGAGTTGTGGGAGTAGAGAGATGGAAGGCATTGGTTGTGGGTGAAGCCTCATCCCTCCATTCTTCCTAGGTAACTTGACCTTACCTGCAAGACCCCGCCCATTTCCTGGGAGGGGACTTGGAAAAGGTAGATAAGGTATGGACCAGAGGGGATTAGCGCTCTTTTGGTCTTTTGCCAGCATGGAGGTCAAAGGGAAGATGGCTGAAAGGAGTTAAGATGCAGGGCCAGCTAAGAATGGCTGAATGCTTAATTGGTTATGATATAGGCCACACATGTGGTGGATAGGGCATGAATAAAGTTGATGCTTCCTGATGCCTGTCTCTGGATGATTCTGATTCCACCGTTCACCTAAACCTGGGACCCGCCAGCTGAATGGGGATTGCAGAGCCACGTGGCCTGGGTTGGCAGAGAAATATCCCTCCATCCATCCTTCACCATCCAGCAGCCATCGTTAATTATTTAACACAACAGTGGGAATGTTGCACTGGTGAAGGGGGGTGTTCTTTTTGTGACTGAAACCCAGCTACAGTCATGTTTGTAATCATGATGTTTAAATAAATATATTATTAATAAAATAATGAGAGATTGAAAAAAGTTGAATATTCATTCATGAATATATATTTATACTTTACTTTCACCCCCCAAAGCCAAATACACATTCTACTGTGTACACATACAACATGATCAAGACAGATCATAAATTAATTGTGGCTGGACAGATAGTATAGCTGGTCAGAAGGGCATTTGCCTTGCATGCCACCAACCCTAGTTAGATGACTGGTGCCTCATATGGTCCCTTGATCCCTACGAGGAGTGATCCTAGAGTACAGATCCAGAAATAAGCCTTAGTGCTGCTGGGTGTGGCCCACCTCCACAGAGAAAAAAAATACAACAATATTTTCAAATATTTTTAGGGTAGATGACATAGGGGTTACCTTGCTTACCTTGCATGCATGCAGCTAACTTTGGTTTTCCCCCTGCACCCTGTATGGTTACTAAAGCACCTCCAAGAGTGACTCCTGTGCACAACCAGGAGTAAATCCTAAGCACTACCAGGTGTGACCCAATAACAAATAACAGCAAAAACAAACAAACAAACAACAACAATACTAGTCTCCAACTTCAGTTTTAGGATTAGAATTTATGTTTATCTGACAATAAATACAGTACTGGATTTTGAAGCAACGAACCTTATTCATTTAAGGATGGAGAGACTCAGGTCCCACGGGAAATATCTAAAGGCAAAAGAATTTGGCTGTGAAGCATGGCTGAAACGAGTGTGCATTGTCAACTAATTTTATAGCAGAAAACTGCATCTGTTAATCAATGAATCAAGGTCATTTTTGCGAGACACCAGCAGTATGACTAATGATTTCTTTGAAATCAGAATAGTCAGATGCTATAGAAACAATTCATGAACTGCTAATAAATATCTTAAAAGGTTTCTCACGTTGGCATCTCAAACAAAGGTTGTATCTCAGTCTTCTCTTCAACTTCCTTGACCATATTGTCCCTGGCTCCCATTGAAATCCATAATTGGCATTCGTTGCACCAATTCCCAACTATGTGAAATGGAATGTCTCATCCAATTGGTTGGAGTAGGCTCGAAATGACTGAAACCCTTTATTAGGATGACATATCTTCCCCTGGTTCGACACTTCAGCCTTATACATAAAACCAAATAGGATTTTATACTATTCATACGCATATTCGAGAAGCTCCTTGTGTTCAAAAAGGTACTGACTTCTTGGGGATCTCTCAGAATGAAAACCAGTTTGTTTTGCTACTATTTTTATTTTTTTTTTTTACAAAAGACGGTACTGCCATATTTGTATTTAGTGATAAACTTGATGAAGGCCTCTGAAAGGATACATAAGAAAAACCCAAAATGTACTAGTTTCTGATTATAGAATTTATTGTGTTTTGGAGGGAAGGGGGTCACACCAGGAAGGGGGGTTACTCCTGGTTCTGTATTGGGGGAACCATTTGCAGTGCAGGGAATGGTCATGGGCTCAACCTTGTGCAAGCCATTCATCTTACTGTCATCCTGTAGTATAGCTCTCAGTCCCATAGAACTGAATTGCCAAGCTGTGTAGTTTGGGGACAGTGAGTGGGGAAGAACAAATATAGAGGAAAAGTGATACCAGCACATTGGGGATGGTTGTAGGGAGGAAATATCGTCCCACCATCTTCTCTCTCAATTGTCATAGTCCAAAAGCCCCAGTAAAAGACACAAAGTCCTACACACATGAAGAGTGAGTTGTGGTTCATTAGATAAGAGTGCCTTAATCATTTCCCAGACTTGGCTTCTTTTGACCTCGTGCCCTTCTCTGTTCTGACCTCTTGGTTGCTCCTCTATTCTCCTTCCCCGGGCTCCACACTCAGAAGATTTGTACCTTGTAGCCCCTTATATTGTAAAATTGTAGGGGACCACAGGGAGGCTAAATGTCCCCCCATTTGAGAAATGCTGCATTAGACCCCTGTATGCTTTCCTACTGTATTGCTCATTGAGCCCCTGTAATTGCAAAACCCAAACCAACTCTGCTAATTAAGCTCTTCCCGGCCAGCTCACTGGCTCTGTGACAGTCCCTAGTTAAAGCCCAGTTTGTCGTTTTTTTGTCAGTCAACCAAAACTGTTGTTTTCTTCCGGAAAACTGGCTGCTTTTAGCCTCTGGCATTGCTTTTGTGAGACTTTAATTCCAGCAAGTCACTCGTTTTCCTGACCAAGGCTCAGAAATCATGCCAGAACTTCCTTAACTGCTTTTAGTTTGAGACAGGTAGTAGGGTGGTATGAGGAAATTGTGGTGGGCTTGGTTGGGATTTAAGACAAATTGTCAAGTCATTTTGGGAACAGGAGAGATATGAAAATAATGACGAAAGCAACTAAATCAAATTACTTAGACTGAAGTGTTTGGGCTGCATTTTAAAATTCTTCCATTTATTGCTTAATTAGTCCTAAGCAGAAAACTAAAAGCACTGCTGACGAGTGACATTTTCAAAAATAAAATGTGGAAAATGTTTTTCTGATAATGGCCTCCAATGTCAAGATGACTGAGGAATAATTGTTTTTCTACCTTTTTACCATTCTCCTTAATTGTGTTGACTTCTGCAAAATAGGGAAAGAGGCTGGATCAGAAACCTTTTTTAACCTTTTGTATTTTTGTTCTCAAACGCATTTCATCTTTATTGAAGGGATTCCTTACTAGCAAAAAAAATAGCCTAAGAATTCCCACCTGCTGGACAGGTCATTTGTAAGACATGTCTTACATACATAATACATGCTTTTTGCCAACACCAATAACCTATCTCTGTATTAAGGTGTCTCCCAAATGGTGCTTGAAGGGAAATGACAAACTTTACCACAAAATAATTGGGAATATTTCTCTTGCCTTCCTAGAGTATCCCCTGGTATCACCTTAAGGTCAATTCTTCTTGTGACCTTGAGGACTTTGGGAGACTACATGGTAGTTGCCTATTGAAGTTCATCTCTTGCATCAACTGTAGCCAAGCCTGGCAAGACCCATCCTAAGTCACAGGTAAGTGCCCTTAAAAGACTGGCAGATGGTGAGGGAAGCCAAGGCGTGTCCACCGGGGAGACACGTGCAAACAGTCATCTGGAATGTTTGACATTTGTTTTGAAACTACCTTCCTACCCAAGACCCTTTGCCATCTGTCTGCCCTCCCTCCCAACACCCACCGCTGGATTCCCACAGGGCCCCATTGTCTGCAGTTCCTGTTTCTCAGGGGCGGAGCTGTGGGGGGCAGCCCTGGGTGCCATAATAGGCACCTGCAGCCAGCACAATGGGCTGTGGGTGCTTGTGGGAGAGACAGATTGATGTATTGTGCATGGGGGAGGAGGGCTGTCACTTGAATCCATGTGAACCCAGCCTTTAGGGCCAAGGGAGATTGACAGCTTTTGTAGGTTGCATTTCTTTTTCAAAGCTTGGCTTTAATAGACAGTAAGTTTGGGGCCCCAGGCTTTCACTCCCATAATTCTAACAGGGCAATCACGAGCATTCAGCATTTCTTTTTACCCCCCTTGTTACGCATTAAATGATTTCAGTAAAGGAATGTGCAGCATTAATTAGAATTTGTTAGCAGATACCAAGGGGAAAAGTTTCTTCACAACAACTATAGGAGGTGTCATTTGTACAAAGCCCGTTTTGTTTTCCTTGCCCATTACATTATCAGTGCAATATGTAAGGTAGTGATTCTTTTCATTGAAATGAAGTGGAAAGCTACTAAATCTTGTTTTATTCTCCGGAAAAAGAATAAGGTCCTTAACACTTATCTTTTAACTTCTTTCATTTCCGAAGATTGGTGTTTACTTTTGCTTTCAGCTCTCCCCATTTACAGATCTGGGGGCTTGTGTATCCAGTTTTGTGTACCATTTAGCTCGTACAATGGCAAGCAACCTTTCTCCAGAGAGATGAGGATTGTTTCAGGTGAAAAGAGCTATGGATAGTAATGAAAATCACTTGATGCTGGGGACCTTTTTGGTAATCACACACACAGAGAAATGGCCAGATAAGCATTGTGCCCTAAACGATGATAAAGTCATTTCCTCTAGCGATGACAGCAAATTTATGGTACTTATGGAAGATTAGGGGAGTGGCCAAAGTATAGTTTTTTTCATAGAACACATCTCTAAAACAGGCCAAGTTTATTTTAGACAGCATCAATATATTCACACACATACTCCCAACACCTACCATCCTTGCTTTAGTTAAATGACCTGGGCTTTGTTTTTCTCTAATTTTTTATTCCTGATAAACTTGCAGAGGAATAAAACAAATTTCAAACATGATGTTGTATGAATGCACGTTTTGTCATCAGATGAACTGGTAAAATGTTAAAAATCACTGGTGTGTGTGTGTGTGTGTGTGTGTGTGTGTGTGTGTGTGTGTGTATGTTTAACAACCTTCCTATATAAAATCATTTTCTCTATGGAAGGAGTTAAAGGCTAATTGAATGGGAATTTCCTCGCCCAATTGTTTTATTTAAATGTGTTAAGGGCAACAGTGAGCAATATTGATTGTCTACCATTCTTTCTCAGGAAGACCATATTCCCACACAGTGGTCGGGCTCTGTCTGTAATAATAATCTGGTGCCCTGGCTTTAAAAGTAGTGGAGTGATAATAATTAGGGGGTGCGACACCGAAATTTCAATGCAGGATGCAAGATTTCGCCAGGCAGGGCATGAAAATTGCAGACTGGGGCTAGTCAGCTCTAAGTACTAATTAACTAATTAATCAGGTGCTGAAACCAAGTGAATGCAGGGTACCAGGCCAGCCATCTCAAGCCCTGAGGTTTATGTTCTTTCCAGACAGAGCTGTCTTTCTTCTGGGTTTTGAATCCAATCAAAATTGGGGGTGGGAGGATATGGCTTCCTATTGTCAGTCAGTCTAGGGTTTTTGTTTTTGTTTTTTGTTTTTTTTTTTTTTAGAAAACAGAAAAACATGTCCTTCTGATAATAACTGTGCTGGGCAAAGCTGGCAGGTCAGGCCAAGCCAGTAACTTCTTGGCTGTAAAGTATTTATTTCAGGGCTGGTGTGTCTGGGGGATGGGGTGGGGGGGGGTCAGCAGGGCTAGGCCGTGTTTGTTTGGTGTTTTCTTCTACTGTCATTTTTTTTGCCCCTTGGAGAAGGAGAAACCTCTCTCATTTTGGGTTGATCTTAGATCTTTCGCCTCATCCCCCGTTTATGTAAATGAGAAGAGTCCAATTACACGTCTGGAAAAAGGGTTTAATGAATCGTGAAGAAGCCTGGTTTGCAGAGAAAGGGCACAATTCCTTCGCCTTCGCCTTCTCCTCTTCCTCCTCCTCCTCCTCCTCCTCCTCCTTCTCCTCTTTTAGATTTAACTTAGAAACATGTATGGTGTTTAAGGAAGCTGATGATAACAGCTGCCTGATTACAGCAGTTTATTTGACCTGGGCATTTTCCTATTTACCGGTTATTGAACAGATTTTGATATGTTGCATTTTCTCTTGATCTGCAAAGCTTCCTGGACACTGCTACCAGGCCACCACCAACACTGCTTTCTTACTCTCCACCCCCACAGCCCTGCAATTAAGGGACGCATTATATGTTGATAGTTTCTTCCATTGTTTGTTTGTTTGTTTATGATTTTAGCTCAACCATCATTTCTCTCAATACAGTTTTTGCTCCACTACATTGCCACGAGCAAGGATTATATCATTAGGAAAGGGGTCGTTGAATTGGAGGGAGACTATTAATGCCTTCTTCACTCTATGGATTCACAGTCTGCTGTTTGAGCTAGTTCGAGTTTTAGGAGGGTTAGAGATGAGGGACCTCCCCTTCTCCCTCGAGGTACTCAGTTTGCCACGGGATCAGGAATGTCATAGTTACTTTAACCCCCCCCCCTCCTTCTTTAGTCTTTGGAAGGAGACCTGCACAGGCCATATCTCCAAACTCATTTCTTTTTCTTTCTTTCTTTTTCTTCTTTTGAATGCCACAAAACATCTTGTGAGGATCGCCCCCGGGGTGGGGGTCAGGAGAGGGGTAGGGGCCGGTCGAATCCATGCCGTGTCCGCTGTTTCCTGAGAATGTGCTAAGTAGTCAAGTGGCCCAGAAGGGGTCCAGGGAGAGCAAGTTCGAAATCACACGCCTGGCAGCATTCGCTCAGCCACCTCATTAGGCACTTGGAGGAAACTGAGGCCCTCCGAGGGGGTGGGTGGGAACGCATGGCGGGGAGGGGGAGCCCCGGGGCTGCTTCGATGACCCAGGACCTCACTGCCTGGACGGCGTGGCGGGGGTGGGTGGGTGGAGGAGTGGGCCGGACAGACCGAGCGCTTTGCCCGCTGCCCGCGGCGCGGCCAGCCCCCCGCCCGAGAGCGGCTCCACCCCGGCCGCTGCCGCAGCCGCCTCCCCGGGCAGCGCCGACTCCGCCGGAGCGGCTCCTCGGAGGACGCGGCCGAGCGGCCGAGCCAGCGTGCAAAGGGGGCGCAGCGCTAGGCCAGCGCCGCCGCGTGGAGGGCAGCGCGTGGGCCGCCGCCTTCGGCCGAGGCGGGGCCGGGGGCGGCGCTGGCGGCCGCGGGGCCGGGGCTGGCCGGGGGCTGGGGCCGCTCCGGCCCGGAAGGAGCAGCGAGGCGGCGCCGCAGGCTGCAGGCGGGGCGCACGCTGCCCCCCCTCGGCCCCCCGCTGCCCTCCGGGGCCCCGCGACCAGGTGAGCATCGAGCCGCGAGCCAGTGGGGAGGCGAGCGAGCAGGATGGAGGAAGCACCGCAGGAGGCCGCGGCCGAGGTAGCCGAGCCCTGGCTGAGCAAGTGGGAACGCCAGTGCCTGGCCGAGGCCGAGCAGCGGGAGCAGCTGGCTCCGGAGCTGCAGGAGGCGGGAGCCGCGGCCGCCTCGGGGCTGCAAGGCGAGCGGCAGAAGCTGTGGCATCTCTTCCAGCTGTCAGCCAGCGCGGTGGCCCAGCTCTACCAGAACGTAGGGGGCGCCCAGCCAGCACTGTCCATGTGGGACCTTTTCCAGCACGCGGCCGTGGCCGTGACCAGCCTGTACAAGGAGAGCGGCGAAGCCCACCAGCGAAGTTTTGACCTGGGCGTCCAGCTGGGCTGCCAACGGCGCAGCAAAGATTTGCTGGAGTGGGCCAGGAAGGGCCGCAGTACCATCTACCGCGAAGAGCTCATCAGTTTCCTCTGTGGCAAGGGCCCCCCCACGCCGTGCACCCCCAGGCTGCCACAGAAGCCTGCTGCCAGCGGGGCTCAGCAGGCCCAGGAGACCAGCTCCTCGGGCGACGTGGATCTCCGGCCTTTCCACGAGGCCAACGCCCAGCAAGGCTTGAGCGGGATCCGGGGGAGCATTGGTGGCGTGTACCCCGGGGCTCCCGGCTCGCCGGTCCAGGCCAACGGGGTGACTGACCTCAGAAATGACCTCCCCCGGGAGGATGGTCTGGGTGCCGGCGATGCTGCAGGAGAGGTGGCCCTAGGCCTGGACCGTGCAGGGAGCCGCAAACGCACTTCGGCCCAGTTTGGAGGTGACATCTTCGACGCCCCGATCTTCAAGCGCAACCGACTGCTTTAAAGGCCTTGTAAGGGCCCCCTCCTCCTGGTTGCAAGCTCGGGAACCTCACCTTGCACTTGCTTGGCGAGATGCCCCTGGAGCCCAGCTTTCCTTCAGTTCAATAGTTTGGTATCCAGTTGGCCCTAAGAGGTCTCTGTGACTGTCTCTCCCAGCTCCCCGCTATGTTACCCCCATCACAGCGCCCCTCATTTCAAACTACTCATACTGCTGAGCAGGGAGGCAGCCTGGTCCACCTTGTGCACAATTCTATTATTTCTCGGTACCAGTTGCTGGAGCTCAATAAATGTTTGTGAAATGAATAAATGTGACCCGCCTTAAACATGCGCGAAGGGACTGGCCTAACAGCAACTGGCGGGGTGATTGTGAACCTTGTCTTTGTGCTAGGTTCCACTAGCCAGTGCATGGCGCATGGGCAGCAAAGATGTCTAGAAGGCTGGACAACCATGTGAGATCGGAGGTTTCTTCCCATAACTGCTTCCCCCGATGGTGCACCTCACTTTTTACCAAGTGTGCAAGTCATAACATACTTTTTTCTAAATGGGTTCTGATTTGGGGGGACTGATGGTGGGAAGGGGCATTGTGAGATTTGCTTTCTACTAGTTCTCTTTTCAGGAAAGGAAGGAATAGTTGAGAGCCCAAGCAATGGGGGATGTGCCCTCTGCTACTGCGAGCCTGTTTGGAAGTGGGAGTAGCCAGGTCAAGCAGGTTTTATTTAAGGCTATATGGAATGGTTTAACTAAAAAGCTTTGGGTTGGAGCATATAGTACCAGAGATCAGCAGGTCACCTTGCATGCTGTCTACCATGGATCTCTCCCGAGCACTAGCCCAAGCCCCCAAATTCACTGTTTGGTGTGTAGGCAGTCATCTAAATGTTTGTTTACCGAAGTGTTTTACCTGTCATTTGGAACACTATCTCCTTAGGGCCACAGAGAGGTGAATTCATGGCTATCATCTTCAAGTTTCTGGTATGGTGCTTCCATTTTGCTCTCCCTCCCTGAAAAATCAGGAAATGGTGCGAATAGATTAGATTTTAGATAAAGCAACAATCCGTAGTCAAGAAGAATTTCTGGCCTGCGAATCACTGTTGCATGGTTAAAACTTGCATGATCGCTTCCCAGATCTTACCTTCATGCAAATTGCATTTAGCTCCTGAGGCTAAGTCACTGGCCTTTTGAGTGCTTTGTCATATGCTATCATAAAAGATTTTCCTCCCTCGACCTACAGGGTGTCTAGGGAGAGGGGCTGGGAAGTGAAGAAAGTGGAAGCAAAGTAATAACTTCTGCTTTTACTCAGGTAGGCTAAAGTGACTCAAGTAAAAGTGATGGAAGGGTGGTGGTAAGATTATGGAACTGGTGGGGAGAGGTGTTAAAATTCCCCAATCTGGGCTGAGAGTGAGAGCTGAAAGGCCTAGTCACACATTCTACATGTGGGGGAACCCAGCATCTGCAAGGCACCTTAAACATGAGGCAGGGTGGAACTTTTGAGCACCACTGAGGAAGGCCCCAGTGTTAAAAACTCAAAAAACAAAACCATCCCCAAGTCCCCAAGTTTCATCTTACTGTGCTTAGACCAGCACATATTGAGATGGATGAGTAATACAGTAATACCATTCCTCGGGATGAGTAATACAGTAATACCATTCCTCGAGATTCATAGAAGACCAAGGTTTTTGTCATTAATTTTGGAGTATATTGGTTATTGCATTCAAAACACAAAGCAAATTCCTGATCAAAGAAACACTTGCAGGGCCAGAGCAATGGCACAACGGTATGGTGTTTGCCTTGCATGTGGCTGATCCAGGACAGACCTCGGTTCAATCACTGTGGTCCCATATGGTCCCTGAAGCCAGGAGCAATTTCTGAGCACATAGCTAGGAGTAACCCCTGAGCGTCATTGGGTGTGGCCCAAACCCCCCCCCAAAAAAGAAAAAAACACAAACCAAACCAAACCAAACAAAAAACATTTGCAATTAAAGAGCTCTGTAAGTACTTACTAAAGCTCTGTGCTAAAAGGCCAGAGTGATAGTACAGATGGTAGAGCACCTGCCTTGCAACCTGCTGATCATGGTTCAATCCTTGGCATCCCATGTGGGTCCCTGACCACCACTGCCAGGAATAGTTCCTGAATGTACCATTTGGAGTAATTCCTATATATCGCTGGGCACAGACTAATATTTATAAAAAGCACTGCTATGTCTCAAAAGGATAGAGAAAAAAAGAAAAAATAAAAGAAAACTTGGGCCAAAGTGATATGATATTGGGTAGGGCACCTTGCATGTGGCTGGCTTGGGTTCGATCCCTGGGACCCCATATTGCCCCTCGCAGTCATGACAGATCCCTGCATGCAAATAGATCCTGGAGTTAACCCTGAGTAGCACTTGGCATGGTTCAATAAACACCCACACAAACCTTATCCTCAAAGAACACGTTCTACTTGAAAGAAAATAATCTAGAAAACATTTTCAACTGGACAAAAAGTGCCCACAGGCCATATAAAAAAATTCAGAGAAATGAAATCCTCTTTGCCAAAAGGGCTCCAGCTTATGAACCAGATGGCCTTGGACCCTGGCCAAGAGAATGGTAGGTAGAGAGGGCTCAGAAGAGGGATGCCAATGAGAGAAGGGTATCTCACAGTTTGGGGGACCAGGAAGAGAGCTCATGTTTTAGGGCATGTGCCTAGCATGTGCAAGGCCTTGAGTTCCATGCCCAGCACTGTTGGCCTTGTTCCTGGTAACCTCTGCACACCAGATCATCGACCCGTGCCTCGCTCAGGCCAAGCAGAGTAGGGGGCAGCCTCTACCAAAGCAAAATAAAACAATAGCAAGAAATGAACACAACTGGAGGTGACGGGAAGTAGAACATTGGATGTCAGGAGTCACGGGAGTTGGGTAGGAAAGGCAGGGAGCAAGGCCTAGAGGGGTTCATGCCTGGCCCACAGACTGGAAAAAGAAAGAGCCAACAACCTGTCACTAATCTGCTTTATGGAGACTGATGTGGCAGGAAACCCAGAGGCTTTTCAGCAAGGATGGAGTGCAGAGCTTTGTGCTCAGGGTAGACCTGGTTCAAGGCTCTGAACTAGGGGATCACCAAAGGCTTAGCCCAAGGAGTGTGGCTGTTGACCTCAGGTAGACTTACCCTGCACAGCCTCTATTCCCTGCCTGCAGGGGGCTGGGAATATCTCCTGAAATTCTGTGGCCAGGGTGCTTGAGGGACAGATACATTTACTTCTCTGGCGGTCCATCCTGTCATCCCAGATGTACTGTGGGACCCAGTGATGATGTCAGAAATCTGCCAATGTCCTCAGCAGATACAAACACCTCAGCCTTGTTTTAGACTTCCCCAACCCTCCAGGTAACATAGGAGGAAACACCATTGGAGGGTAAGGGCACCTCTGGGAGGCTGAAAAAGCCAGATTCCAGCTGGGCTAGCTTGTGGAGGACCACTTTCGAAGGCACCCCAGCAAACCCTGCCTTTGCTACTGCTTTGTCCCCATTGCTGAAAGATGGAGGTCTTTCTGGCTTTAGGACTAACTGAACAAGGGCAGGTTTTGTAACAGACAGCAAGACCTTTCTCTGTAAATTGTTTCCTCTACAGTGGTCCTGGCTTAGCTCAGAGCTGGCCTGATGGGGCCAAGCAGTCAAAATTTGTTACTGCAGGCAGCAGAGGGCTTGAGTCCAGAGGGGCTGAGTCCAGAGGGGCTTGGATCAGACAGAACCAGGTAGAGTTGGGCCCTTCCTCCTCCTCTCCACGAAAGGCACCTGAAGCCTAGCACTAATTTCTGGGCGATTTCCCCAAAGTTCCCTTTAGCCTCCAGCATAACGATTAGATTCAGCTTTTTGCAAAGAGCCTTGCAGAGTTGCTTAGGAACTGAAGGCCTCAGAACACCTTCCAGGTGAATCAAATCTCAATGGCAAGGTCTGGGTTGTGCGTAGGCAGTGGTGATTGTAATGCAGAGTGAAACCTGAAGCCTCACTGGGAGGGCTGGGGTTCATTCAAGGGGGGTGCATTTCAAATTGATCACTGATGGACCACTACCCCAGGCTGGCTTAAAATTGAAAATCCTCATACGTAGCTATTTTAGAATGATTGAAGTCACAGCAGTATAAGACGTTAGATAGGCCTCAGGGATGCAGCCTGAGAACTCAATATCTGTATACACAATTCAGTGCTCTCCACCCAAATCTCACCATTGATCCCCCCTTTTTTTACCCAGTTTACCCATGTCTTCTTCTTTTGTTTGTGCTGTTAACATAGACATTTTGTTCTTACTGTTTAAGTAGTATTTCCCCCCACTATCACCTATGAGTGTAGTCACGCAGTATTTGCAGATCTCTGACTTAGTTTTTTTGGGTGGGGGCTATTCTTGAAAAGGTGCTCCAGAAGTGCTGGAGGAAGGACCAAAGGAAGGAGTGGCACCAAATCAGGTGAGCTGCAGACAAGGCCAGCTCCTAACCGCCATACCATGGTCTCTCAGCCCCTTTGACATAGACAAATGCCAAATGCCAGCTATTACACTTATTAACCTGAAGAATAAAAAAGCGCATGCACAGACATGTATGCACATTTTTATGTCCATGGTGCAGCATTACATCCAATTGCCCAAATATGTAAACAATCCAAACACACTCTGAGGGCTAGAGCAATAGTACAGAAAGTCGAGTATTTGCTTGTAAGCAGTCAACACAGGCTTGAACTCTGGCACCCCATATGTTCGCCTGAGCACCACCAGGTGTGATCCTTGAGTGCAGAGCCAGGAGTAGTGCCTAAACACCACAGGGTGTAGTCCCAAAACAAACAAAATAAAAACCCCAACAAAACACCCAATGCCTGCTGACAGATTAATGTTTAAAAGAATATAACTCTGGTATAAAAGGAAATAGAAACTTCCCATCTGTGACACCATGAATGAATCTAGAGGGATTATGCTGTATCTTTTGATTTATTTAATTTTCATTTTGGTTATGGGGGCCACACTCAACAGTACTTAGGTCTTACCCTTGGCTCAGGGATTGGGGGATCATATATGGCAAGGAAATGGTACGGGTTTGAACACATGCCAGTCAAGCTCTTTCACTCCTGCCCTGTCTTTACAGCCCTGGTGAAGTCAGTGAGAGTTAAGTATCATATTGAAGGAGGGTGTTCTTTTTATAACTCAAACCTAACTACAATCATGTTTTTAATTCCGGTGTTTAAATAAAGATATTATTTTAAAAATCAATTCTGGACAAAAACTGGATGGTGAAAGGAGATAAAGTGATATGCATGATACCTCTTCAGTAGTAATATTGCAAACACAGTATCTAAAATGTAGAAAAGGGAAGAAGAGAGAGAGAAAAAAATGTTTGCCTTGGTGGCAGGCAGGGGAGAAGGCAGGGAGTGGATGGGAGGGTTACTGGAAACATTGGTGGTGGAAAATGTGCACTGGTGAAGGGTATTGGTGAAGGGTCTGACTGATACTTAATCATGAACAACTTTGTTACTGTGAATAAAAATACCAACTTGTATTACAAAAATGAGTTAAGTACCATAGATATATCATTTTGCACATTTCATCTATTGTCTTTATTAATGCACAGAGGAGAAGGCAGCGGGTCCAAAACTTGTTATTCGGTGAAATTTCTCAATTTTTGTCCCTGCTCATTGGGATTAAAATTGACATAACATTATTTCCAGATAGGCAACATGATGTGTTTGGTATTTCCAGGATCAGAATGATGGTTGGAAGAACTGAGCAAAGGCTGTGCACGTGGGAGGCCTAGGTTCAGTTCCCAGCACCATATAACCCTCTGAGCACTGCTAAGAGAGATTCCTGAGCACTTCCAAATGTGGCTTCTCCCAAAGCTAAAATCTTTCTATGTGCTGTGAAATGATCACAGTAAGTTTAGTTCATTTCGATCACTATTTACAATGATAAACTTCCATTTTCTTGTGATGAGACCTTTTTAAGAGGACCCAGTGGGTTTCTTGGGGCCACCCTTACTGAATGGTGCTTGTTGTCACTCCAGCTATACCCAGTGGTATTGAGGACCCAACTCAGGACATTGCAGTGCTGGGTATGTTTTGCCCTCCATATCCCTGTGATGAGAATTATATTTATTTTATTTTATGTTTATAGTTGCTTTATTAGACATGAGCATGCATAAGTGTACACATATTTTATACATACAGATATACACAAATTCAGACAAGTTGTAAGAATATTAGAGCATGAACATGAGATCATCTGGGATCCAATCTAGGTATTGCCATCAATAAGTCATCTGCTCTACAAATTGAACCACATCCCTAGCCTCTTCCTCCTCGTCTTTTCTTTTCTCATCTTCTTTTTCTTCTTCTTCCTTTTTCTCCTCCTCCTTTCTTCTTTTTCTTCCTCTTCTTCATCTTCCTCTTCTTTTTCTTTTTCTCTTCTTCCTCCTCTTCCTCTTATTCTTTCTCCAATTCCTCTTATTATTATTATACTCCTCCTAGTTATACTCCTTTGTTACTCCAATTACGTCTTTCTATTCTTCCTATTCCTCTTCTTTCTCTTTTTTTCTTATTCTTCTTCCTCCTCCTCCTCTTCTTTATATTTTTCCTCTTCTTCTTCCTCCTCCTCTTTTTCTTCTTCCTCTTCATTCCCTTTTCATTTTTACTCTTCTTACTCTCCATCTTCCTTTATTCCCCTTCTTCCCCTTCTTTCTCTTCCTCTTCTCACTTTTCCTCTAACTCCTCTTATTATTTATTATTCTTTTCCTGGGTCACTGGGACTCCAATGATTCCTATGTTATTTCTGTTGAGCTAATCAAAGACTTCTATTTTCATTTGTTCACATTCTTCGAGTAGCTTATCCATTGTCTTATCATTTGCTTTAAGGTTCTTTTCCAGTCTCTTCTGCTGTATAGAGTTGTTTTGCATCTCATTCTCCAGCTCAATGCTCTTACTTCGTTGGAGAGACTTTCTATTGAAGTTTTCAATTCATCTACTGAGTTTTTTAGATGTTATTTCAGTATGAATTTTTCTGATTTCTATTTTTATATCCTCTTGATTCTTATTTGTATTCCATTTAACTTGGTCTATGCTTTCTTTGAGCTACATGAACATCCTCCATATTTCTTCTCTAAACACCTTATCTGAGAGGCTACCTAGCTGGTTGGTATTTTCAGGTCATCAGAGCAGCCATCTTTATTCTCTGTACATGGGTTTTTCCTGCATTGTTTCCCCATTGTCACACTTGTAGTGTGGTTTTTACTGTGGTTTTTATGTGCTGTGGTGGGGTTCATAAGTTAGAAGATGTGCATGGCTGCACACTCCTCTGGCTACACCTGTATTGGGTGGGGACAGCTTACTGGGTTTGGGCCCTGAAGAGATTATATTCACTGGCATCTTCTTGGCTGCCTCATGCAGAAAAGCAGGCAGGGAGCAAGGGCGGTAGTCCTTTATAATGGCTCTCTTGTGCCCAAACACACGGTAGGAATCAGCACCCACTTTTATTGTGTGGGGACAGCCTACTGGGTTTGGACCCTAAAGAGATTATGTTGGCTGGCATCTTTTTGGCTGCTTCACACAGAAAAGCCTGTGATGAGAATTTTAAAGATTTAGTCTCAGCAACACTTAAATATGCAATATGCCAATAACTATAATCATTGGAATGTTTTACATACTTATGTATTTATCATAAATATCTATTACAGTATTTAGTTATTTTAGAACTTTGGGTTTGAATCTTTTGACTCCTCTCTGTTCATTTTGCTTCTCCCAGCTCCACTATATCCCTCCCTCCAAAGAATGTCCTTTTGTTGAGCTTCTGTGAGCTATGGGAGTTTCTGTGTTCTTCTGTGAGCTTGTTTTTGTTCTTATTTTTCACATCTGAGAAAACATGGCATTAGGGTTTCTCCATCTGACTTACTTTACTGCACATTGTACCTTTGATGTTGACCCATGTCATCAAATGGCATGGTTTTATTCTTTTCTGTGGTTGAATATTAGCCAATAGCATGGCTACATCACACGGACCTGATTCATTCCTCATTGCCTCTTTTCTTTGGGGCGACACCCTATAGGGACAGTACTCCTGGTTCTGTGTTTAGGGAACCAAATGGGATGCAGCAGGATTCAACCCAGGTTGACTGCTTACAAGGCAATCACCCTTCCTGCTGTACTATCACTCCAGCCCCTTTGCCTTTTCTGAGTGCCAGACTTTTCCCCTACAGCTGTGTCTTGTACCTGATGCCCCCTCTCCTTCCTCACCCAAAGGACTTCCAAATGGATGTTACGAATCATAGTCCTTGCTCACTTGGTGCCACAGTGACTGTTTGCTGAGTGCTGTGTTTGACTTCTAGTACCTTGTGCATGATATAATTCTCTCCAAATTCAGAGCCTGGAGGAAGGTTCAAGGTCATGGAGTGAGACTCAGCTATTCCTTTTAAGGTGGTGGCAACTGCCCTTAACACAGACTTTGCTGGGTGCAAGAAAAGACCATATTGGATACTCTAAGTTATTTTATGTAATGGCCTTTGAAGAAGCTATGGATAAGGTAGACCAGAAAACTGGCATTGCAAAGCCATACTGGCAAAGTGGAATGTTCTCTTTCCAGTGCTCTGTGTTCAGGGAGTACAGATTACCCCTTGCCAACACCACTGTCCTCTGCCCACCAGCCATATTGGATCACTTGACCTTTGCTGAACTGTGATCATTCTGGTGCTTGCATTCTTGATTGTGTTGACATTCCCCAGAAATTCTGTTTTTTTTGTATCTTTGCTTCACATTTATCTTTACCTTTTTATTCCTCCTGTGGACAGGAACTATGTTTTGGATCAGGGTGGAGAAATAGTACAGGGACAAGGCAATTGCCAACCCTGGTTTGATTCTCGGCAATGCATATGATCTGAGCTTGGATGGAAATGATACCTGTGCGCAGAGCCAGGAGTAAGCCCTGAACCTTGCTGGGTGTGGCCCCCAAGGCAAAATAAAACAAAATAAAAGCAAACACAAAAACCCAGTTTTATTAAAGTATAAGAGGCTTTGCCAGTACATTTGTTTTAGCTGTATAATAAATACAAAGAAGTATTGGGGCTGGAGCAATAGCACAGCAGGTAAGGTACTATTACCCTTGCACATGACTGACCCAAGTTTGATCCCTGAATCCTGGCATCCCATAGGGTCTTCAGAGGCCATCAGGGGCGAATCCTGTGTGCAGAGCCAGAAGTAATGCCTAAGCCTGCTGGGTTTGGCCAAAACAAAACAAAACAAAACAGATGTACTATGTATGTTTATTATGAAATGACAGGTGCTAGAGGGATTGTATAGCCTGAAGGCATTTACTTGCCTTGCATGCGCCAACCTGGTTTCATCCCAATACACACCATGCTCCCCATCAGGCTTGATCCCTGAGTACAGGGCCAGTAGTAAGCTCTGAGCACCACTGGGAATGGCCCCAAACTAAGATCAAACCCACAAAGTTCATTAGAGTATGCCTAGTTAGCATCCCACATTAGACACAGTTAATATCAGGATTCAGTCTCTTTAAAACATCTCTGCTCTGCATTCTTATGATTTGGCACAGGGGAAGGGAGACTCCTAATTAGTGCTAGGGGCCTCCCTGCTCCACCTCCGCCAATTCGCTGCCAAACAGGGTAGAAGTTAGTTTAATACTGTTTGGGCCAGGAACAACCCAGTTCTGTGCAGTACTAGTACCTTGATGTTGTATTGTTTTGTTTTTGGGTCACACCCAGCGATGCTCAGGGGATACTCCTGACTCTGTACTCAGGAATTACTTCTGGCATTGCTCAGGGGATCTTATGGGATGCTGAGGATTGAACCCAGGTTGGCACGTTTAAGGCAAACTTGCTACCCTACCCGCTGTGCTATTGCTCTGGCCACCCATGCTGTATTTTTTGATACCTTCATGCTGATGCAAGTTGGTGTTCATGCACTGCCTAGTTTCCTCTTCAGACCCGTGATTGCTCTTGTCAGTTTGTATCTCCCTCAGCCTCATTGGAGGGCTGGCCCTTAAGTCTCACTTCATGGGGATTTTTCCCTCCTCTCTTGCAGCTTCATTGCTTTAAGAGGGCACAACAGATAGCCAGGGGATCTGAAACTTGCTTTGCCAGTAGCCAACCCCAGTTCCCACCACCCACAGGAGTGAGTCCTGAACACCACCAGGTATGCTCTGCCTTCCACCCCAAAGAGCCTTTACACTTTTAATTGTCTTTATTTAAACACCATGATTACACATATGATTGTAGTTGTATGATTTCAGTCATGTAAAGAACACCCCATTTCACCAGTGCAACATTCCCACCACCAATGACCCAAATCTCCCTCCTCCCCACCACACCCACACTTATATTCTGACAGGCTTCTACTTTCCTCCATCATTCACATTGTTTTAGTTTTTTTTTTTTTTTTTTGGTTTTTCGGGCCACACCCGTTTGATGCTCAGGGGTTACTCCTGGCTAAGCACTCAGAAATTGCCCCTGGCTTTGGGGGACCATATGGGATGCCGGGGGATGGAACTGCAGTCCTTCCTTGGCTAATGCTTGCAAGGCAGACACCTTACCTCTAGCGCCACCTCGCCGGCCCTGATTTTATGTTTATATCCTTTTGGGGTTTGGGGCCACACCTCGTGGTAGTGCTCAGAGCTTATTCATGGCTGTTTGCTCAGGGACCATTGCTGGTTGTACTCGAGAGACCATATGAAGTTGCTCTGTCTGGTGCAAAGCAAAAGCCCTACCTGCTGTATTGTGGCTCCGGCCCAATGGTCTTTGTAAACGAGTATTTTCTGATCTATGATTGAATTCAATAGGCAGTTTTAGGGATAATCTTTTTTTTTTCTATGATATTCTCATTATGATAACCCTGTGTTTCATCATCTGAGCTTTAGTTTCCTTAAAAACAAGGATACTTATGTTGGAGCATCACAGTGCCAGAGGGCAACCTGGCACCACTGGCAGGGCTGTGAGATGGGAATGTGTGTACAGAGCAGTCGCACGCCTCCCTTTCTTTTTCTTCCTCAGCTTTTCAAGAATTTAGGAAAAACGATTTCAACTATTTAATGGACACAATATAGTCAAATGCCTCTCTTATTTGGCTCATTCTTCTAAAAATTAATAATGGGGGGCCGGGCGGTGGCGCTGGAGGTAAGGTGCCTGCCTTACCTGCGCTAGCCTAGGAGACGGACCTCGGTTCGATCCCCCGGCGTCCCATATGGTCCCCCAAGCCAGGAGCGACTTCTGAGCGCATAGCCAGGAGTAACCCCTGAGCGTCACCGGGTGTGGCCCAAAAACCAAAAAAAAAAAAATTAATAATGGGCCAGAGAGCTAGTATGCACAGTGGAGAAGACACTTACCTTGCATGCAGTCAACTCTGATGTGATCTCAGGAACCCCATGTGGGTTCATTCACCCCCGGGGGTAACCCCTGAGCACAGAGTCAGGAATAAGCCCAAGCATAGTGAGGGGTGACGATGGTAATAAGTTGAAGTGCTGGCTAAATAGTCCAAGAAAAAGTCTAGAGCACACATGCTCACATACTTCTTCCCTGAAACTCTCTGACTTCTGCCAGGAGTGACCCCTCGAACAGCAAACTGGGGCATCTCCACAATCAGGGTGTATCCCTAAAACTAAAACTAAAACAAAACAATGAAAGGAAAAAAAGAGTGAGCTGAGCCACTTGAATGTTACACAGAAGAGTGATTCCTAGATTCATTGGGCTAAAGAAGGTTCTTGGAAGACCACTGAAGCCTATGTCCAATTTGGGGGCAACTGGAGTGAAAGCCAGCTGGAGCCGGGAGCTTCTCTCTTCCTCAGAAAAAACCTGGAGAGCCCACATGTTCATGGTGGTGCTCAGAGGACATTTTTTAGTGTTAGGGATCAAACCTGGATTAATGGCTGCCACATAAGCATCTTACCTACTCTCTCTAGCCCATTCCATATTGCTTTTGTGACTTTTGTGAGCTTTTTGGCTAGTTTGGAATAATGAACAAACTCAGGGCTTACTCCTGGTTCTCTACTATGGGATTACTCTTGGCTGTGCTTGGGCAATCATAGGTGTTGCTGGGGATCAAACCAGAGAAGGAATTCAAACCAGAGTGCAGGACAAGGGCTATATCCCTATACTTACTCTGGACTAAGTTTCAACTTCACTTATCAAGCCCACAAGGTTTTTGGACACTAACACCCAATTGAGTGTTTAGTTGTGAATATCTTTTTAATTCTTTTGTTTATATTTTTGGGCCATACCCAGCAGTGTTCAGGTCTTACTCCTGGTTTTGCACTCAAGATCACTCTTGTCAAACTCAGAGGACCATATGGTATACTGGAAATTGAGCCCAGGTTGGCTACATGTCAGAGTTGGCTATACTACCCACTGCGTTATCTCTCCAGTCTCTCACCTACCTACTTTTTAAAAATGGGAGTTCATGAGAGCTGGGGGGCAATCAGAGAAAAAATGTTCTTACCTTGTACATGACCAACCCAGGCTTTATTCCCAGGGCCCAACTCACCATCCCCCTTCCAAAAGGTGTTCCTTTCACTTATTTTTTTTTTATTAGAGGCGTAATTGACCAATCTGATGTTTAAAAGGATGCTGTGTGATAAGATGTCTAATGACTTGCTGCCCATATCCATTACGAAAGGATTCCTTTATTTAAGTTCATGGACAAATTCTTCCTACTTATGAAAGATTTTCTAGTTTTTAAAATATTTAAAAAAATTAAAAAATTAAAAATATTTAAGAATATTATTTGGTTGGGGGAGGGGAGGCTAGTATGTGGTGTCAGGAAGTGAGCCAGGTTTCGTGTAGGCAAGGTGAGCCCTTGTGCTCAGGAATCGCTCTCCAGTTCTGAAAGTCTCATGTTAACACTCTAGCTGGGTTTCTCTTCTGATCCTGTCCCTGGACAGTGGTGTGGGTACCCTCATGATTGAAATGTATGTTGGGCATCAGCAGGTGTGTATTGTAATAATGGGCAACTTTGTACCTAACTCTTTCCTGGATGTAGCCAATAGCGCAGGAAGGCTTCAGAAGTTGATATGTCAAGGACCAAGAGTACGCAATGTTTGCAGCCCATATGAGATCTTATACACAGTGTCTAACCTCTATATGTGTTCATACACAGTGTCTACAGCCATGTGTGTTCTTAGACACCATATATGTAAAAAAGCTCAATACTGGGGGGAGGAGTGAGATGGGGGGCTTTGGTGGTGGGAAGGTTGCACTGTTGAAGGAGTAAGTCCTTTTTATGACTGAAACCCAACTACAAACATGCTTGTAACCATGGTGCTTAAATAAAGATATTTTATTTAAAAAAAAACCCAAACAGGTGTGAAAAGGAGCGTGTACAGAGCCTGTAGTTATTCCCATGACAGTATGCTTCAAGGGCAGAGAAACCCTGTATTTTTTAGGCCAAGGGATTTCCCTTTCTAATTTCCTCAATATTTACTAAGCCTATGCAAAACAAAAAGAAAAACAAAAACAAAAAAGGAACCTTGCCACTCCAGCCCTCCCTTTTTCCTCTCCTCTCCTCTCCTCTCCT
Organism: Suncus etruscus; assembly: GCF_024139225.1. Taxonomy (NCBI): domain Eukaryota; kingdom Metazoa; phylum Chordata; class Mammalia; order Eulipotyphla; family Soricidae; genus Suncus; species Suncus etruscus. Next base: position 78,921,074 of record NC_064868.1, read on the forward strand.
CTCCTCTCCTCTCCTCTCCTCTCCTCTCCTCTCCTCTCCTCTCCTCTCCTCTCCTCTCCTTTTTTCTTTTCTTTTCTTTCATTCTCCTGGCTATTGTTTGGTTGTTGTATTTGTTGCTGTAGTGCTTTTTTGTAGTTGCTGGTTTGGGTCTTTTTTTAATTTTTTAATACTTTTTTTTATTTTGTTGTTGGTTTTTGTTTTTCTTTTTGTTATGTTTTTTCTTTTTTCCCTTTCTTCTTTTTTAAATTGATATTTATAACCTCTAGACAAACTCCTCCCATTTTTTGTTTGTTTGTTTGTTTGTTTTATTTTTTATTTTTTGTTTGTTTGTTTTTTCTTTTTTCATTTTCTGCTTTTTTCAAACAGAACTACACAATTTGAATCATCTTGTTTTGTCTCATAAATTGAGGGGAAAATGGATGTTACCAAGAACAAACAATCGTATGAACATTGGGTAGAAATAAAAACTGATCAGACTTAAACACCAAACCCAAAGTCAATGACAACAGAATCGATACCCAATCTTCAACAAGCTATACACAGATGGGACTAGTTTTACTGGCAGTCCGGGGGACAAAGGAGGGAGATGTGGGAACAGAGTTGGAGGGAGGACAACACTGGTGGTAGGAATATCCCTGATTTAATGTCACTATGTACCTTAAAAATTACCATGAAAGACTTGTAATTCACATCAGTCACAATAAAATTATTTAAAAAATCTAACACATTAGCAAGTGTTTATTTTATCTTTAAAGAATAGATATCTGAAATGAGAAGCCTACTGAGATATAAAGAAGTCTTTTCCAATGGAATTTTTAATTTTTATTTTTACTATCCTTGTGTATAATTTTATTGCCCATTCACTAACATATCTCTAGTTACCATCCACTATAGACCTGTTGATCTCCTCTACCTGTTTTCAACACCATTGCCCACTAATAAACACAATTCTGTTACCAGAAAAAAAAAACAAACAGAAAACAAACAAACAAACAAACAAACAAACAAACGAAAGACCTAGAAGGGACCACTAGGACAATGAGAGTTAGAAATGTTCACTTTGGACAAAAACTGGGTACTGAAAGGAGAGAAAATGATAGGCATGATACCTCCTTAGTAACAATATTGCAAATCACATTAACAATAAAATCTGGCCATTGCTTGGTTCATTGATCTCAGTTGTGAAAGCTGAAATCCAGTTAGACAACCTCTTTCACATTCAATTCAGTTCCGTAGCCCCTTAGGCTGTAGGGCTCATGCTCCCTCACACACAGAATCTGGACTTCATTTTACCTTCTGTGTTTGTTGAGACATCATGTCGGCAGAGGTGAGCCAGGGCAACAATGAGGTGTCCTTGTTCAGAGGCTTTAAGGGTGCCTTTCTTTATTGTCACTCTTGAAATGTCCGTCTATGTTATGCTGGAAAGCCTTTCTTAGAGAACTCCTAGTCCTAGAAATAATCCCATGTAATGATGTGAACATTATATTTGTGCAGCTTGTGTCTTGTTTTGTGACTTAGCCCTTCGATTTAAGGGGTTTTATTGAACTAAAGAGGTAATAGTGGGTGATTTTCCTTCTCGTAGAATGCTTGCCTAACACAATTGACCTGGTTTGATCCCTGGAACCCCATATCACCCCCTTGCATCCCATCATAAATGATCGCTGAGGACAGAGCCAAAAGTGTACCCTGAGCACAGCCAGGTGTGCCCCAAGAATAACAACAGAAGAGGGTGTTACACGTGTTAATTATTATTAACACAACATAGGTAGTTTTAGGAACAGATCCCTTTTATTCACTGCTTTGGAGGGGAAGGGACAGGCTTCGGCCTCACTTGGTTGTGCTCAGGGGCTATTTCTGGTTCTGCTCAGGAGAGACCTCTGGCCATGATTAGGGAACCATATGTGGTGCCGGGGATTCAAACTGGATCAATGGACCACAATTCAGCATCTTAATGCTAGATAGTCATTTTAAGGAGAGTATCCAATTTGAGTGTTGTGTGACAGACACACAATGCAAGCTAGATATGCAACTCTAAATTTTCTAGTGGTACACTAAAAAATTAAAAGGTACATCTAATTTAAGTTTGTATTTAAATCAATATAGTTAAAGATGTATATACAAGGTTGTATATACAAATAATATATTTAATTTAGCCCACTGTATTCAAAATAATTTTATTTCAATGTACAATCAATATAAAAATGACTGCTAAGTTTTATATTATGCATCAAGGGTTTGAAACCTAGGGCCAAAGTGATAGAACAGTGGCATGGAGTTTGCCTTGCATGTGGTTGGCCTGGGTTTGATCCCCGGCATCCTACATGGTCTCCAGAACCTGCCAGGAATAAGTAAGTCCTGAGCACTACCAGGTGTGACCCAAAAGCAGAAATCAAATAAACAGGGGGTGGAGAGATAGCACAGTGGTGGGGCATTTGCCTTGCACACGGCCAACCCAGGACTGACCCTGGTTTGGTTCCTGGCTTCCCATATGGTCCCCAGAGACTGCCAGGAGCAATTTTTGAGTGCAGAGCAAGGAGTAATCACTGAGTACTACTGGGTGTGGCTCAAAAACCAAACCAACCAACCAAACCAACAACCCCCCAAAATCAAACAAATACAACAACAAAAAAATGAGTTTGAAACCTGCATTTTTTAAAATTTAGATTTATATCTCACATTCAGACATGACACATTTTGTCCACTCAGTAAGTTCATGTGGCCAGTAGCTCCTATATTAGTTTCCACTATTCTACATGGTTCTGGCCTCCAGGTATTTTTGGGATTTTTGTTTGTTTGTTTTGGTTTTGGGTCACACCCTGAAGTGCTCAGAGATTACTCCTGGCTCCGCACTCAGAAGTCGCTCCTGGCTTTGCGCTCAAAAGTTGCTCCTGGCAAGCATGGGGGGACCATATGGGATGCCAAGATTCAAACCACCTTCTGTTCAAATAAGCTGCATGCAAGGCAAACCTCCTACTGCTGTGCTATCTCTTTGGCCAATCTTGTTTCCAATTTGATGGAGGTTTGTGACACTTTTAATAGTACCATTGTCTAGTACCTGTCTAGAGCACAGGAGGGGGTGGGGTGGGTAGGTGTGACATTGCTGATGGGAATGTTGCACTGGTGAAGGGTGGTGTTCTTTGCATGACCGAAATCCAACTACAATTATATCTGTAATCAATCTGTTTAACTAAAGATATATATAAAATATAATAATAGTATCATTGATCTCAGCTTTGGCCAGAATGAGAACCCCTGTTTGTCTGGCCATTGCTTCAAGAATAGTGATTAAGGTGCTTTTTATATGTGTAAACAGACGTGTGTGTAAATGATGATTTTTGTTTTATAACACTGACTTTTAATTTACACACACTACCCCCTTTTCTCTCATTTTATGTAAAGTTGTGCATGATTGAGTTTCAGTTTTACAATGTCCAACACACTTCACCAGTGCACATTTCCCACCACCAATGTCCAGTTTCCCTTACTCCCAGCTGCCTCTGGAGCAGACATTTTCTCTCTCTCGCGCTCTCTCTCTCTCTCTCTCTCTCTCTCTCTCTCTCTCATTTTTCCCCACTTTTTCCCCCTTTAGACACTGTTGTTTATACTATTGTTAGTGCATAACAATATCTGTTAATAAAGAGATACCATGCCTATCACTTTTTTTTGGGGGGGGTCACATCCGGCAGCGCTCAGGGGTTACTCCTGGATCTACGCTCAGAAGTCAATCCTGGCAGGCTCTGGGGACCATATGGGATGCTTGGGTTTGAACCACCGTCCTTCTGCATGCAAGGCAAACACCCTACCTCTATGCTATCTCTCCAGTCCCTGTGCCTATCACTTTTTATCTCTGTCCAGCACCTAGTTCGTGTACAGAATGGTCAGTTCCAATTATTATCTTAGTAGCCCCTTCTCTAAATTAACTGCATTGCTCCAAGTCTTGTGGCAATCTTCCACATTGAATTGGTCCTTCCGACCCTCATTACCTATTGTCTCTGTATATTGTTATCATACTATTTTTTATTTTCCTTATATCCCACAGATGAGTAAGATTATTCTATATCTATCCTTCTCCCTCTGACTCATTTCACTCAGCATAATTATCTTCATATCCATCCATGTATCAGCAAATTGTGAGAATTCATTTTTGTCCCTAACAGCTTCATCATATTCAATTGTGTAGATGTATCACTGTTTCTTTAGCCATTCATCTGTTCTCAGGCATTTGGGTTGCTTCCAGATTCTGACTATTTAAATAGTGCTGTGATGAATATATGAATTTAGAGGACTTTTCTGCAAGGTGCTTTTTTGGGTTCCTAAGTTATATCCCTAGGACTGGTATTGCTGGGTCATTTTGAAGCTCAATTTCTAGTTTTTTGAGGAATACCTACATTGTTTTCTAAAAAGGCTGGAACAGTTGACATTCCCATTAGCAGTGAAAGAGAGTCCCTTTCTCCACACATCTATGCCAGTACTGGCTGTTCTGGTTCTTTGTGATATGTGTGATAATATCTCATTGTTGTTTTGATTTGCAACTTCCTGATAGTGATGTGGAACATTTTTTCATGTGCCTTTGGCCATCTGCATTTCTTTGAGGAAATGTCTGTTCATTTTTTTCCCCATTTTTTGACGGAGTCACACTCCCTTTTTATCTCATGTCCTACTTCCTATTCCCTTCTCCTTAGGTAATAATGGTTTGATTTTTAATAGTTGCTAGTTTGTCTTTTAATTTAGTTTTGTTTGTTTGTCCATTTTATGTTCTTCTATATACTGTATATTACATCTAGGTCTTTAATACAATTTTGAATTATTTTGGAGGTTGAGTTAGAGTGTAGGCAATAGTTAAATCCTTTTGCTGGTGACTGTCCAGCTTTTATTTTCCAGTAGAATTTGCTGAAAATTCTTTAATTTCACATTGTATGGTCTGGTTCCTTTGCCTTAAATTAAGTATTGACTAATGTTAGACTTTATTTTTCCCTTTCAAGTCCATTGATCCATATATCTGTTTTTATTTTAATACAGATACTCTTCGCTTAACGACCTACCTGTTTAGCGACCACTCGCACTTACAACCATCTCTTCACTGTTATTTTAAATATTCTTTTTCCATCTTGTACACTCTACAATACGATACTGTGGTTTTTGGTGCTTTAATGTACCTACTTTACTAACTTTATGTTCTGTAATACATCACAGTACTGTGTGTAAATTACACAACCTAGGTAAATTAAAACAAGTGGAAGTTTTCAGTTTGATCTTTCTCGTTATTTTACTGATTCAGAATACTGTATTGTCAAGTACTATAAATTTACTGTACTCCTGTATACAGTACATGCTCACTTAATGACCAATTTGCTTAACGACCAAGTCTTTGAAATGGAACTTAGTTGTTAAGCGAGGAGTATCTGTACCATACAGTTTTAGTTACTCTTGCTTTGTAATATGGTTTTTGTTTTTGTTTTTGTGCTACACCCAGTGATGTTCTGGAATTACTCCTGGATCTGCACTCAGGAATCACTCCTGACAGGCTTTGGGAACCATATAGTATGCTGGGAATTGAACCTAGGTCAATTTAATTCAAGGCAAATGCCTTACACACTATTTTATCACTCTGGACACTGTAGTATAGTTTCAAGATAGTTAATATGATGATTTTCTTTTTTTCCATCAGAATTGCCATAGGTATTTGAGCATCTCTTATGAATGAGTCCACATTTGTGGAATGTCTCAGTCTATTTTGTTCTATTTCATTAAAAATATAAAGGCAGGGGCTAGAACAATAGTATAGTGCATAAGGCATTTACCTTGCAAGTGGACCACTCAGGTTCTATACCATATAGTTTCCTGAGACCTACCAGGAATGATCCCTTTGCTCAGAGCCAGGAGTGTGGCCTAAGTATTGATATATGTGGCCCCTCAAAACAAAAATAAAAAGGATGAGATTAGCTGTGGGTTTAAGTATAAGGTATTTGTTGAACTCTTTTCCTCTATTACCATTTGCTAAACAAAGCCTCAATTGATATTGTCATATAATTTTTGTCTTTTATTGATTAGTATAATACATGGAATGATTTATGTATGCTAAATATATATCTTTTATGCTTAGACTAAATCTTATTTGGTCACAATATATGATCCTTTTCTGCATTGCTGAATTTTATTTGCTTGTATTTTGTTGAGAATTTTTGCTTCGATGCTCATCAGAGATTGTGGCATTTAGGTTTTTTATTGGGATAGCTTTTCTACTTTTGGTATTATGATAATCTTGGTCTGTATAATTGTCTTTGGAAGCATTAATTCTTGGATTATTTTTGAATAGTCAGATAAAAAACTTAGTTCTTTAAAGGTTTGATTAAATAGCAATTACAATTCTTAGGCAAAGTGCTAATTTTTTTGTAAAGTAAGCCAGAAGAAGAAGACAAACACAGGATGATCCAATTTATCTTTGGTTTTTAGAATAACTGGTGAAGAAATGTGAAGGTGGGATGCCTAGATACCCTTGACCCCAGAGCTTAGGAAGAAGAACAGAGAAGAAAAGAAACTAAGGTGCAAAGGAAGATGAGAAAGGGAAGTAATGGGGGGCCGAGGTAGGGACTTAAGTTATATTGATGATGTGGGATAGTGGTAATACCAAACTTGGTAATGTGCCTGTCAAGGTGTAAAAGTAGGGAGTTTAAGGGGAGAGGGATGACAGTATAGGAGCACTGTTGATAGGAGTTAACACTGGTGGTGGAATTGGTGTTGAAATATTATATACTAAAAACTCACCTATCACTAAATTTGTAAATCATGGTTGTTTATCTAATTATTTTTAAATTTCTATAGTCATTTGTTACTCTCTGAACTTGTTCTCTACATGGCAGGATTCAGTAAGCTGAGAATACCTTAAAGCTTGAAGTTGATCATTTTAACACAAAGGAAAAGTAAGATATTTTCCTAGATAGTAAACATGCTATCTAGTATATTCCACTGTACTTTCATTTCAGCTCTATACATTCACACTTTATCAAACCTAATACTATACATAAATGCAGCTATACTCCTCCTAATATATTTTCTTTCCTATTCTTTTGGGGGGGGTAATATCTGGCAGTGCTCAGGGGTTACTCCTGGCTCTGCACTCAGAAATTGCCCTGGCAGGCTTGGGGGCCCACATGGGATGCTGGAAATCAAATCACCATCTGTCCTGGGTTGGCTGCATGCCAGGCAAAAGCCCTGCTGCTGTGCTATCTCTCCAGCCCCTCTCCTTATATATTTTCAAGATCAAATTTCAAAAGATATGAGCAGAGTTGATGTCATATACTTATTTTCTGCACTGATTCAGCCTGGAGTAAAATTATTTTCTGTTCTTATTTGTGCCTCTGGGTGCTGGTATTAGAAACTCCATACAAGCTAAATTAGGTCTAACCTATTGTCATACTTGACAATGTTCAGGGATTACTTCTGACCATATGGAATGCCAAAGATTGAACTTGGTTCATCCACATACAAGGAAATGTCCATCCCACTGTAATATCGCTCCCGTCCTGGTTGCATTTTTTGATGTTTAGGTCACATCCAGTGGTATTTAGGAGTGACTTTTGTCAATATCAAGGAATGGGTGGGATTTATAATGGTGCCAGCAGGATGCAAGGCAAGCAACTTAATCCTTCTATTACCTCTCTGATTCTAACTACAATTCCCTTTTCACCTTTTTTGTTTTGGTTTTGGCACCAAACCCATAATTACTCAGGAGCTACTCCCTGACCTTATGCTCTGGGAGGAGTTGCTCTTTCAAGTGCTTGGGTGACCATGTGTTGCTTTGCGTCAGACAGAGCACCTGCATCAAAATATGTGATCAGCTCTTAGAGCCATTTCTCTGGCCACTATAGTCTTTTCTTTTATTGATTTTTAATGAAAAATGTTATTATGAAACTCTGCTTTACCAAGTAGTAGTTCATAATATACTTGTTTCAAGCATTAAATGTTCCAACATCAGTTCCACTACCAGTGTTATCTTTTATCCACCAGTCTCCTGTTTCCCATGCAGCACCCTAGCCACACCCCGAAGGCATAAATGCATTTATTTCATATTATTTGTTACAACTCAAATCTAAAATGGAATTATCACAATTTAGATCAATCAGGGTCAGTTTGAAATTGTTGTTATATTTATCAATAGTTTTACTAAAGTCATTGTCTGAATATTATTTTGTCTGTGGTTGATGCTAGTTGAGCCTTCTGTGTTATTGTTTAGACTCACTGAGTTTGGTGCTCTAATATGTAACCTTCCCAAAAGATTTTATGTGATCCAACTGGACTAAACACTACTATGAAATTTTGAGGTACTGTACCACCACTTGCAGCCATGCAGTTCAGAATTTATAGATCTGAAACAAAATTTGGTGGCTTGGCAGTTTCGTTAGGTTAAGTTGTAGAGAGTATAGGGTGTGGCGCTGGGCTGCTGTAGTTAATGCAGAAAGGGGAATCTGCCTCATTCATTCTGATAATATCACAGAGATATCAACCCAGACAAGACTACCTGGAATGAATCGTTGGACATTTTCTTATGGAGCTTGGAAGAGGAACTGGGTCATTTTTCTGAGCCTTTCCTCTGTGACCATCAAGGGCTATTTAATGAAGATTACTTTCTTTTTTTTTTTTTTTTTTTTTTTTTTTTTGGTTTTTGGGCCACACCCGGTGACGCTCAGGGGTTACTCCTGGCTATGTGCTCAGAAGTCGCCCCTGGCTTGGGGGGACCATATGGGACGCCGGGGGATCGAACCGCGGTCCTTCCTTGGCTAGCACTTGCAAGGCAGACACCTTACCTCCAGCGCCACCTACCCGGCCCCAGATTACTTTCTTCAATGTGTAACTTTACTGTTATGGAGCTCTTGATTATAATCCCCATTGCTGGCTTTGAAAATTACAACTAATAATTATTATATTAAGTTTTATTTTAAACACCATGATTTTCAATATTAGTAATGGCAAGTTTTCATGCAAAAAACATTCCAACATCAACTTCCACCAAAATGTCAGTGTCCCCTTACCATAATCTGTATCCCCTACTTTTCTATCTCCCATATAGTGATATGCTTCCTACTAAAAAACTAGTTCTGTTTCTGTTACCTTTGAGTATGTGTTGTTTCTTAACTGGGTTACTTTATATTCCACATATGCTAGTGATCAATATATGTTGCCCTTCTCTTTATGACTTATTTCAGTCAGCACGATCCTCTTCAGATCCATTCAAGTAGCTGTAAGTTGCATGTTTTATTTTTTCTTATGGCTGAATAGTATTCCATTGTGTTGATTATTACTGTGAATCATCAATTCTGTATTGCATTTCACAGCTTTCTAAATGCTTTTGTAGAGGTGAATGCATTTGATTTTCATGTTCTCCCTCTCTACCACCCCTCTCTTTGGTATTTGTGATTTGTGCCACACTTGGTAGTACTCAGGGCTTGCTTCTGCCTATGTTCTTAGGATTTATTCCTGGGAGACTGGAGGAAACATATGTAGGTACTTGGGAATGCAATGCAGGTCAGCTGTATGTAAAGCAAGTGCCTTACCTGCAGTACTAGTTCTTCAGCCTCATCATGTTCTTTGTCAAATCTGACACTATTATAAGAGAGGACATTGTGGTACAGAGATTTATCCTGCTTGTCCATAGTACTAGGACACTCAGAATAGTTAAGCGTGAAGCTGGATTTTTGTCAAGGTCTTTTGTCTTCCTGGCCAGTGTTTGTCATGTATTTCTACAGTGTATTGATGCTTCCTCGAGTTCCTATCCTTTGAGTGTAGATAGAAAAGGATATGTAGGTTGACTCTCTGCTAAGAAATGTAATAAACAAAAGTTCTGCCTATAAGGCAACATGAGTTGGAGAGGGACTATTCAGATTGTACAAAGATGACTACATTGGTTCATAGAATGAACCCCACTGAAAAAACCTGCACATAATTTTACTTAAATTTCTTTATACATGCTAGAATGATAGTACAGCAGGTAGGGTGTTTGCCTTGCATGCAGCCAACATGGGTTCGATCCTTGGTGTCCTACATGGTCTCCTGAGCCCAACAGAAGGGACTCAAGAGTGCAGAGCCAGGAATAAACCCTGAATACTGCCAGGTATAACCCCAAACCAAAAAATATTTTGTTTTACCCATGGCTCCAGAGGACATGTTTTTGGTGAAGTTGAAGTATACTGGCTTTGTGGAGCTGGCCGATTACCTGATGTTAGCAAGAACAATTTCTTCATGTTAGTCAGAATTTTCTATTTCTAGAATGTTTCCTAGCCTGAATCCCCTCTAAACCAGCACACAATTTCAAATGAGTCATGTTTTCTGTTTTTTTTCCCCTGGTAAAACACATGTTCACAATCAGAGTTTCACAGGAGGCAAAGCATTTTATTTTCCAAACCTTTAAAGAAATAACCATTGATTGCTCTGCTCATAGGAAATTTGCTCTGCTTCTAGTTCCTTATTTTGGTGAAAGTCCTTTGAGTTCTCTTTTCATTGGTGTTCTGAAGAATCATCAGCCTTAACAATGGCGTGGAAGAATCAGAGCTGACATACAATGCAACCAATTAACAAGAAAACCCTAGAAACAGCAAAACCTACTGGCATGGGTCACAACCTTAGATATTCCGTATCTTATTACCATTTGATATACATCGAGATGAGGCAAATAAGCAATTTTAATGGGAGAGAAATGAAACTTGGGCTACATTAACCATTGACCTATAACACAGCAAGAAATGTTATTCATTTTCTTCCAAACTGCAATGTTAATGTATAGTTTTCATTGGCAAATAAAGATCAGCAAATAAGACAATTAAGGGAAGAAATATACCATTAAAATGCATTTTGACTGAATTTCTCTAAACTCAGGATGGTTATCTAAAAGAATCTCTCTCTCTTAATTAAATACAACCAAGCATTTTCAAATGGTAAAAGGTAAACTACTGAGTAAATATTTCTAGGGAGTTACTATTCTGACGTACAGAGGGTTTTGCGTGATATATGCACCTATTAGTAACATTCCATAGCAACATTTACCTCAGAATCTTTGGTGGAAAGGTTTGAACTGAAATTATAGTATATTTCTGCCAACAGGGAAAAGGCAACATGTTTAACCTGGGGAAAGGGGAAATACTGAATTTAAGTTAGACCAAGTCCTAATCATGTACCCAGAAATAACACAATTCACCTCCATTTCAATGTAATATACATATTAATGAAGGAATATTCATAAGCTGAAACACAAAATTTTGCAGATAATTGTGCAGAGGAAGGAACTCTGGCTTAAAATCAGGAAATTGGGTTCTCAACTGGGTTCTGGTTGTAGCGAGTTTAGTGGTTTGCTTTTTTTGGAGTTAAGTTTCTTCATCTAGAAAATGGGTGAAGGTTGGGTGTAGCCACCTTTTTAAATTCCCCAGATTTCTCTTTTTTCTATATTTGGTGGTGCTCAGGGGGGTACTCCTGGCTCTTCACTAAGTAATGTATTCCTAGTAATGCTGAGGATACCATACGGGATGCTGGAGATTTAACCTGAGTCAGCTGCATGCAAGGCAAGCTCCCTCCTCACTGTCCTATCGCTCTAGCCCCACTCTCCCAAACAAAATAACATAAAGATTTTAAAATGTGCAAACTGGGGCTAGACAGAGAGCACAGTGGGTAAAACACTTGCCTTGCATGTAGTCAACCCATATTCGATCCCTGACACTGTACCCAAGCACCTCCAGGAGTGATCCCTGAACACAGCTGGGTCTGGCCCCCAAACCAAAATCAACAATGAACAAAAGCAAAGTGTACAAGGTGATGTTCTGATTAGCATATTCTTTGTGAAAGGACACCCCCTGTCCCCACTATGGAGTGACTGAGTACATCTGTTGTCTCCGGACTCCTGACATCTCAGTGTTTGGAGGAATGAGTGCCTTTAAGTGCACTTAGCAAATCTCTGTAATATACACTGACCATATGTCTGTACTCTACCAGGTACAATTTTTTATTTTATCTTTACATTTCTGCCCCATCTTTTCTTCCACTCTAGAGTTATAATCCTCATTGTCATTCACCCGAGTGACAAGCCTTCTGTTGCTCAACTGTGGTAGAAATGCTACCTTGGGGGAAAATTTCCATTGTGCAAATCAAACTGCTAAAGGGGCAACATTTCTGATGTAATTTTACCCTCCCAGAGGCCCTACATGGACTATATAGCGCTTGCATATATTAGTGATGCAAATCTGGGAGAAGATCAAGACCAAGATGTAACGACCAAGACACGCGATTTGCATTGGAATGCCCCGTGCAAAGAGCACATCAGAACTCATGTAGTGGCATTTGGCAAAAGCTCTTGGAAGTCATGCCAATCTACAAAGTCTCCGAAGAGCAAATGTTGCGAGGAAAGCGGCCCATTGTTCTGCTCGGAAGGCAACTTGACACTGAATCTGCAAAGGTGGGGGGAAGTATGAATTTGATCATGTGATGAAAGTTACATTCCCATAACTAACAGCAAGCATGACCCTCATCTATCCTTGGAGATAGACCTCCCAGCTCTAATATGTTGTTTTCCATTGAGATTATTTTCCTTTTTTTCTCCTTATGTATTTATTAGCTGTTATTGATTGAGATTCTGTGGTTTACAAGGCCATTAATGATGGTTTCACAGGCACAGGATTTCAACACCACACAAACAAAAAGTAAAAAAGAAACTATACAGTTAGATCTCCAAATCAAATATCTGAATAAGTTCAGGACCATCAATGAGTATTATTAAATAAAATGTGAAAAAATAAATAAAAATGTATTGTGATGAGTTGCTGCGATGTCCTGTCTTCATGTAACTGTAGATAAATTTAAAAGGGTGAGTGGCTGGTTCTGAAGCCACTGGTTGCTGAGATTTAGATGCAGAGACAGGCTGGGCTAGCTGAGATTTTTGTCTCCCATGCGTACTAAAAAACACAACCCCACATCCCTCACTAATGTACCCACTTCCATCCTCCAAATATTGGTTGACTCAGAGGGACCATGTGAGTTGCTGGGGATCAGACCCCGGTTGGCCACTTGCAAGGCAAATTCTATACTACTGCTATGGCCCTGTGTTTAATTTTTTTTTTGAATTTTGTGTCACACCCAGCAGCGCTCAGGGGTTACTCCTGGATCTGCACTTAGAAATCGCTTCTGGCAGGCTCGGGGGACCATATGGGATGCCGGGACTTGAACCACAATTCTTCTGCATGCAAGGCAGAACCCTACCTCCATGTTATCTCTCCGGCCCCTCCTATGTTTAATTCTGGATGGGAAATTCATCTGGATGGGAAGGAGAGAGAAAGCTCTGATATTAGGGGGACGTCTGGTAGCAATAAAGTTCAAAGTCAGACTTGAGGGGCTAGAGCAATAATACAGTAGGTAGGGTGTTTGCCTTGCATGCGGCTGACTAGAGATTGATACCCAGTATCCCACATGGTCCCCTCAATACCTTCAGGAATAATTCCTGATTGCAAAGCCAAGTGAAAACCCTGAACACTGCTGGGTAGTAGCCATAAAACAACAACAGCAACAACAACAACAACAACAAAAACCCAAACCAAAGACAAACTTGAGGACTGGAGAAATAGTATAGTGCCTTGCACATGACCAACCCCAATTTGATGCTTCGCATCCTATATGGTCCCCTGAACACTGCCAGGAGTGATTCCTTAGTGCAGAGCCAAGAGTAACTCCTGAGTACCTCTGGATGTGGCCCCCAAACCATAGAAAGTCTTGATAGACTTTATAATTTGCTCGGTGCTGGTCCTTTTCCTTTCATGTTAAAGAATTGATTAATAAGGAGATAGATCCCTTGCAGTAAAAGAGAAAAAATACCTGAGTCTCCAAGTCCTATTTAATGTTAATGTGCTACTAATTCCTTAATGTGTCTGTCAGCTTAAACAATGGTGCACATGTGGGGAACTAGGGTGGAGGATCAATATTGTATTGAACCCGAGGACAGCCTGTGGAATCTTACTGGGAGCTGCTCAGGAATACCCAGAGCTTGGACAGTTCTTGTGTATTTGTTTGACACCTTGTATGTTCTGTTTATCTCATTTTCTGCCACAGACCCTGTGGTTGAAGGTGCCAATCTGATTGGCTTTATTGTGGTAAGTTGCCCATTATTTAGTGAATTCAGTTACTTTTATAAAACTTATTTTTACTAGGTGGCCTAAGAGTTTTACACATATATTTTGGCCCACATCCAGCTGTGTTCAGGCATTACTCTTAGCTCTGCACTCAGAAATCACTCCTGGCTGTGCTCAAGGTCCCATATGAGATACCATGTATCAAACCTAGGTCAGCCCTCTCTGCTGTACTATTTCTTTTGTGCTGACATTCAGGGTTTACTCCTGGTTATGGGCTCAGAAATCGCTCTTGGCTTGAGGGGGGACCATATGGGACACTGGGGGATGGAACCGTGGTCCATCCTAGGCTAGCACACGCAAGGCAGACTCCTTATGGCTCGTGCCACGGCTCCAGCCACTCTGCTGTACTATTGTTTATTCACTGGATTTTTATAACATGTAGAATGATTTTGGATCTTATCTTGTCCCCTGTTTTACAGAGGATGAAATTACTCCTAGCAGGCTTGGGGGACTATATAGGATGCTGGGGATCTAACCTAGGTCTGCAGCATGCAAGGTAAATGCCCTACCTGCTGTGCTATCACTCTGGCCCCAGAAAGAGATTATTAACTGCATTGCTTAAGGTCATATAGCTCCTAAGAACAGAGATGAGACCAGGTGGTCTGATTGTGCAGGTCATGCTTTTAACCTATTACCCTTGGAAGGTGGAGTTATGGCCTTAATTCTTCATGCTTCCAATTCCTGAAGTGCACCAGGGTAAGTGAATAGCAGTTTGACTTTCTAGTATTATCAGTGGAGTTTGTTGAAGACCCAGTAATGCGGCATTTCCACATCTTGGGTTTATCATAGTAAGCACTTTATGCACTGGGATTGTATGCTTTTTGATCTCTAGCTATTATCCAGTCTTCTGACAGAAGCTACATAGTAACCAAAACCCCTATAAGCCTGTGCCTATACTAAAGCAGCCAGTACCTTGAATGAAGAAAGGCAACTATGCTGGTGTTTTATTCAACACTTACTATGTGCCAGGCACTAAGATATTTAAGTGAATTTTCTTGTCAATTTCCCCTGGAAATATTTGTGATGGTTTCATGACCCTTGTTTTTAAAGATAAAATATAAGGTTCATCTGGACTGAGTAACAAGGTGACATATTAAGTGCCTAGGATTTTGACTGGGCCATACCTGACCTAGACCCCTTGAGTGTGATTATTTCCTCTAGCATTCTTTTCCGGGGTGGCTCTCCAATGCCCAAGTTGTTCTTCATCTGCCCCATTCTGCTGGGTTGGCTTGTGATTTTAGTGCAAGTATATGTTGTGGTCCTAAGCATGCATTTCCTAGCTCATTCCATATACATTGTGTAATGGGCCTTCCTGGGGACCAGATTATCACTGAGAAGTTATAGGAAGAGAAGAAAAGATAACTGAACTAGAACCAGGGCCCCATAGCTGGTCAGTTTATGCTTTCCAGTTTTCTCATATGGCTTTTTCCTTACAGAGCATGTGACTTCTATTAGAATGAGTTGGAATATTAAGAAAATAAGAGGATGGAGAATAAAACATACAATTTGTTATTGGAACTGATGGCAACACTCCTAGCACTTTTGATTCTAGAATAGGCCCAGGGTGTGTGTGTGTGTGTGTGTGTGTGTGTGTGTGTGTGTGTGTCTTTGGGTAGCTGTGTGGTTGGGAAGCAGTTGAACGGACAAGGAAGTGGACAGTGATGCTAAAATCATCTCTTTTCGTGCTGGGAAGGTAAAATGAACAAAACTGGGTTTGAAATCCCTTTGACTTTATTCTTCTCGCCATCAAGTGACTCCCCGTCAGAAACCAATGTGTCTCGAATATGACTCCAATTGCCAGGTAATAAAAATCCCAGAGTCTTCATAATCACTATATTAACTGCCTGAACAATTATAAGAGGAAAAGAAGGTGGGAGGGGTGGACACTGGTAATAGCTTTGAACTTCACAAGGTGAAGAAGAATTCTTCAGAGTGAATGGTGGCCTCTTTTTTTTTTTTGGATTTTGGGTCACACTTGGCAGTGCTCAGGGACTACTGCTGGCTCTACACTCAGAAATCGCTTCTGGCATGCTTGGGGAACCATATAGGATGCTGGGATTTGAATCACGTCCTTCTGCATGCAAGGCAAATGCCGTACCTCCATGCTATCTCTTCGGCCCCGGAGTGAATGGTGGGCTCCTTTTAAAGGGAAAGGGCTTGCTTCTCCTTTGACTGCACCCCTGTGTTTCTTTCCTTCCTACTTTCCCTGACATTGGTGATTATTGGAACCCTTAAGGAGCAGATTATCTGCGTAAAAGAGGGGAAAAGGCTTAAAGATGGGTGATGTGAAAAAATTATTTAAAAATTTAAAAAAGGTTAGAATAATGGCACAGTGGGTAGGGATGCATTTGCCTTGCATGCAGCCAACCTGGGACAGACCTGGGTTCAATCCCTGGCATCCCATATGGTCCACTGAGACTGCCAGGAGTGATTTCTGAGTGCAAAGCCAAGAGTGACACCTGAGTGCCGCTGGTTGTGGTCAAAAAAAAAAAAAAAGATGGGTGATGTGTATGTGTAGCACAGGAAATTGGTTCTTTATGTT
Source organism: Suncus etruscus (assembly GCF_024139225.1). NCBI lineage: Eukaryota > Metazoa > Chordata > Mammalia > Eulipotyphla > Soricidae > Suncus > Suncus etruscus. Next base: position 78,937,775 of record NC_064868.1, read on the forward strand.
CAAAAACCATCTTCATGTGAGAATTGTTCAGTTATTCAGGGTTTATTATGATTGGAAAAGTTCACCATATTTTAAAACAAGAACCACAAGGCACCTTCTCATTTGCCCTTCTTTCAACCTTCACCTGTACATTGAGATAAAAACAGCTTGTTGAGGGCTCCTGTCCCTATCCTGGGGAACTGGCTCTCACACCCCTGCTTGATTTATGCATGTACTTGGCTTTATCCCCGCTCCGGAGGAGGTATTCATGCTCTGTCTTGAGCATGTATGCCTCTCCCTCCCTTTGTTTGCCACGTAAACCATATATATATGTATGTCTCCTGCAAAGACTGACATCAAGGAAGCCAAATACCTTCATGATCATTGGATTATACATAAATAAATATGTATCTTGATATTGGGGTGTGTGAAAATGAGTTCCCCAAGCAGTGAGACACTAGGTCCTTTGGTTCAATGCAAGAACCAAAGCTGAGGATGCAATGGTGCTCTGGTGGTAGAGGGATACTGAGGACCTTCAGGGCCCTAGCCAACAATGCTCAGGAGTTTTCTGGGCTGCAGGAGAACCCTTAGAGGCAGGAATAGATACTCAGTCTGGTGCATGCTCGGCATATGTCCTAGTTGGTCTCCTCTCCTGAGGAATCTCCGAATTTGAGTTTTCTTTGTAGATGGAAAATTATAATAAGGTAAAAGTTTTGAAAGAGTATGTCTAGGTAAGTCTAATGCTCTTGCTAATGATCATGCTCCATCCTGTGAGAGGAATATTCTCATCAGCTGAGAAGGAAAATTGTTTCAAATCCAAAGAATCCTTTTTGCTCCGACCAGCTTTTCTCTCAGCTTGGTGGCATTGCCTCTGAGGATGCAAACACGGTTTTGACCTTCTGGAGAATATTAATTTTAAGGAGCTTCCAGAGAAAAGCTCTGAGGGAGTCTGAGCTGTCAGTTCTCTTTAAGAGTTTTGAATTGTGGGGCTGGAAAGACAGCACAATGGGTAGGGCATCTGCCCTGTATGTATCCATCCAGGCATCCCATATGGTTCCCGAGCTTGTCAGGATGGATTCCTGAGTGCAGAGCCTGAGAGCAGTAAACCCTGAGCACTGCCAGGTGTGACCCCCAAACCAGTTTTTAACAAAAATTTTTGAATTGTGGAGCTGGAAAGATAGCATAGTGAGTTAGCACTTGCTTTGCATGTAACCAACCCAGGTTTTGTCTGTTGCATCCCATATATATCCCAAGCCGTAAACACTGCTGGGTATGGCAAAAAAACACCCCAGAAGAGTTTTGAATTGTATGTAATAATTTCTTCTTTTATCACTGCTCATTGCCCTAGAAAAGAGAGCTGCTTTCAGAGGTGCAGGAACTGTGGCCATCAGCCCGTGTTACATTCTGATTGACCGGCAAAGAAATCAGGCCAGTGGAGGGGAAAGGACTAGTCCAAAGTTACACAGCCAATAGGCTGACTGAGCTCAGAGCTGGCCTCCAAATTCCAGACCTGTGTTTTTTCTATGCTGTCACTCCCCTTTTTATATAATACTCCCATTTATATATGATATCACACACCAGAAGCCAAATGCCAATGGCCTCTGGTAGAGTTATTTTTCTTCCATTTAAATTTTTCTTTCTTTCTTTTTTTTTTTTTGGTCACACCCAGTGGTGCTCAGGGCTGACTCGTGGTTCTGTGCTTAGGAATTACTCCTAGCAGGCTTGCAGGACCATATGAGATGCAGAGGATCGAATTCAAGTCAGCTGCATGTAAGGCAAGCACCCTCCCTGCTGTGCTATTGCTTCAGCCCCTGTTTTAGTTTATAATTTCTCAGTGGTCAGTCCCAAAGGCATATGTCTTATTGGCCTTCTTTCACTAATGGATTATTAACGCGTCTTCTCTGTTCTGAAAGAGCTGGGAGTGGAAAACTGTGCTCTGAATTGGGAAGTGGAAAGCACTGTAGGAACTGTTTATTGCTTTTCATCTGATGGCTAAGAAGCGCTGCCCTTTCTACTTCTCCAAGATTCTGCTTAAAAGGATTCCTCAAAATCATTCTCAAAGGGTGTTACAAATTCCACCTGCCCTACAAGCCCCATCGTATATCTTGAGTTTAATTCGTCTTTTTTTTTTTTGCAGGGGCAGCAGTGGGGGGAGAGGACGTTGTGTGTTTACCCCACTAACTGTGTTTTCATTCTGCAGGTTTTGAATTTTATTTGTACAGACACTTACCCAATTTTCAAATCTTTTCCTACTGAGAGTTAGTTTTCTTCCTCTGAGCTCTGAGGGCTAGTCACAAATTACTTGTAAATCAAGATCTGATTAGGATGTAATATATTCATTTGTAACGCCGGTATAAAAGTTATTCAAGTATTGTGACAAAATAAGCGTTGTTTACTTTATAAGGTTTTCTGCAAATTCTAAAGATTTCGTCTAACTTACAGACTCTTAAGGAATCCCGGCACTAAGGCTGGCCCAGGGAGACTATAAAGGCTTGCTAAATTAAGTTGATTTGCCTGTGAAAGAAATGCTTCCATTATTCATGTCAGAAGCTTGTCACATCAAATTGAGGGAATGGAGAAAACCCTTTTTTATCAACATTTAGAACCAAGAAAAACCAACCATTGAGGGTCTGAATTTCAATTGGGGAAAAAGTCAGGCTGAAAGCAAGGTTCAGAAAAAAAAAAAAAGCTGGGTATTTATCTAATGTTGAAAATCAGCAGAGGAGATTGATTTAACTTTAGTTGAAACTTTTTATCTGGGCAGACAGAATGCAACTCCTTCAGGCGGCAAGTAGTACATACAGGCTTGGTGTGTTTCATGTGTAAACTTGTCAAAAGTAGTTAAGCTAATTCAAATTTAAATCTCCTTGAATTTCTATTCTTGGACTCTTAATTTGTTTATTTTAACGGATTTAGTAATGCAGTTTTGGGTGGGGGTGGGACTTATGTTTTAAACATTGATGAATGTATTTTTTTTTTTGCACGGCTCCAGATTGAGGCTCTGCTGTGTGAGAAGTATTAATAAAGACAGGAGCCCTTGTTTGTAGCAGATATGCGGATGTCTGCAACTTTGGAGATGTATTCCATACATGTATACACAAATACACTCATACACATAGCTTCCAATGAAAAAACCAGATCATTAACGAAAAAAAAAAAACCAACTTGGAACATTCAAGGGAAGACCTAAGGAAAAACATCCTGCTATCATATTTCTTTAGGAGCTTTCCCTTTTAGTTGCTGGGAGACAGGATTTGGTTAAATTGTCAGTGATAAACAATGATAATAGAGGGGAAATTCCTGGATGATTTCGGTTATGAATGCTAATTTTCACTTTGGGGGCGGTATTAGATTTTTGTCTGTATAAGCATTTCAAACGAACGTGTGCCCAGTGGAATCAATCACAAGAACAAAATTTTTATTTTTTCAGCTCGAATCATTACCAACCGTTATTTACCTGTATTTGTAAATAACATTTTAATATACTTTGTCTCATCAACATGTTACCTATGACTTTTCTCTCTAAAAAGGCAAAATGGAGCAGCTGTATTGGAAACAACGGGGATAAGTCTTTTATCTTTAATATCTTTAATATTTTCTTTGTACAGCAAAAGTGTGATGGCTTCTGATACAGTGTGATTTGTATGTTTCCTGAGTCATTTATTCCTTCTAAATTATTGTTCCTTTTCACAAATATTGTGTTTGTTTTCATGTATGAAAATATGTGCTGGCCACTAGCAATGAAGTGATTGTCACCAAAGGCTAAATCAAATCAGATGGTTAAAAATGTTTAGTTTTACTGAAAAATGGGAAAAATATTCTTTATTTTTCTTAGATCTATTTCTTTTTTCTTTTTCTTTTTCTTTCTTTCTTTTTTTTTTTTTTTTACAGATTTTAGCTTAAATTCTTCACCAAGGGAATTGCCCCCCACAGTGAAAAATCAAATAATGGAAAGGGAAAATGGAAGCGATTCTGGCTTTTATCCCACTCTTTAGTATGAAAAGTGAAAATCAGGCCTTGAACTCATGTTCGAGAATCAAACACTGCCTTTGGCCCCTTTTATGTAAGTAACTTTTCAGTTTGAAGTAAATTCTGCGGCACTTCAATCTCCGAAATTGAATTTTCACTTAATTGATATTTGGGTCTAGTGGCAGAGAGAGTGAGTGGGCGGAGTCCTCTGTATAAAAGTAATTACTTCTTCAATGGACTGCAAATACGGGCAGGTTGGAGATGGGGAAGTGAGGAAAGAAATAGGCTATTGTACTGTGGAGAGCTGAGAAGACAAGGATTAATGGTGAGCAGAGTGATATTGTGGTCTTGTAATGGTACAATCTAGCGGAAAAATGAGTGCTGGCCACAAGCAGTCTCCGAACTGTGGAGTTGACACAGCCATGGAGTGTAGGGGCCAGGGCTTAGGTGTTTGTGAACTGGTCAAAACAGAACCAAGGCATGCATGGCACATCGGGGCATTTACCAAAGCATTATGCAATCACACCTACTCACTTTCTCATTTGACTTCTGTCAGTGTTAGGGCCTAAGATCAGCAGTTTCCTGCCCTACACCATCCCATTCTTAGCTGCTTGTGAGTCTGCAATCATTAAGGCAGAGACTCTATTGGGGGGCACACCTGGTGATGCTTGGGGTGACTACTGGCTCTACAATCCTCCAGGTGGTGCTCAGGGAACCATATGGGTAGGGTCCTGCAGGTCCCAATCCTGGTCAGCCGAGAGCAAGCGCCTTCCACACTCTGCTATTGTGCCAGCCCAATACAGAGATTCTTGGATGGTGTAGCTGAGATAGAAGTCAGTGGTGTTAAAGTTTCAGGGGGCCCAGGTGATAGTCCAGTGGGGTAGACACTTGCCTTGCATGCAGCCAATCCTGGTTCAATCTTTGGTATCCCATATAGTTCTCTGAGCAACTGCCAAGAGTAATTCCTGAGCACAGAGCCAGGAGTAACTGATAACATTGACAGGTGTGCCCCCCAAAACACCCCTGAAAATGTTTCAGAGCTGACTTGTAATTTTCCAAAGAATAAATTTGAATTATGTAGAGTTAGAGTGGGAGCGAATGGCAAATTAGGGCTGGGAGTCCTTTACATTTTTAACAGGCTTTTGACCCATACCCTGCACTACTTAGGGATTACCTCTGGTTCTGTTCTCAGGAATTGCTACTGGCAGTTTTAGGTGGCCGGATGATTGAATTCAAGTTGGTCATTTGCAAGACAAGCACCTATTATCACTCTAGTCTTTATTTTAATTGATTGATACTCTGTGGTTTACAATACTATTAAAATGGTTTCTCATGCAAGTAATTCCAATACCACATCCTTCTTCAGTGTATCAGCCTCCCTCTTCCAAAGACCCCAACACCTCTCCCTTTCAAACTTCCCTAAAAACTCAGTTGTGTGGATCAATTCTCCTATTATGTTGCCTTTGGCTCTTGTTGCTATCTTGCTGTGTATCCTTAACTCCCATATATGAGATAGATCATTCTGTATCTGTCCTTTTCCTTCTGACTGACCTTACTCAGCATGATATTCTCTAGTTCCATAATGTTGCTACAAACTGCATGATTCTGTTCTTTGTAGAGCTGCATAGTATTCCATTGTATAGCTATACCACAACCTCTTTTTTTTTTACAAAGTTGCTCATGATTTTCAGTCATACATACAATGTGTAAGACCCTTCACCATTGCATACTTCCTGCCACCGTGTCCCCAGTTTCCCTCCCACTTTTCCCCTGCCTCTATGGCAGATGTTTTTCTTCTCTTTCTTTCTCCCTCATTTTTCCTTTATACACTGGTTTGCAATATTGTTACTGAAGGGGTATCACATTTATCACTTTACATCCTTTTTGCACCCAATTCTTGTCCAGAGTGATCATTTCTAACTATTGTTGTCATCATGGTCCTTTTCAGTCCTCATTGCACCCCCCCCATTTTATACCACAGCCTCTCAATCTATTCATTTGCAGTTGGGTATTTGGGCTCTTTTCATCTCTGGTTACTGTATTAAGTGAGTTAAAGATAGGTGTGCATATATCCTGTTTTTGTATTTGGGGGCATAGGCACTAAGAAGTCATATACCAGGTTAAATGGTAGTTCTATTTCTTTCTCTCTCTCTCTTTTTTTTTTTTTGTGTGGCTAGATCTCCCTGTAGCTTTCCTTTAGAAACTAGGGGATAATTACACAGTCTGAAAGAGAAGTGGCATCTGGGAGAGGAAGAGAAGTGGTTGGCTACAGAAGACAGTTGCTCGGAATTCCAGATGATTTAATGTGTTCCTCTCACATATCTCACAGGGAAGCTTTATCTTCACATAGAGTCAGGTGGTGCTGAAAGCAAAGTCAAAAGTCAAAGAGCTTTGCTAGAATCTCAAACTCCAAAACTCCACATGGAACAAGAAGAAACTCTTTCTCCCACACCCTCCTCTATAACTCCTCTAACTTCTCACTATGCAGTGTAGGGGATTTTATTCCTGTTCTAAGAACAACACAATTAAAATTTGTTACTGACCTGGATGGTACTTTGCATCATCCTGTAACTTTATTATTTTATTCAAGCACATATCCTGAATATTTTTATGTGAGGAGAAAACCAATCTACCATTTCTTTAGTATGCATTCCTTAAAATTGAATTATATTGCTATGGATAAAATTATGGAACTGGAAATGATCGTACAGCAGTTTGGGTGTTTGTCTTGCACATGGCTGAACAGGGTTCAATCTCCAGCATCCCATATGGTCCTCTGAACTTCACCAGGAGTGGCCTCTGAATGCAGAGCCAACAAGAAACCCAGAGTACTGCTGGATGTGGCCCCCAAACGAAACAAAAATTGGTTTGGCTCTTGTTTCTTGATATTTTTTAATTTTTTTCCACCATTCCTATTTTGTTTGGAATATGTAGAACCTTTCTGAATTGTATGGCTGCCTTGTAAGGACTCCATAATCTCTGACGAATGTTCTTTATCATTTCTTTCTTCTGCATTGTTTCTCTTTAAGTCCTATATAAAATATTTTGTAAAGTAGGTTTTCTTTGGTTCTTTCTTTATCCAGTTGTTAAATGTGGTAAAGCTGGAAAGATTTTTTTGTCCTGATTCTTCCCTGGTTTTGATTTTCTTTTATTTTTTAATTTTTATTTTGATCATATTGGCTTACATATCTTTCACAGTAGTATTTTAGGTACATATTAACATTGAATCAGGGGAATACCCATTACCAAGTTTGTCCTCCCCCATCCCCGTTCCCTTCCTGCCACCCATATCCCCCACCCTCATCCCCAGGGCTGCTAGAGTAGGTGGTCCCCTCTTTGTCTAGCTTACTATTAGTGATCATATATCTATTTGGTCCTGGTACCCTCCTTTGTTTCCCCCTCTATTTTAGAGGTGGAGCTAGATAATTCGAGTTATGTGGTTTTGTTTGAGGGAAAGAAAAGCAATAGAATGGGGTAAAAAATAAAAAAAAATCAAATAAGCTGAAAATGGGCAGAGTTCTTAATCTAGAGGCTTTCAACCTAAGTTTGAGAGAGGACATGAAAAAGGTAATTGAAACACCACAACAATACAGAAAGAAATATCAAATTAAATATCCAGTGAGCACTACAGCAATAAAGACAAGCACCACACAATAGTCTCGGTTCTGAAATCAAACCATGCCAGAGTACAAAAAGAAAGATAAAGATAATAAAATAAAATAAAATTGGAGCCATCAACTTTAATATCTACACCAAAATAAAGACAACAAAAAATCGATCAATCAATAAATATATATGTGGAAATACGATTATTTTGTGCTTTTTTCCCCCTGCATAGTCACAGTAACTATTGGGAATATTATAGAGGGAATTCTCTTGGCCTAGGAGATACAGGGTTTCTCCACCCCTGAAGTATACTGTCATGGGATTAACTATAGACTCCTAGCATGATCATTTACTCTCCCCTCGGTGCTTTTGTCGTGTATGGAAGACTTTTGCTTTGTCGTGGATGGTAAAATCAGACCTCTGTATCTAGAGATCTTGGTGTCTGTACAGCTCAAGGAATGGAGCTTATGATGAAATCTTTCCTTGTGGTTCTAGCAGTTCTGCTTCTTCAGTGTCGTTTTAATCTATCTTCTGTAGTTGGTGGTCTTGGTCATTATGTTGCTCCTAGGATGGAGCCTGGGATAGAGTCTTTTGTTATGTTTCTGGAAGACCCGTTCAATTGCGATTGTCTCAGTCAGACCTCTGGAATTGGAGATCTTGTTTGTTGAACTGATCGAGGACCAAAAGCTAGGCTAGAGCTTTTTGTTGTTGTTGTTGTTGTTGTTGTTGTTGTTGTTGTGTTGTTGGTCCCGGGATGCATACTATCCAGTCCTAGTTGTAACAACCAGTCATCTGTGTATAGCAATCTTGGCTTTTGCACAGATCAAAGGGTGACATGTCTTCTGATTTTGTCTTATCGTTGGCTGGTGAGGAAGGACACCTTGCTCTTAGATCAAGTTGTTCCCATTTCCTCATTGTCAGGTTATCAGTTTAGAACTGGCACATGTTGGTGTCAGAGCAGCATTATAGATGCCCTGGAGGGGATTTGGTTTCTGGAGCTGTTGTGGAGAACTCTGTCGTTTCTATGTCTGGGATCCAGGAGTCAAGGCTGGACGGTCGGTGCCTAATTCCCTGGGGTCTAAGTTGGTTCCATATGACATATGTTCAAGGTGGGAGGTGCCCCTGTGTTGTAAAAAAGTATGAGTTCTTATTCCTAGTAGATAAGAGCTTGTTTTTACACGTAAAATTTCCCCCTTTTTTAAATATGCCTTTGCAGGAAGAAGTGGTGCTACATTATATTGCTGGTGGTTTTGGGGGTGGAGAGAGAAGAAAACAGACACACGACAAAAACTAAAAATATATATGCTCACACATATCAAAGAAAAACACGTTTCTTTTAAAAAAGATTAAATAAAAGACGTAATTAAAGGAATAAAGTGGGGCCAGGAGAGATAGCTTGGAGGCAAGGCGTCTGTCTTTCCTGCAGAATGACCATGGCTCAACTCCCGGTACCCCACATGGTCCCCTGTGCCCACCAGGGGCGACCTCCGAGCATAGAGCCAGGAGCCCCTGGTTTTGATTTTCTACACAATACTATCAACGTCTAATAAATAGGTATTATTTATTACCTATTAAATATGTAAGGGGCCAGAGAGGTAGTTAAGTGTCTAATGCACTTGTCTTGCATGAGGGTGACCTGGGTTGGATCCCTGGTACCACATATGGTTCACTAAACTCTACCTGGAGTGATCCCTGAGCACAAAGCCCAGAGTAAGCCCCAAGCATAGCCAGGCATGGTCCAAACAACTCCCCTAATATGCACCAGCAAGGTAATCATATTTAATAGCTGCTCAAATTTTTGACCACACAGTGCTTTTGTGCAGACACACACATGAACACACAGATTAATATGGGAGGTGATGTATATAGGAATTCATTAGATTTTGGTGCAGAATTTGGAATCTCCATAGTTTATCTATCAAAGCATCTTGTAGTATACCTTAAATATAGGTAACTTTTATTGTTTCATATAAAATGTAAAAAAAAATAACAGGGTTATTGAAATAGAAAATGCTGTGTATGAGACACTATATGACTGTCTTTCTTGCAGTGAGATCTTGAGTTTCTGTTTTTGGTTTTTTTTTTTTGTGCTGTGACTACACATCTGGAAAATAGGGTCATTCCAGGTCAGAGCAATAGTACACTTCATAGTGTGTTTGCCTTGCATGCAGCTGACTGGGATCAGTCTCCAGTATCCCAGATGGTCTCCTGAGTACTGCACGGAGTGATTCTCAAGTACAGAGCCAGGAGTAAGCTCTGAGCTTCATCAGGTGTGAACTCAAAACATCAAGAACAGTAAAAAAGTCATCACAAGGACTAAACCAATTAAATAAAAGCAATAACCACATGCTTGTCACATCACAAGTCTACAAGATGTTATCAGTTTTCTTCTGTTTTGGGGGGTCACACTTGCTGATGCTCAGGGGTTACTCCTAGCTATGCGCTCAGCAATTGCTTCTGGCTTGGGGGACCATATGGGATGCTGGTTCGTCCTAGGCTAGCATGCTCAAAGCCTTATGCCCTTTGCCATCACTGCGGCCCCATCAGTTTTCTTCTTATAGAAATGTAAGCTAGGGCCTGTAATTTATTTCCTTTGCAATTTGAAAAACAGTTCAAAGTAAAAACGACTTTTTAGTCCTCATTTTACCAAGTTGAACCTCCAACTCTTCTTTCATGGCCTTCACTGGATTTGTCTTTTAGCATTTTTTTAAAGTATGAGTTGTCTACATTTTTGTTACCTCTTATTTATTCCTGGCCATTTCATAATTTTACTGTTATCAAGAATGAGAACACCTGTTGCAGATCTAAAGTTCTTTCTATGTAGCCCATAATGGTCACATCATGGAACCCTTTATTAACTAGATCATTTTGGGGAGGAGGTTCTATACCCCATGATGCCCAGGGACTACTCCTGTCCCTGTACTAAGAGGTCTAAATGTGGTGCCTGGAATGAAGTCAGGGTTGGCAGCTGGTGAGGATTTTTCACCTCTGATATCTTCTCTGGCAAAATAGACTTTTCAACCCTTACTAATTTATTTTTATAGCTGTATTGCATCTGACAAAAGGTTGAGAATTTTTTTGTGTGTAAAAGATCACAGCGGAAGGTCCTTTGAGTAACTTTCTGTTCAGTTCTGGGCTTCTCTCTGCCTCTCCTTCACATAAAGCATGTGTGCTAAGCTCAGGAAATTACATATACACCTATCTTGGTTTTTATTTGATTTTCTGTTTTGGTTCTTAGGCCACACTTGGTGGTGCTCAGAACTTATTCCTAACTCTGTGCTCTGGAATCACTCATGGTTGTACTCAGGAGAATATATGGGGTTCCAGGAATTGAACTCTGGGCCATATGGCGTGCTAGGGTTTGAACCTGGGTGGACTGCATTCAAGGCCAATGCCCTACCTGTTACAATAACTCTCCAGCCCCTTGGTTTTTATTTTATTTTATTTAATAAATAACTTTGTTTTTGGTTTGGGGGCCACACCAGGTGGTGCTCAGGGCTTTCTTCTGCCTCTGTGTTCAGGGATCATTTCTGGTGATTCTTGGGGGATCATTTGGGTTGCTGACACTTGAATCGGGGTGATTACATGCAAGAAAAGTGCCCTATCTGCTATACTATCTCTCTGGACCTCTGATTTTAATTTTAATATGGTAGGTCTGTGTCTTTTATTATGACATTGCATTGATTTCTTTTATTTTTGGAGGTCCACACCCAACAAGCTCAGGGGTTACTCCTGGCTCTGCTCTCAGAAATGGTTTCTGGCTTGGGGGACCATATAGGATGCTGGGGATTGAACCTGCATTTGTCCTGGATCAGCCGCATGCAAGGCAAACGCCCTACCACTGTGCTAACACTCCAGCTTCTTGCTGATACTTCATATTACTCATTTTTCTCTTTAAAGTATTGATGCCACTTTGTACCCCTGGTAACTCACAATTGGCTGTGGCTTAATTAATGAAAATAAATTATATTGCTGGCATCAACATATAAAGTTAGAAAAACTTTCATTCATTTTATTAGCTTTTTGGGAGGCCACACCCACCAGTGCTCAGGGCTGACTCCTGGCTATCTGCTCAGGGATCACTCCTGATGGATCTTGAGAACCCTTTGAGGTGTGTCACATGCCCACTGTACCAGATGCTCAGCTCCAAAGATAGACAAACCTTATTAATGACTCCAATTTATTTATTTGTGGGTTGGTTTTTGGCCCACATATGGCAGGACTTATTCTTGTCTCTGAGCTCCAGCATCACTCATGGAGGGACTCTGGGGAGCCTATGGGGTGACAGGGATTGAATCTGGGTCAGTACCTGTTGTATTCTCTTTCCAGCCTACAACTATTTCTTTAGATACTTTGGAGCTCAAAATCTTAGGAGCACATAAGCCAGGATTGCGTTATTTTGGATCAGAGAGTTAGTCCTCAGGGTCTAAGCTGACCATGTTAATCTCAGATTTGACCTCCATTTCTATCACCGTGTACGGATTCCCCAATCATTACCGGAGCACAGAGTTAGGAGTAACTCCTGAGCACTGCTGAATGTGCTCTTCCCCCTATAGCGCAATTCAGCCACTCTCTACCAGTAATATATTACAAAGGCAAGTAGCTGGGGTGGGGAAGTGGGAAGGAAGAGAAGGTAGGAAAGAAGAAAGAATTTATTTAGTAGTTTGTTTACCTCCTGATTTTTAAGAAAATTCTTGTGTACTCTTAAGTCCTTTCAAGCACAGTTAGTTTCTGTAGACTTTTTCCAAGGTTGTACAAAATGGAACAAAACCTGAAGAGGCACAGTATTAAAAGCTATCGATTGCCTGCCTCCCCTTTTCTTCACAAGAAGCAAGGGAGGTTAAAGTATCTTCTGTTTTTTTTTTTCTTTTGTGCAGGAGGTGCATCCAGCAGTGCTCACTGGCTCTTCCTGGCTCTGTGCTCATGAGTTTCCCCTGGTGTTGCAAGGCCAGACCAGCTCTTCCATAGTTCTCCATATTTTCATGATCATCGCCCCCCGCAAAAAAAAAAAAACCCACAAAAAAACAAAAAACATAGAGCATAGTGACGATAGCTAGATTGGGTACGAAGAGGGCTGGAGTGATAGAACAGCAGATAGGGTACTTGCTTTGCATGCTCCTGACTTATATCCTCAGCATCCCAAAAGCCTCCCCAAGACCTCCAGGAAGTGATTTCCTAAGCACCTCCAGGGTTGGCCAACAAACAAAGAAAATGAGTGTGAAGAGATTGCAAATTATGTGAAAATAATCTGGGTAAAATGAAACCAGTAAAAATAAAATAATGGACCATTTATTTTCTGGGAAGATTCTACTCTGTAAAATTGGCTCAAAAAACAACAAATAGGGGCTGGGATGATAAGACAATGGTTAGCGTGTTTGCCTTACACATGACCCACTGGGGTTTGATTCTCAACCCCTGATATGTACCTTAAGCCTGCCAAGAATGATCACTGAGCACAGAGCCAGGGGTAAGCCATACTTGAGCTAACTAGGTGTGTCCCCAAACAAATGAATAAAAAACCCCAAATATAAAAACTAATACTATAAAAGAATGCAAAAATTTTGAACGAATTCTACCAACATTTATTTTAAACTTGCGTTCTTTCATTTGTTGCAGAAATGAGAAAATTTGTTATATAAATGATTCCAGATTATGGAATGACACCATAGTCACTTTGTGTCAAAACCTTATGAAGATAATATAGATTGCATCTCACTAGTAATCATTTAGATGCATATATCCCTGTTCAGCATGTCAGAGTCAGTGGCACCATAGAGAAAAATATCATCACTTAATAAGGGTGTATATATATATATATATATATATATATATATAATTTTTTTTTGGTTTTGGGGTAATCACTCCTGGCTCGGGGGACCATATGGGATGCTGCGGAACCGAACCACGGTCTGCCCTATGTCAGCTGCATGCAAAGCAAACACCCTACCGCTGTGCCACCTCTTCGGACCCTAATAGGGGTATTTTTTTTGTTTTTGTTTTCAGGCCAAACTGGTGACTTTCTCCAGGCTCTGCACTCAGGGATCACTCCTAGTTTTGCTGAGGGGACCATATGTGGTTCTGGCAATCAAATCCAGGTAGGCCACATGCAAGGCAAATGCCCTCCTCATTATATCATCTCTCTAGCCCCTTGACTTTAAATTTAATTACTTTATTTTTAGTTTGGGGCCACGCCTTGTGGTGCTTAGGTTACTGGCTCTGTGCTCAGGGCTTACTCTTACGCAGGGGACCATTAGCAGCGCTAGGGGTCAAACCCTAGTTGGCCATGTGCAAGGCAGGACTGTAAGCACTGTACTAGCTCTCCAGCCACAACACTGAATAGATCTGAAGTCAGGAGCAGAAGAACCAGCTGAGCAGACATTAATAACACTACGCAGTGAGGTAAGAGCAGAAAGAAATTCAGTTTTTCTAGATGCCCAAAAAACACCTAATACATCTCAGGACTCATTTCTGATGGTCAGTGATCATTCCTGGTGAGCTTGGGGTCTGTATAAGGGGTTGGGGATGAAACCCCAGTAGACACATGTAAGACAAACACCCTACCCACTGTCTTATCACTCCAGTCTCTATGTGTTGCTTTTTAAGTCAATTTTTCAGAGTAGTAGTTTCCCAGAAAATAAGTGGTCCATTTATTTCATTTGTACTGGCCCCAAATTGGCTAGATAATTTTCATGTAATTTGCAGTCTCTTTGCACCCACTTTATCATCACTTAGGCTGTCTGTTTTTGGCGTGTGTGTGTGTGTGTGTGTGTGTGTGTGTGTGTGTGTGTGTGTGAGGAGGGAGGTTTGATCAACCTTGCAGGGTAGAAACACATTACTTTTAATGTGGGAGTCTGGCAAGATAGTACAGCAGATAGGGAGCTTACCTTGCATGTACGACTTGGTTTGGAAATTTGGCACCCCTTAAAGACCCCCCAAAATTATGAGTGATCCTTAAGTGCAGAGCACAGCTAAGTGTGACTTAAAAACCAAAAAAATTACTGTTAATTTTTTTAAAGGAAGTGATTGTCCCCGCCCTCGCCCCTCTCCTAATTTTGCATTTCAATGACTATGTTGATTTCCTTCTTTTAAAGTAAATTGCTTTTGGCTTTTCGCTGTGTGTGTGTGTGTGTGTGTGTGTGTGTGTGTGTGTGTGTGAGAGAGAGAGAGAGAGAGAGAGAGAGAGAGACAGAAACAGAGACAGAGAGACAGAGAGAGACAGAGACAGAGAGACAGAGACAGAGAGAGACAGAGAGACAGAGACAGAGAGAGATAGAAAGAGAGAGACAGAGACAGAGAGAGACAGAGAGAGACAGAGAGAGACAGAGAGAGACAAACAGACAGACAGAGAGAGAGGGAGAGAGTAATGCTCAGGTTTCACCCCAGATTCCCTGTTCAGAGATCATGGGGTAGGGTTGCATATGCAGTGCTAAGGGTCGAATGCAGGTGAGCTGTGTGGTGTGCAGTCAAGCACCTTCGCCATAGTACTGTGATGTAGGTCATCAAACTAAGGCCAGCTGTGTTTATGATCATTGCCTTAGCAGCTGTACTAACTACCCTGCCCCTGGTTTTCTTTTGTTTTGGAGCCTCACCTTGCCCTAGTGATGCAGAAGTGGTGATGTCAGGTCACTGTGGTGGTCCCTGATTCCCAGGTTCTTCGATATTTTTCAAGAATAAAAATACTGAATAACAAACATGCTCAGACTCAGAGTTAGAGGTAGAAAAGAAAAGTAAAGGAGAGGGAAAGGAACCGCCTGCGCTGTAGGAACTTAACATAGGACTAAGTTAATATGATTTATTTGTGTGTGTGCTTTTTTTATAGGAAAACTGAAGTCTTCATGTGGGCCTTAAAAGGCTCTTTCCATCCATCCCTCATCAATTGATAAAAGCATTACAAAGAAAGTGAGGCCAGGGTCTTCCAAAGGATCTGTTCGGTCTGGGTTTTTGGGCATTGTCTATTACTTAGTCTCCCAGTAAGCCTAAACTCAGGGCAGAATACTGTGGTCTTGAGCAATTACAGAAATGTTAAAAAATGGGACTTCTCACAGCCTCTTCCAAGGGGAAACGAAGGCTTCCTATTTCATAACTGGGGAGCTATTCTCGGTGGGGCTGGGTGTACCCAGCTAGTGAGTGATCCTCCACATAATTGCTTGATAGAAGCCCAGCCCAGTGAACTCTGTTCCCTCTTGTTTTTTCGTGTGTGTGTGTGTGTGTGTGTGTGTCCGTTCGTGCTTCTGTTTTTATGTTTTGTTTTGTGTTGAGGCCACATCTAGCATTGCTCAGAGGTTACTCCTGACTTTGCATTCAAAAATTACTCCTGGTGTATTGGGATTGTTTGGCTTGTTATTTTTATCCCATATGCACCACCATGTGGCATTGTTCCTTTTTGCAAAGGCAATGGTGAAATCTTATCTAATAGGGATAAGACCACATAAATTTTATATTGCAGTGGGGCCTTACACCCTTAACACTTGTCATAGCGATTATGCTTAGGCTTCAGAAAATTGGACATTGACCATTCACCTTGGATCCCATTTATGAAACGAGCATGGTTTTCTACACCAGCACCAGGAATTGGTCTTCTACCAGGAATGTCCCTAATGCTGCCCTGGCATCAACTTGCTCTAGAGTGGGTTCATATGGCACCCTGATGACTTTGTAAGAGCAACAACTTGCTTTCAGTGCAGGGCTCCCTGTCTTATCTAATGGTAAGACAAAAGCAGAAGATGCTCCTTGTCACCCTGAACTTTGACATAGGATGTGTACAAAAAACAGGATTTCTAACTATAGAAACCTGACCATGACAATCATTATTGTGAAGAACTTTAACTGGAACCACAGAGAAAGACTTTGGGGTTACACAACTTAGTATGCCTGGAGCCTGTAGTTAGACTTACGCCAGGGTGCTTCATGGGTAAAATCTTCCTGTTTTTAGGCCAAAGGTTTTTCCCATTTTCCCCATATTTTGCTGTGTCTAGGCAAACAAACAACCCCAAACCTGCCCCCACATCATTTTTAATTAGATATTTAAAATTCGCTTATCTTTTAAATTGGGGGTCTTACCTTTTTCAAAGAACCTTGGGACATGAATTACTTTATTTTAACACATATTCTCACATTTTTTTTAAATAAAACTAAGAAGAAAGGATCAAAGAAAATCTAGGGCCAGGGCCCAAGTGGTCTCAGATGCATTAACAGGGAAATAAATAAGAACAGAACTAAATATCCAAGCCAAAGTAAATGATAATAGAATCAAGGGGCCTAAACTATAGCATTCTAAACTTAAAGGGGCCTGCTATATTGGCAGGCCAGGGGGCAAATTGTGGTGGTATAGGATGTACTCTGGGGCCATTGGTGAAGGGTAGTTGACACTGGTGATGGTATGGGCCCGACTCATTTTATATCTCAAATTAAATTATAAAGAATTCTGTTGATCACAATTGTTTCAATAAAATAAAATTAAAAAATTATTCCTGGTGATTCTTGGGGGACCATATGGAATTCAGAGATTTAAGACAAATGCCCTCCCCACTGTGCTATTGCACAGCTGTCTACTTATTTTTTTATTTAGTTTAATACTGATATATTTTCAATATTTACTCTTGAACAATCATTTGTAATTTTGGATTCTCTTCTGAAAAGGATTTTCAGAGTATCTTATACATCATGATCATTTTTGTAGTCTCTTCATTGTAATTCACTGTTGAATACCTCGGGGAGCTAACAATTTGCTTGTATATGAAACTGGGCTATAGCTTTGTGGTAGATTTGAGGCTTTGTGTGTCTGAAGTGCTGGGGTCAGTCCCTGGTACCACTCAAACTCTCTTTTAATCACGCATTTTTGTGCTTTTATTTAACCTCTAGCTTGCAATAATTTCAATTTCTCTTTAAGGTTGATGAATTTTCAGCAGTTTAACTACTGCATTGAAAATGGCAAACTCATAGAAATCAAACTCCAAAACATATGCGCACCCAATGAGGGACCAGCAAAATATTTAATACAATTGTTGACAAATCTCAAAGAAGATATCAATAGCAAAACAGTAAGAGTGGGGGACCTCACCACTGCCCTGTCACCCTTGATAGGTCAACCAGGCTAAAACCCAGCAAGAATATACTAGCTCTGAAATGAGAAAAGGAAGAAAGGGAACTAGTAGTTATATATAAGGTACTCCATCCCCAGAAAACTGGATACACATTCTATTCCAATGCACATGAGTTATTCTTCAGGATAGATCACATGCTGGCCCATAAAACATATCTCCATAAAGTCAAGAGGATATACAGTGTACAGCCTACCTTCTCAGATTCAAAGCACTGAAATTAGAAGTGAACTATAATGGAACCCAGAAGAAAAACTTTAACACCTGGAAATTAAACAGCTAACTAATAACACGGCAGACATCTTGAACCTTCTCTCTGCTGTCCTGCAGCCTGAGATTTGGATACTTTCCACTATTGTTCTCTGAAGGCTCTTGCTCTTCAGATGTGAGCTGTTCCACCCAAAAAGGGTGGAGCCACAAAGCGCAGCTGCTCTGCTTCATGGCCGCTAGCACCTTTTACCCAATAAACACCATCATAACACATAGTGGGTCATTCTCCAGGACAGACTACATGCTGACACATAAAACATACCTCCATAAAACCAAGAGGATAGAAATCTTGCAGGCTACCTTTGCTGACCACAAGGCTCTGAAATTAGATGTGCACTACAAAGGCACATAGAAGAAAAACTTTAAAAATTGGAAATTAAACACCCTGCTACTGAAGAACCAGTGGGTCTGAGGTGAAATCAAAAAGGAAATCAAAACTTTCCTGGAAACAAATGATAATAAAGACACAAACTGCCAGAATCTATGGGATACAGCAAAAGCGGTGGAAAGAGAAAAATTTATAGCTCTACAAGCATACATTTGGAAGGAAGAAGGGGCATACCTGAAATACTTAATGACGCAGCTCAAAAAATTAGAAAATGACCAACAAAAGGAACCAAAAATAGGGAGACAGAAGGAAATAACAAAGCTGAAAGCAGAAATCAATGATGTGGAAAATCAAAAATCAATCCAAAAGATCAACGAAAGCAGAAGATGGTTCTTTGAAAAAATAAACAAGATTGATAGACCATTGGCAAAACTCACAAAGAAAGAGAGAGAGAAAAATTTGATAACCCATATTAGAAATGAAAAGGGGAGATCACGACAGATATTGCAGAGATCCAAAGGGCAATCAGAGACTACTTTGAGAAACTTTATGCTACTAAACATGAGAACCTAGAAGAAATGGAAAAATTCTTGGACACTTATATCCTTCCACATTTAAGTAAGGAGGATGTAGCATATCTAAACAACCCCATCACTACTGAGGAAATTGAAACTGTAACCAAACATCTGCCCAGAAAAAAAAGCCCAGGCCCAGATGGATTTCCTAATGAATTTTTTCAAATATTTCAAGAGGAGCTACTACCAATCCTAGCCAGGCTCTTCCATGAAATTGAAAAAACTGGAACAGTCCCAAAGAGCTATTATGAAGCCAACATCACCTTGATACCAAAACCAGACAGAGATGCTGCCAAAAAAGAAAATCAATATCCCTGATGAATGCTGATACAAAGATCTTCAACAAAATCCTGGCAAATAGAATCCAATGCATCAAGAAGATCATACACTACGACCAAGTAGGTTTCATCTCAGGAATGCAAGGATGGTTTAACATCCATAAATCTATCAACATCATACACAACATCAAAAGACGAAAAATAAAAATCACATGATCATATCAATAGACGCAGAGAAAGCATTTGATAATGTCCAACACTCATTCTTTTTTTTTCTTTTTTTAATTGTGACTGAAGTTCATTTACATAGAATTATTTACGATACATAGTGACAATAAATGAAGGGCATTCCCACTACCAATGTTATCCTCCCTCCACTCGTTCCCAGCACGTCTCCCACATCTCACTCCTTTACCCTCCAGAATCCTACTGCAAATGCTCACTGCCATACATCTTGTTATAGGTTGGGTATCTATTCTATTTGGTGGTCCACTCTGGTCATTTTTTAATTTATACTACATGTTCATATGACTGGTTCTGGTATCATTTTCCCCCCTCAATTTATGAGGCTGAATGATTTAAATTATGCTATTCTGTTGGAGGTTAAAAGGTTAAGGAAAAGAGGAGAAAGAATTTGGAATCATCTACTAAAAAATCACCTAATAATATCCACAAAAGTGGAAAAGAAAGAAAGTGGAAGAAAAAGGAGAAGGAAGATAATATCAAAAAACAAACAAAAAATAAGACAAAACACTCATTCTTGATCAAAACTCTCAGCAAGATGGGAATGGAAGGAACCTTTCTCAATCTAGTTGAAGCCATCTACCACAAGCCAAAGGCAAATACTATCCTCAATGGAGAAAAACTAAAAGCCTTTCCTCTAAATTCTGGTACAAGACAAGGCAGTCCACTTTCACCACTCCTCTTCAACATAGTACTGGAAGTTCTTGCTATAGCGATCAGGCAAGAAAAGATATCAAGGGAATTCAGATAGGAAAGGAAGACGTCAAGCTCTCACTGTTTGCAGATGACATGATACTCTACTTAGAAAACCCTAAAGACTCTACCAAAATGCTTCTCGAAACAATAGACTCATATAGCAAGGAGGCAGGCTACAAAATTAACACACAGAAATCAAACGCCTTTTTTTTTTTTTTTTGGTTTTTGGGTCACACTCGGCGGTGCTCAGGGGTTACTCCTGGCTGTCTGCTAAGAAATCGCTCCTGGCAGGCACGGGGGACCATATGGGACACTGGGATTTGAACCAACCACCTTTGGTCCTGGATCGTCTGCTTGTAAGGCAAACACCGCTGTGCTATCTCTCTGGGCCCTCAAACGCCTTTTTATACACCAATAATAATAGGAAAGAGAAGGAAGTCAAGAAGGCAATCCCATTCACATTAGTGCCACACAAACTCAAATATTTTGGAGTCAACTTGACCAAAGAGGTGAAGGACCTATACAAAGAAAACTATAAAGCTCTGCTCCAAGAAATAAGAGAGGACACACGGAAATGGAAACACATACCCTGCTCATGGATTGGCAGGATTAACATCATTAAAATGGCAATACTCCCCAAAGCATTATACAGATTAATGTGATCCCCTTAAAAATATCCATAGCATTCTTTAAAGAAGTGTATCAAACACTTATGAAATTCATCTGGAACAATAAACACCCTCGAATAGCTAAAGCACTCCTAGGGAAAAGGAAAATGGGAGGCATTACTTTCCCCAACTTTAAACTGTACTACAAAGCAATAGTTATCAAAACAGCATGGTATTGGAATAAAGACAGACCCACAGATTAGTGGAATAGGCTTGAGTTCTCAGAAAATGTTCCCCAGACTTACAATTACCTAATTTTTGACAAAGGAGCAAGAAATTTGAAGTGGAGCAGGGAAAACCTCTTTAACAAGTGGTGCTGGCAGAACTGGTTAGCCACTTGCAAAAAAGCGAACATAGACCCCCCAGTTAACATCATGTACAAAGGTAAAATCCAAATGGATTAAAGACCTTGATATCAGACCTGATACCATAAGGTATATAGAACAACACGTTGGTAAAACACTCCATGACATTGAGACTAAAGGCATCTTCAAGGAGGAAACTGTGCTTTCCAAACAAGTGGATGCAGAGAACAACAGATGGGAATACATAAAGCTGAGAAGCGTCTGCACCTCAAAAGAAATAGTGCCCAGGATACAAGAGCCACACACCAAGTGGGAGAAACTATTCACCCAACACCCATCAGATAAGGGTCTATATCTAAAATATACAGGGCACTGACAGAACTTTATAAGAAAAATCATCTAATCCCATCAAAAAATGGGGAGAAGAAATGAACAGACGCTTTGATAAAAAAGAATTACAAATGGCCAAAAGGCACATGAAAAAGTGCTCCTCATCACTAATCATCAGGGAGATGCAAATCAAAACAAGGATGAGATACCATCTCACACCACAGAGATTGGCAAAATCACAAAGAATGAGAACAATCAGTGCTGGCGGGGATGTGGAAAGAAAAGAACTCTTATCCACTGCTGGTGGGAATGCTGTCTAGTCCAACCTCTATGGAAAGCGATATGAAGATTCCTCCAAAATCTGGAAATTGAGTTCCCATTTGACCCAGCTATTGCACTCCTAGGGATATACCTTAAGAACACAAGAATACAACACAAAAAACCCTTCCTTACACCTATATTTGTTGCAGCACTATTCATAATAGCCAGTCTCTGGAAACAACCAAGATGCCATTCAACAGACAAATGGCTATAGAAACTGTGGTACATATACACAATGGAATATTATGCATCCGTCAGGAGAGATGAAGTCATGAAATTTTCCTGTACATTGATGTACATGGAATCTATCATGCTGAGTGAAATAAGTCAGAGGGAGAGAGAGACACAGAATAGTCTCACTCATCTATGGGTTTTAAGAAAAAAAGTCATTTTTGCAACAATCCTCAGAGACAATGAGAAGAGGGCTGGAACTTCCAGCTCACTCCATGAAGCTCACCACAAAGATTGGTGAGTTCAGCTATAGAAATAATTACACAGAGAACTACCATAATCATGTGAATGAATGAGGGAACTGGAAAGACTGTCTGGAGTACAGGTAGGGGTGAGGTGGGATGGAGGGGGATTTGGGACATTGGTGATGGGAATATTGCACTGGTGAAGGGGGTGTTCTTTACATGACTGAAACCTAATCACAATCATATATGTAATCAAGATATTTAAATAAAGGGAGAAAAAAGAAATCACTCTCCTAAACATATACACACCCAATGTGGGATCAGAAAATATTTGATACAATTGTTGACAAATCTGAAAGAAGATATCAATAGCAACACAATAATTGTGGGAGACCTTCAACACTGCCCTGTCACCTATGGATAGGTCAACCAGGCTGAAACCCAATAAAAATATACTAGCTCTAAAAAGAGAAATGAAAGAAAGTGGACAAATATATGTATGTATATATATTATATATGGCATTTTATCCCCAGAAAACTGGATATACATTTTATTCCTATGCACATGAGTCATTCTCCAGAATAGACCACATGTTGGCCCATAAAGCATCTCCATAAAGTCAAGAGGATATATATTGTGAACTACAAAGGAACACAGAAGAAAAACTTTAACACCTGGAAATCAAACAGCTTATTACTGAACAACAAGTGGGTAAGAGATGAAATCAATGAGAAAATCAAAACATTTTTAGAAAAAAATGACAATTAAGACAGAAAGTATCAGAATTTATGGGACACAGGTAAAGCGGTACTGAGAGTAAAATTTATAGTGTTGCAAGCAAACATCAGGATGGAAGAGGGGGCCTACATGAATAATTTAATGACATAGGTTATAAAATTAGAAAATGATCAACAAAAGTTACCAAAAATAGCTCTGCAGAAGGAAATAACAAAGCTTAAAGCAATAATAAATGAAGTGGATATACAAAAAATTCTGAAAAATCAATGAAAGTGTTGGTTCTTTGAAAAAATAAACAAGAGTTATAAACCACTGACAAAACTCACAAAGAATGGGAGAGAGAGAAAATTGATAAACCAGATTAGAAATGAAAAGGGTGAGATCACTAGAGATATTACAGAGATTCAAAGGGAGATCAGAGACTACTTTGAGAAACTATGCCACGAAACGTAAGAACCTGATAGAAATGAATAAATCCTTGGACTCTTATAACCCTCATGGTAGAAAGAGGATGATGAAGCATATCTTAACAGCTCCATGAATTTTGAGGAAATTAAAATAGTAATCAAAAGTCTTTCCCAAAACAAAAGCCCAGGACCAGTTGGATTCATTAATGAATTCTTTCAAACCTTTCTAGAGGAATTCCTACCAATCATTTTCAGGCTCTTTCATAAAATTGAAGAAACAAGCATACTCCCAAATGTTTTTATAAAGCTAAAATCACTCAGACACCAAAGTATCAGATACAGATCAGCTGTCAGAGTTCAGATAAGCTGTCAGTATCATATCAGTTGATGCAGAGATGCTGTCAGAAAAGAAAACTACAGAACAATATCTTTGATGAACACAGATGCAAAAATCCTCAACAAAATTCTGGCAAATAGGATCCAATGCCTCATCAAGATGGTCATTCACCACGACCAAGTAGGTTTCATTCCCGGAATGCAAAAATGGTTTACATTTGTAAATCAATCAACATAATACACCATATCAACAAAAATATAAAGAAAAATTATATGATCATATCACTAGATGTAGAGAGTTTCTTAGAAAGGCAGAATACTTAGTTATAATGAAGGGCCTTGTGACAGCCACAGAACCATGATCAAAGCAGGTAGCCTCGAGAATTAAATGTAAACATTTAAGGTCACCTTATTTGTATATCTCACCTGCAGGAAGCCTTGAGAAATAGATGCAGAGAAAGCATTCCATAAGGCCCAATAACCATGCTTGATAAAACCTTATCAAGATGGGAATGAAAGGAACTTTTCTTAATATAGTCAAAGACATCAACCACAAGCTAATGGCAAATATAATTCTCAATGGCAATAAATTAAATGCCTTTCCTCTAATATCTGGTACAACACTAGGCTGACTCTCTCACCATTCCTATTTAACATAGTGCTGGAAATTTTTGCCATAGCGATTAGGCAAGAAAAAGACATCAAGGGCATCAAGGTAGGAAAGGAAGAACTCAAGCTTTCACTGTTTGCAGATGACATGATACTATATTTAGTAATCCCTAAAGACTCTGCGAAAAAGCTTCTAGAAACAATAGATTTATGTAGCAAAGTGTCAGGCTATAATATCAACATTCAAAAATCAATGCCCTTCTTATACACCAATAATGATAGAAAAGACAAATGACATTAAAAAGCAATTCCATTCGCATTAGTGCCACACAAACATAAATATCTTGAATTTAACTTTACTAAAGAGGTGAAGAACCTATACAAAGAAAACTACAAAAGCCTGCTTTAAGAAATAAGAGAGGATAGATGGAAATGGAGACACATATCCTGCTGATGGATTGGCAGAAGTAATATAATTAAAATGGCAATACTCCTAAAGCATTGTACACATTTAATGCAATCCCTCTAAAGATATCAATGACATTCTGCAAAGAAGTGGATCAAACACTCCTGATATTCATTTGGAACACTAAACACTCATGAATAGCTAAAGCAATTCTTGGGAAAAAGAATGTGGGAGACATTACTTTCCCCAATTTTAAATTGTATTACAAAGCAATAGTCAATAAAACAGAATAGTATTGGAATAAAGACAGATCCTCAGATCAGTGGAATAGACATGCATATTCAGAGAAAGTTCCTTAGATATAGAATCAAAAAATCTTTGATAAAGGGGCAAGAAATCCAAAAAAGCCCACTTGCAAAAAAACAGACTCAGACCTCCAGCTAACACCATGCACCAAGGTCAAATGCAAATCTATTAAAGACCTGGATATCAGACCTGAAACCATGAGGTATATAGAACAACACGTAGGTAAAGCACTCTATGACATTGAAACTAAAGGCATCTTCAAGGAAGAAATAGCACTCTCTAAACAAGTCGAAGCAGAGACACACAAATGGGACTATATTAAGCTGAGAAGCTTCTGCACCTCAAAGGAAATAGTGACTGGGATACAAAAGCCACCCACAGAATGAGAGAAACTATTTACCCAATATGCCTCAGACTGCTCAGCCATCAGAGGGCAGCACTCAGGTTCTCCTCGAAAGACAGATGGGCAAGGGGTAATCGTAACAAGAGAGACTCGAAATCTTGGGTGCTGGAAAGTGGCTAAGAGCTTTGGCTTGAGCCTCCGCTACAGAGCAACTGCATTTATTTCTCTAGGTTCTTTATACATCTAACAGCAGGATATTGGCAAAGAAAATCAAAATACATCAATTTACAGGTTCCTCATGCCAACATATATTTAACACATATTAGCAATTTTCTGGGCATGCTGACCTTATCAAGTGTCAGATCGAATCTTACTATTTTTAAATAATGGCACTCTGGTGATTGTCTGCATTTGCTATATGACCTAAGACTAGTGGTTAATGTGGTTAATCTTTGCTTGATTTTAGAAGCCTGCACAGCCTGAGCTGTGAGCAGGATTTTTGTTATATTTAATATGTTATAGATCCATCTTTTTAAATCAATGTCTGGGGCCTAGTTTTAGGTCTCCAATCATGTACTGCTTTAGTCTAAGCCTTCCACAGCCTTATTTATTTGCTTTTTTAGTAAATCCTTTTGTTCCTGTGTAAGATGACATTAGAGACATTGCTCTTATTAATATTTTTAAAAAGGGAAATTTATAATAAGATACTTTTTCCTTCATGCACCACTCCTGTTACCAGCCTCATCATACATTCCTGTATAAGGTAAGGGATCGGTGTAGTTAATTCTATAATACATGGGCCATAGTCTAGTCCTATACATGGGTGGTTCCCATCATTTGCCCTGTATTAGATATAACCATCATGCGCCATGCTTTTTCTTAGGAACATAAGAAATCCTGTTTCCATTCCTAGGGATATACCCTTAGAACACAAAAAATACAACACAAAAATCCCTTCCTCACACCTATATTTATTGCAGCACTGTTTACAATAGCCAGGCTCTGGAAACAGCCTAGATGCCCATCAATAGATGAATGGCTAAAGAAACTGTGGTACATATATACAATAAAATATTATGCAACCGTCAGAAAAGATGAAGTCATGAAATTTTCCTATACATGGATGTATATGGAATCTATTATGCTGAGTGAAATAAGTCAGAGGGAGAGAGATAAACACAGAATGGTCTCACTTATCTATGGGTTTTGAGAAATATAGAAGACATTTGTGTAATGATCCTCAGAGACAAAATAGAGAAAGACTGGGTCCAGCTCATGACATGAAGCTTACCACAGAGAGTGATGGATGCAGTCACAGAAATAATTACACTGAGATCCATCATAACAAAATGTGACTGTATGAGGGAAGTAGAAAGCCTGTCTAGAGTATAGGCCTGTGTAGGGTGAGGAGGAGGGGCACTTGGGACATTGGTGATGAGAATGTTGCACTGGTGAAGGGTCTTAAAAAGTCCTGTTTCCGGGCCCGGAGAGATAGCACAGCGGTGTTTGCCTTGCAAGCAGCCGATCCAGGACCAAAGGTGGTTGGTTCGAATCCCGGTGTCCCATATGGTCCCCCGTGCCTGCCAGGAGCTATTTCTGAGCAGACAGCCAGGAGTAACCCCTGAGCACCGCCGGGTGTGGCCCAAAAACCAAAAAAAAAAAAAAAAAAAAAGTCCTGTTTCCAAGGGAGGGTTCCAGGACCAAACAGATATATGATCACTAATAGTAATAGACGAAGAGGGGCCCACCTACTCTAGCAGCCCGGGGGGGGGGTGATGGTGGGGTATATGGGTTGTAGAAAGGGAACTGGGATGGAGGGAGGACATATTTGGTGATGGGTATTCCCCTGATTCAATGTTAATATGTACCTAAAATACTACTGTGAAAGATATGTAAGCCATTATGAGAAAAAAATTTGTGTTTTAATCAGAAACTTTCTTTGACTTACATGTATTATTATATTATATTTATATTATATGTTATGTTATTTTACTATATTATGTTATGTTAGTTTATCTCATTATGTTAATCAATTTTGTCTCTTGAATAAATTCTTACAATAAAAAAAGAAAAAAATCCTGTTTCCTTTATCTTATCTATTTCTGCCTTATTATAGGGATACTCATATGAATCTGTCACAGTACTTCAAGTGTCTCCAGCTGTCAGGTTTTGTGCTACAGGCTTTTCCCTAGATTCTTCTATGAGAGACTCTTCTACTTATAACTGATCCAAAGTTGTGGCTAAATGAGTCTTTACTATTATTATTCTTAAGAATATTAGTGATAGGGGCCCGGAGAGATAGCACAGCGGTGTTTGCCTTGCAAGCAGCTGATCCAGGACCAAAGGTGGTTGGTTCGAATCCCGGTGTCCCATATGGTCCCCCGTGCCTGCCAGGAGCTATTTCTGAGCAGACAGCCAGGAGTAACAACTGAACACCACCGGGTGTGGCCCCAAAACAAACAAACAAACAAACAAGAATATTAGTGATAGATTTTAAACAAACTTCCTTGATTTTCTGCTAAAGACTTTTTTTCTAAAAGATCATTCTCAGAATTTTCTGTGTGATTTGTAAAATCATTAACATGTTCTCAAATAATTATGTTGTGGGTTTTCTATAGAACCCAGTGTTCCCAGGTTACTGTAGCATGAAGTAAGAA
This sequence comes from Suncus etruscus, assembly GCF_024139225.1. NCBI lineage: Eukaryota > Metazoa > Chordata > Mammalia > Eulipotyphla > Soricidae > Suncus > Suncus etruscus. The sequence goes on from NC_064868.1 coordinate 78,965,662, forward strand.
AAGCAATCATCAATATGCCCAGAAGCAGTACATGACGTGGGGAATATTTTCTTGCTCCAGGACCACCTGCTAACTGTTCCAAGAGACTAACTTCCATGAAGCTTTTGCCTCAGGTCAGAGAGCATGGCTTTCACCTTGTCGCACAGACTCCACTGGAGCTGCCGTGGCACCAATACTCATCAAACAAGGGGATAATATTAAAAATATACAAGATTCTGATAGAACCTAACAAGAAAAACATCTAACCCCGTCAAAAAATGGGGAAAAGAAATGAACAGATATTACCTCAAAAAGAAATACAAATGGCCAAAAAGCATATGAAAAAAAATGCATCACATCACTAATCATTAGGGAGATGCAAATCAAAACAACTATGAGATACCATCTCACACCACAGAGACTGGCACACATCACAAAGAACAAGAATAATCAGTGCTGAATGGGGATGTGTAGAGAAAGGAACTCTTATTCACTGCTGGTGGAAATGCTGTCTAGTCCAACTTTTATGGAAAGCGATATGGAGATTCCTCCAAAAACTGGAAATTGAGCTCCCATATGATCCAACTATACCACTACTAGGGATATACCCTAAGAACACAAAAACACAAAAAAATGCCTTCTTCACATCTATATTCTTTGCAATGCTATTTACAATAGCCAGAATCTGTAAACAACCAAGATGGCCTACAACAGATGAGTGGCTAAAGAAACTGTGATATACATATACACAATGGAATATTATGCAGCCATCAGAAGAGATGAAGTCATGAAATTTCCTATACATGGATGGACATGGAAACTATTACGTGGTGTGAAATAAGTCAGAAGGAGAGTGATAAACACAGAATAGTCTCACTCATGTATGGGTGTTAAAAAATAAAAGACATTATTGTAATAATGCCCAGAGACAATATCGATAATGGTCAAAAGGACCAGCTCATGATATGAAGCTCCCCACAATCAGTGGTGAATACAGTTAGAGAAATATCTACACTATCAACTGTCATGGCCATGTTAAAAAGTGAAAGAATTTGAATGAATTATATAGGTGGGAGTGTGGAAGTAGAAGATATTGTTGTTGGGAACCTTTCACTGGTCAAGGCATGTGTTCTTTTAATGACTGAAACCAATTACAATCATGTTTGTAATCATGGTGTTTAAATAAATACATTATTTAAAAAATAAGATAATCTTAAAATATTTTGTTGATTAAGCACAGGCTTATACACTCCATTGTAAGTCTGTATTTAGTTTATATATGTTTATTGGGAATCAGACACAGAGTTGTGGGTTGGGGGAGTGCTCTGCTGGGTGGCTGCTCTGGATACTAGTCAGGAGACCACACAGTGCTGGGTATCAAACTCCAGCCTCCTGCATGCAGCACATGTCCTGAGCTACTGAGCTAACTTTCTGGCCCCATGTCTTTATTTAGTACAAATACATTTAATCGTATACAGTAAAAGGAGGGGCTGGGAGTTAGAGAGATAGCACAGTGGTAAGGCATTTGCCTTGCCTGCAGCTGATCCAGGACAGATGGTGGTTCGAATCCTGACATCCCAGATGGTTCCCTATGCCTGAGAGGAGAAATTTCTGAGTGCAGAGCCAGGAGTAACACCTCAGACCACAGGGTGTGATCCAAAAACCAAAAAAAAAAAAAAAAAAGATGGGCCAAAGCAATAGTACAGTGGGTAGGGCACTTGCCTTAGATTTGACCCACCTGGGTTTGATCCTGAGAATCCCATATGGTCCCCAGCACTAACAGGAGTAATTTTTTTACTGCAAATATGATTGTAATTGGGTTTCAGTCATATAAAGAACACCCCCACTTCACCAGTGCATCATTCCCATTACCAATGTCCCAAATCTTCCTCTCCCACCCCAACCTCACATGTACTTAAACAGGCTTTCTACTTCCCACATTCATTCACATTGTTATGATAGTTCTCAATGTGGTTATTTCTCTAAGTGCACTCATCACTCTTTGTGGTGAGCTTCATGAAGTGAGCTTGACCTTCCAGCCCTCCTCTCTTTTGTCTCTGAAAATTATTGCAAGAATGTCTTTCATTTTTCTTAAACCCATAAATGAGTGAGACCATTCTGAGTCTTTCTCTCTCTCTGACTTATTTCACTCAGCATAATAGATTCCATGTATATCCATGTATAGAAAAATCTCATGACTTCATCTCTCATGATGGCTGCATAATATTCCATTGTGTATACATACCACAGTTTCTTTAGCCATTCCTCTATTGAAGGGCATCTTGGTTGTTTTCAGAGTCTGGCTATTGTAAATAGAGCTGAGGAATAATTTTTGAGTACAGGAGCAATTCCTGATCATCACCAGGTATGTTCCAATCAACCCCCCTCAAATTGAAAAGCATTTAAAAATAGTTTATCTTAGTAACTGAGAGATAGTTCAGTGGGTAATGTGCTCAGCAGTGTTCAGTTCTTACTCCTGGCTTCATGTTTTAAATAATATCTTTATTTACACACATGATCACAACATTTATCATAGTTGGGTTTCACTCATAAAAAGAACACCCCCTTCACCAGTGCAACCTTTCCATCACCAATGCCCTCACTACCTCCCACCCCCACTCCCTGCCTGAATTTGAGACAGGATTTCTACATTGTTCATTCACTGACTTTGCTATGGTAGTTCTCAGTATAGTGATTTTCTAATTGCAATCACAACTCTTTGTGGTGAGCTTCATATCTTGAACCATTTCATCCGGCCCTCATGTCTGGGAATTATTTCTATGTCTTTTATTTTTCTTAAAAGCCATAAATGAGTTAGACTTTTCTGTGTCTATCTCTGTCCCTTTGACTTATTTCACTCGCATAATAGATTCCATGTCTATCCATGTATAGGAAAATTTCATGATTTCCTCTCATCTTACTGCTGCATAATATTCCATTGTGTATATGTACCACAGTTGTAATTCAATAGATGCCATTCATCTGTTGAAAGGCATCTTGGTTGTTTCCAGAGTCTGATTATTATAAATAGTGCTGCAATAAATATAGGTGTGAAGAAAATATTTTTTATTTGTAGTTTTGAGTTCCTAGGGTATATTCCTAGGAGCGGTATAGCTGGACCAAAGGGAGCTCAATTTCCAGGGTGTTTTTTTGAGGAATCTCCATATTGTTTTCTATAGGGCTGGACTAGAGGACATTCCCATCAGTAGTGAGAGTTCCTTTCTCCCCACATCCCCTCCAGCACTGATTATTCTTGTCCTTTGTGATGTGTGCCAGTCTCTGAGTGTGAGATGGAACCACATTGTTGTTTTGATTTGCATCTCCCTGATGATTAGTGATGTGGAGCATTTTTTTTTCATGTGCCTTTTGGCCATTTGTATTTCTTCTTTCAGAAATTTTTCAATTTCTTTTCCCCATTTTTTGATGGGGTTAGATTTTTTTTCTTGTTAAATTCTGGCAGTATTTTGTATATCTTAGATAATAGCCCCTTATTTGATGGGTACTGGGTTAATAGCTTCTCCCATTCTGTAGGTGATTTTTGTATTCTAGTCACTATTTCCTTTGAATTGCAGAAGCTTCTCAGCTTAATATAGTCCCAGTTGTGTATCTCTACGTTGACTTGTTTGGAGAGTGTGGTTTCTTCCTTGAAGATGCCATTAGTTTCAGTGTCATAGAGTGTTTTATCTATGTGTTGTTCTATATACCTTATGATTTTAGGTCTAATATCAAGGTCTTTAATCAATTTGTATTTGACCTCTGGGCACAGTGTTAGATGGAGTTCTAAGTTTACTTTTTCGCAAGTGGCAGAGCAGTTGTGCCAACACCACTAGTTGAAGATGCTTTCTTTGTGCAATTTTGCATTTATTGCCTCTTTATCAAAGATTGACTATATCTGAGGAGCATTCTCTGAATGCTCTAGTCCAGTGTTTTATAATCGTTTTCTAAAAAGGAATACTTTTTTATACAAAAAGTCAAAAGGCAAACCACCATTATAAAATGTTAAAAATTAACTCTGACTATATTGACTGTATATAAAGTAATTATCTTGAATAGAAATCAAATAAACACAAAGAAGTTATTTTATAATTACTTTATTTTGAAATAATAAAGTATTTTATAATTGTTCATATTTGTTTACTTACTCAATGCAAAACCTGGGCCTGTTTGTCTGAACACAAATGTGATACTCTGGCAGGAATCAAAGAAAGACACACACACATAACTGTTCATCAACATTTCTCAGTCTCTCTCTGTCTTTAGTTTTTTTTCTTTTTTTTTTTTTTGGTTTTTGGGTCACACCTGGCAGTGCTCAGGGGTTATTCCTGGCTCCAGGCTCAGAAATTGCTCCTGGCAGGCACAGGGGACCATATGGGGCGCCGGGATTCGAACCGATGACCTCCTGCATGAAAGGCAAACGCCTTACCTCCATGCTATCTCTCCGGCCCCTGTCTTTAGTTTTTATAGTCTGAAAAATGTGCTTCAGCTCACAAATAGACCAATCATGCCGAAGCCACATGTTACAGATGAAATTGGAGTTTTTCCCACTGTACACCAGACAATATTTCACAGTGGTTAAAAAACGCTGCTCTAGTCTATACCACTCATCTGAGGGTCTGTCTTTATTCCAATACCATAATGTTTTAGTGACTATAGCTTTGTAATATAGTTTAAAGTTGGGGTAAGTAAAGCCTCCCATATTCCTTTTCCAAGAGTTGCTCTAGTTATTCATGGGTGTTTATTGTTCCAGAAAAATTTCAGGTGTGTCTGATCCACTTCTTTGAAGAACATTATGGGTATCCTTAGAGGGATTGTATTAAATTTGTACTATGCCTTGGGGAGTGTTGCCATTTTTATGATGTTAATCCTGTCAATCTTTAAGCAGGGTATGTGTCACCATTTTTGCCTGTCCTCTTTTCTTTCTTGAAGCAGGGTTTTGTAATTTTTTATAGGTCCTTCACATATTTAATTAAGTTGACTCCAAGATATTTGAGTTTGTGTGGCAATACTGTGAAAGGGATTGTTTATTTTTTTCCTTTTTTATAAAGAAGGCAGCCTACTCTCTTGTAAGTAGAAAGGTTGTATAAAAGAGTTGTATAAAAGAAGTGCTTTGTAATTAGAGGCTGGGTCAAGGGTTGGGTTTTTTAATTTTTATTTTTTTAACTGAAACCCACCTACAAACATGTTTATAATCATGGTGTTTAGAAAAAGACACTATTATAAGAAAAGAAATTAAAAATAAATCTTTGGTCTATTTTCTTTTTGCTCTTCTTTTTCTTCTTTCTTTTTCCTCTTATTTTTCTTATTCTTCCTCCTCTTCTTCTTCTTCCCCCTCCTCTTTTACTTATTCCTTTTTTCTACTCTTCATTTTCTTCTTCCTCTTCCCCTCCTTTCTCTTTTCTTCTCTTCTTTTTTCTTCTTTTCCTTCTTTATTTCTCCTCTTCTTCCTCTTCTTTTCTTCTTCATCTTCCTCTTCTTCCTCCTTTTCTTCTTCCTCCTCCCCTCCTCTTTTTCTTCTTCCTATTTTCTTTATTCTTCCCCCTTTTCTCCTACTCTTCTTACTTCTCTTCCTCTTCTCACACTTAATCCAATCCTTCTTTTTAATATTCTCTCCCTGGATCTCTAGGACTCCCATGATTCCTATGTTGTTTCTATTGAGCTTATCAAAGACTTCTGTTTTCATTCATTCATCTGTTTTGAATAGTTTATTCATTATCTGATCATTTAATTTAAGGTTACTTTCCAATTTCTTCTGCTGTATGGAGTTGTTCTGCATCTCATCCTCTGGATCACTGATCCCATCCACAGCTACTGTTACTCCATTGGAGAGGCTTTTCATTGAGGTTTTCATTTCATCTACTAAATTTTTCAGACCTGTTATTTCAGTTTTGAGTTCTATCATTGTGCTCTGTTCAGCTCAATTTATGCTTGCTTTGAGTTCTTTGAGCATCCTTCATATAAATATTCTAAACTATTTAGTTGAGAGGCTTATTAGGTGGTTGGTACTTTTCAGGTCATCTTCTTTCTCTATGCATGGTGTTGTCCTGAATTGTTTTCCTATTGCAACACCTGTATAGAAGTTTTTACTATGTGCTGTATTGGGGTTCATGGGTTAGAAGATGCACATGGCTGCAGTGCTTCACTCAGCAGTTGTACTCCTCTAGCTCCACCTTATTTCGTGGGGCCCTTAGCGGGTTTGGCTCTGGAGATTGTGTTCGATGGTGTCTTATGCAGAAAAGCCTGGTTTTTTTTATGTCCATTTCTTCTCTATCATTATTGGTATATAAGAAAGCCATTAATTTCGGCATGTTAATTTTGTAGTATGCCACTTTGCTATATGTACCTAGTGTTTCTAGAAGCTTTTTTGTCAGTGGAATAGAATGGTCCCCAGACATACAATCACTTAGTTTTTTGTAAAGGAGCAAGAACTCCAAAATGGAGCAAGGAAAGCCTCTTCAACAAGTGGTCTTGGCACAACTGGTTTGCCACTTGCAAAAAAGTGAACTCAGACCCCCAGCTAACACCATGTACAAAGGTAATTTTTCTTAAAACCCATAGAAGAGCAAAACTATTCTGTGTATCTCTCTCCCTCTGACTAATTTCACTCAGCATAATAGATTCCATGTACATCCATGTGTAGGAAAATTTCATGATTTCATCTCTCCTGATGGCTGCATAATATTCCACTGTGTATATGTGCCACAGTTTCTTTAGCCATTCATTTGTTGAAGAGCATCTTGGTTGTTTCCAGAGTCTGGCTATTGTAAATAGTTCTGTGATGAATATAGGAGTGAGGAAGGGATTTTTTGTATTTTATTTTTGTTCCTAGGGTATATCCCTAGGAGTAGTATATACCTGGATAGTATGGGAGCTCAATTTCCAGTTTTTTGAGGAATCTCCATATTGTTTTCCATAGGGGCTGGACTACAGGACATTCCTACCAGCAGTGAATGAGAGTTCCTTTCTCCCCACATCCCTGCCAGCACTGCTTGTTCTCATTCTTTGTGATGTGCGCCAATCTCTGTGGTGTGAGATGGCACCTCATTGTTGCTTTGATTTGCATCTCTCTGATTCTTAGTGATGTGGAGCATTTTTTCATGTGCCTTTTGGCCATTTGTATTTCTTTTTTGAGAAATTGTCTGTTCATTTCTTCTCCCCATTTGTTGATGGGGTTAGATTTTTTTCTTGTAAAATTCTGTCAGTAACTTGCATATCTTAGATATTAGCCTCTTTTCTGATGGGTATTGGGTGAATATTTTCTCCTAATCTATCCTATCTGTTTATCTCTGCTTCCACTTGTTTGGAGAGTGCTGTTTTCTCCTTGAAGATGCCTTTAGACTCAACATCATGGAGCGTTTTACCTATGTGTTGTTATATACCTTACATTTTCAGGCCTGATATCAAGGTCTTTAATCCCTTTGGATCTTACCTTCACGCACTTGTTAAAGAGGCTTTTCTTGCTTCATTTTAAATGACATTTATACTTTTATATTATGTTTGGTTTTCTCATTCTAGTAGTGGATTTTTTTCTTGAAAATTAGCTCTGGATTAATATTGTGATTCCTCCTTATATCTCTTGTATTTCAAAAATAATCTCAGGAAATGTTTCTAGAAGGAGGCTGACCAGAATGGGCTTAAGGATAGTGGTGTCAAATCTTTGGCATGTTGGGGGTAGTGGACTTGAAATAACTTGGTTCATGAAAAGCATAGAGTAATAGTGTCAGTGAAGTAACTCACATACTTCCTATAAGATATGCTTGGGTTTCATCTCAGGAACTGACCACATGGACTCATGATTCCTTTGCATGGTGCTGGGAGTAACCTTGAGCACTGTTGGGCATGGCTCTCAAATCAAGAGAAAAGAAATAGTTTGGGCCTACGTGATAGTACAGCAAGTAGGTCACTTGCATTGCACATGGCTGACCTGGGCTCCAAATCTGTCACCCCATCAAGTTCCCCAAGTACTGATAAGAAATGATCCCTGAGCATAGTGCGAGGAGTAATCCCTGTATGCTATTGGATGCGACTCTAAAATGTAAAGAAAGAAGGAAAGACAGGAATGAAAGTAGGAAGGAAAGATTATTTTTGTACCTCCAGATGACAGCAGAGCAATAATTTAAAAATATATTGATTTAGTTACTTCATAAGATTATTTTTTAGATATTTATTCAAAATGAATTCTTTTATCTTGTCCTGGGCATTTGGATAAGAATTTTTCTGTTTGCATTAGTATATATCTCTATCTCTATCTCTATCTCTATCTCTATCTATCTATCTATCTATCTATCTATCTATCTATCTATCTATCTATCTATCTATCTATCTATCTATCTATCTATCTATCTATCTATCTATCTATCTATCTATCTATCTATCTATCTATCTATCTATCTATCTATCTATCTATCTATCTATCTATCTATCTATCTATCTATCTATCTATCTATCTATTTGGTTTTTGGGTCACACCTGGCAGCGCTCAGGGGTCACTCCTGGCTCTATGCTCAGAAATCGCCCCTGGCAGGCACAGGGGATGCCGTGATTCGAACCACTGACTTTCTGCATGAAAGGCAAACGTCTTACCTCCATGCTATCTCTCTGGCCCCAGTAGTATAAATATTTTTTAAAGTTGGGGTTTGGGGTCCACACTGGCAGCTTTCATGGGGGCAATTTCTGGCTCTGAGCTCAGGAGGGACCCCTGGTGGTGCTTGGGAGTCCAGTTGTGGTGCCAAATCAGGGTTGGAGCTGCAGGAGCTGTATTCAAGGCAAGTGTTATATCTCCTGTATTATCCCTCTAGCGCCCTTTTGCTCTGTTTGACAAAGATTTTAAAATAAAAGCATTTCATTTATGAGTAATTACTATTTGCTAACAAAGGAGTAGTTTTTCTGCATGATACTATGTTTATCACTATTGTTCACATTGTTCATATTACCATTAGAAACGTTGTGTATAGCATTTTATGCGACACCTATTTTAGTTCTTTTGAATATTTAGTAAAACATTGCTGGGCCATTGCAGACTTCTATGTTTTAACCCTTGCAAAAATAACCAGACAATTTGCCCAAGTTGCTGCACCATTTTCCATCTCGACAAGCAGCGTCTGAGAGTTTCAACTTCTGCCATCCTTCAGAATGCTGCTAATTGTGTCTTTTTGATTATAGCCATCCTAGTGGATATGAAGTGGAATCTCATTGTGGTTTTGATTTCCCTTTCCCTGATGGTTTAATGCTGTTGAAAGCCTTTTCATTTGATTATTGTTCATTTGTGTATTTTTTTCTGAAGAAATATTGGTTCACATTTTGTTTGTCTATTTCAAAAATTGGCTTCTTTTTTCTTTTTATGATTGAGTTGTGAACATCCTTAATAAGCTTCTTTTCAATATATGCTGTCTAATTTTCCCTCATTCTAGGAGTTTTCTTTTCACTTTCTTGATTATGTCTTTTGAAAAACAAATTATTTTAATTTTCCTAAGCCTTCATTTATCTAATTTTTTTTCTTTACTCACTTGTTGGTGTTTAACCAAAGGAATAATGTCCTAACTGGAGCATGAAGATTTTGGGAGTTTGATTTTTGGGACCCACTCCTTAGTGCTCAAGGACTATTTCTTCACTCTGTGCTTAGGAGTGCCACTAAAAAAAATAAGAACAGACATGATGGGCATATTTGGAGATTCCAGAATTGGCTGCATGCAAGGTAAGCACTTTAATCTCTATATAATTTCTCTGGCTCAGAACACAAAGGTTTTTTTTTTTAATTTTTTATTTTGGGTCACACCCAGCAGCGCTCAGGGATTACTCCTGGCTCTATGCTCAGAAGTCACTTCTGGAAGGCTCAGGGAATCATATGGGATGCAAGGATTCGAACCATCATCCTTCTGCATGCAAGGAAAATGCTCTACCACCATGCTATCTCTCCAGCCCCAACGTGAAGATTTTTAAAAATTATTTTATTGTAACCATTGTGATTTACAAAGTCCTTCATAGTTGGGTTCCAGAGATTCAATGAATCAGGCCCATCCCACCACCAGTATCGACCTCCCTCCACCAATGTTTGCCTAGTGCATATTATTTATTCTATACCATCCCCCTCTCCCCAGCCTGCCAGTAGAACAGGTCAATTTTAAGTTTAGATTGTTGAAGTTTAGGTCTCTTAATACATTATTGTTGCCTTTGACTTGGATATTTAGCTCTGCCTTTTTTTTTTCAGGGGTTACTCCTGGCTAAGTGCTCAGAAATTGCCCCTGGCTTGGGGGGACCATATGGGACGCCGGGGAATCAAACCACGGTTCTTCCTTGGCTAGCGCTTGCAAGGCAGACACCTTACCTCTAGCGCCACCTCACCAGCCCCAGTTCTGTCCTTTTTTAACACTACCAATGCACCCGAGATCTCATGGCTCCTGGCCCCATCCTTTCATATTTGTGTTTTTCCTCTTCTACTCAGTTTCTTTCCTTTTCATTATACTCTAGGGCCAAGGGTGTTCAAGACAATTCCCATTTAGACCATTGTGTTTCTTCATGCAGTTATTCTAAATACTACATATAAGTGATATCATTCTGTATTTATCCTCCTTCTGCTTACTTCATTTAGCATAATATCTTTCAGTTCCATCCATGTTGCTGTAAATTGCATGACTGCACCAATCCTTACAGTTATGTGGTATTCCATTGTATATATGTACCACATCTTCATGATCCACTCATCTGTTGTTGGACATCTAGGTTGATCCCAAGTTTTGGCTATTGTACTGAATGCTGCAATGAATAGCACTGTGCATACATCCTTTTGGATGAATGTTTTTTTTTCCTGTTCTGGGGATATATACCTAAAAGAGGGATTGCTGGGATGTATGGCAGTTCAATTTTGAGTTGACTGAGAACCTTGTATATTGTTTTTTTTAAATAGGTGTTGGACCAGGCAGCATTCTTACCAATAGTAGATGATAATTCTTTTCTTACCACATACCCACCAACAGAGATTGTTATGATTATTTTTGATACGTGCCATCCTCACTGATGTAAGATTATATCTCATTGTTTTCTTGGTTTGGATATCCCTAATGATAAGTGATAAAGAGTATTCCTTCATGTGTCTGTTGGCCATCTGTTGGTCTTCCTCAGAAAAGTGTCTGTTCATTTCTTCTTCCCATTTTGATGGGATTTTAGGTTTTGTAGAGTTAACTTTTGTGAATAATTATTTGTATATACTAGATGCCAATCCTTTTATGTGTTGAGAGCAAAAATTTTATCCTATTCAGTTAGATGTATTCTAATTTTAGACTGTATTTCTTTTGTCATACAAAAATTTTTTAGTTTGACGTAGTCCCATTTATTCAGATTTGATGCCCTTGTTATTGGTATCCTATCACCAAAGATTTCTTTGAGGTCTAAGTCTTACTGTGTTATTCCTATGTTTTTCTCAGTGAACTTTATGGATTCAGGTCTAATCTCAATGCCCTTAATTCATTTTGATTTGACTTTTGTGTAAGGTGTGATCTTTAATTTTTTACATGTGGATATCCAGTTGTTCTAACACCATTTGTTGAAGAGACCATCTTTATTCCATTTCAAATTCTTGGTTCCTTTATCAAATATTAGTTGTCCATATAGTTGGAGTTTATCATTGGTTATCCTATTCTGATCCATTAGTCTGAAAGACAGTCTTTGTTTCAATACCATGCTGCTTTGATCATTATGGCTTTGTAGTAGAGCTTTAAGTTAGATAATGAGATGCCTCCCATTTTCTTTTTCAATATGGATTAGGCTATCCCAGATCTTTTGTGGTTTCTCACAAACCTTATAATTGATTGTTTTAAGACTTTGAAGAATATTTTCTGAATTTGAATAGGGATTGCATTGATTCTATATAATAGTTTAGATAAGATGGTCATTTTGATGATATTGATTCTTCCAATCCATGAGCTTGGAATAGTGTTTCATTTTGTAGGTATTCTTAATTTCTTTCTTAAGTATATTGAAGTTTTCGTGGTATAGGTCTCTCACTTCTCTTGTTAGGTTGGTTCCAATGTATTTGATAGTTTTGTATACTATTTTAAATGGGATAGACTGTTCTTTCTCCTTTGGGTCATTATTTGTATAAAAGAATGCAACTGTCTTTTGTGTAATGACTTTGTAGCCAACTATTTTGCTGTATTTTTTTGTTTCTAGGAGCTTTTTTGTGGACTTTTTAGAGTCTTCAATGTATATCATCATGTCATCTGCAAATAGATATAGTTTGACTTTATCTTTTTCAAATTGGATTCATTTGATTTTCTTCTCTTCTGATTGCTATTGCTAGGACTTCTAGCATTATGTTCAATAAGAGTGCAGATAGTGGGCATCTATGCCTAGTGCCTGACCTTAGCATAAATGCTTTCAGGTTTCAACATTAAGAATGATGTTGGCTGTGGGATTTTTTTTAATAAATAGTTATTACTATCATGAGGAATGTTCCTTCCATACCTATTTTGTTGATCATTTTTATCATGAATTGGTGTTGGATTTGTTGAATGCTTTCTCTGCATTAGTTAAAATGATCATGTGTTTTTTATCCTTCCTTTTACTAATGTGGTGTATTATGTTCATTGGTTTGTGTATATAGAACTATGCTTTCATCTCTGAAATGAAACTCAATTGGCCATGATGTATAATCATTTTAATGTGTTGTTGGATTTGATTTGCTAAGATTTTAGTAAGGATTTTTTTGCCCCCCCCCCCCTTTAGTAAGGATTTTTACATCATTATTCATCAGTGAGATTGGTCTGTAGTTTTCCTTCTTGGTAGTATCTCTGTCAGCTTTGAGAATGAGTGCAATGTTAGATTCATAGAAGGTATTAACGAGGGCCCAGAGAGATAGCACAGCAGCGTTTCCCTTGCAAGCAGCCAATCCGGGACCAAAGGTGGTTGGTTCAAATCCCGGTGTCCCATATGGTCCCCTGTGCCTGCCAGGAGCTATTTCTGAGCAGACAGCCAGAAGTAACCCCTGAGCATCGCCAGATGTGCCTCAAAAACCAAAAAAAAGAGAAGGTATTAACGAGGATTCCTGTCTGTGATATTTTTGGAAGAGTCTGAGGATCAATGTTAATAACTCTTCTCTGAATGTTTGATAAAATTCAGTCATAAATCTGTCTGGTCCTGGACTTTTATTCTTGGAGAGTTTCTTAATTACTGTTTCAAGTTTCTTACTTGTGATTGGCCTGTTTAGACTTTATACTTCCTCCTCTCTCAGTTTTGGGAGATTACATTTTGCCAGAAATCTGGCGAATTCTTCTAGGTGCTCTAACTTAACTGAGTACAATTGTTCATAATAAGCTCTCATGATGTCTTAGAATTCTTAGGGCTCTGTTGTTATCTCTGCCCTTTCATTTCTAATTTTAGTTATTTGGGCATCTTTCCATTTTTTTCTTTGCGAATCTTGTCAATAATTTGTTTATCTTGTTTATTCTTAAAAAAAAACACAAACAGCTCCTGGATTCATCAGTTCTTTGTATTGTTTTCCTCATTTCTATATAGTTGATTTCTGTTCTGGTGTTTATTATTTCTTTTCTTCTGCTTGTGATTTAGTTCCTTTGCCATTGGTTTTCCAGAGTTTAAGGTGTCCCTTTAGGTTGTTAATTTTGTCTTTTTTTTCTTTCCGTATGAAGGCCTGTATTACTATGTGTTTCCCCCTAATTGCTACTTTTTTCTGTATTCCATAGATTTTGGTAATTTTTCATTTATTATCATTAGTCTCCAGAAATCTCTTTATTTTTCCCTTGATTTCCTCTTTGATTCAGATGTTGTTGAGCAGCATATTAATTAGTCTCTAGGTGTTAGATTTTTTTCACATCTTTTTACAATCAATATTGATCTCTGCAGCATTGTGATCTGATAGGATGCTTGTTATAATTCTTATATTTGTGAATTTATTTTATTTCATTACTTTTTTATTGAGACCATTGTCAATTACCAATCCTTCATAGTTGTATTTCAGGCATATAGTGACAGCGAATTAGGACCATTCCCACCACCAGTGTTTACCTTCACCAAAGTTCCCAGTGTGAATTCCATACCTCCACCATTAGACCCCTAACCTACCAGCGTAACAGATTCATTTTATGTTTAGATTGTTATAATTTGGGTCTCTTCATTCTATTGTCTTTGAATTTGGCTTGAGTATTTAGTTCTGACCTTTTCTCCCCACCCAATGTACCTGAGACTACTTGGTCCCTGGGCCGCATCCACATTTTTCTTTTCTCAATTTGTAGAAAGATGTAGAAATATGAGGTAAAACAAAGAAATTCATGTCCCAGGATTTTATAAAAAAGGTAGGAACCCATATCTAGAAGATATAAATGAGGGGCCAGAGAGATAGCATGGAGGTAAGGCATTACTCCTGCCTTTGTGCTCAGAAATCGCTTCTGGCAGGCACAGAAGATCATATGGGATGCTGGGATTTGAACCACTATCTGTCCTGAATAGGCTACATGCAAGGCAAACACCATGCTGCTGTGCTATCTCTCCAGCCCCTGTGTTCTTATAATATTAGATAGGAACTTCTTTTTAAAAGTAAGAGCTCCCCATTTTAGTGTGCCTATGTAAAAAGGAACAATGTCATATGATACTACTGGTGCACATGGGGGTAAAAATAATAAACTAAAGAAACTCTATAACCTGGTTCTGACCTGAACTCAGATCCCAAGTAAGACATATATACCAGAATATCCTACTAAGCAGATCCAAAAAAAATGATGGGGAAAGCTACCTCTACATATGGAAATATACACTAAGGTAAGGTGTCTGCCTTGCCCGCACTAGCCTAGGATGAACTGTGGTTCAATCACCTGGTGTCCCATATGATCCATATGATCCTCCAAGCCAGGAGTGATTTCTTTTTTTTTTACTTAAACAACTTTATCACATACATGATTGTGTTTGGGTTTCAGTCATGCAAAGAACACCATCCATCACCAGTGCAACATTCCTATCACCAATGTCCCAAATCTCCCTCTTCCCCACCCAACCCCCACCTGTAATCTAGACAGGCTTTCTATTTTCCTCATACATTCTCATTATTAGGATAGTTTAAAAAGTAGTTATTTCTCTAACTAAACTCATCCCTGTTTGTGGTGAGCTTCATGAGGTGAGCTGTAACTTCCACCTCTTTTCTCTTTTGTGTCTGAAAGTTATTATTGCAAGAATGTCTTTTATTTTTTTAAAACCCATAGATGAGTGAGACCATTCTGCTTCTTTCTCTCTCTCTGACTTATTTCACTTAGAATAATAGATTCCATGTATAGGAAAATTTCATGACTTCATCTCTCCTGACAGCTGCATACTATTCCATTGTGTATATATATACCACAGTTTCTTTAGCCATTCATCTGTTGAAGGGTATATTGGCTGTTTCCAGAGTCTTGCTATGGTAGTGCTGCAATGAATATAGGTGTAAGGAAGGGATTTTTGTGTTGTATTTTTGTGATCCTAGGGTATATTCCTAGGAGTGGTATAGCTGGGTCGTATGTGAGTTCGATTTCCAGTTTTTGGAGGAATCTCCATATCGCTTTCCATAAAGATTGAACTAGACAGCATTCCCACCAGCAGTGGATAAGAGTTCCTTTCCCTCCCCATCCCCGCCAACACTGCTTGTTCTCATTCTTTGTGATATGTGCCAATCTCTGGGGTGTGAGGTGGTACCTCATAGTTGTTTTGATTTGCATCTCCCTGATGATTAGTGATGTGGAGCATTTTTTCATGTGTCTTTTGGCCATTTGTATTTCTCCTTTGTCAAAGTGTCTGTTCATTTCTTCTCCCCATTTTTTGATGGGATTAGATGTTTTTTTCTTGTAAAGTTCTGTGAGTGCCTTGTATATTTTGGAAATTAGCCCCTTGTCTGATGGGTATTGGGTGAATAGTTTCTCCCACTCAGTGGGTGGCTCTTGTATCCTGGGCGCTATTTCTTTTGAGGTGCAGAAGCTTCTCAGTTTAATATATTCCCATCTGTTAATCTCTGCTTTCACTTGCTTGGAGAGTGCAGTTTCCTCCTTGAATATGCCTGTAGTCTTAATGTCCTGGAGTGTTTTGCTTACGTGTTTTTCTATATATTTTATAGTTTTGGGTCTGATATCGAGGTCTTTCATCCATTTGGATTTAACCTTTGTATATAATGGTAGCTGGGGGTCTAAGTTCAATTTTTTGCAAGTGGCTAGCCAGTTGTGCCAACACCACTTGTTGAAGAGGCTTTCCCTGCTCCATTTAGGATTTCTTGCTCCTTTATCAAAAATTAGATGATTGTATGTCTGGGGAACATTCTCTGAGTATTCAAACCTATTCCACTGATCTGAGGGCCTGTCTTTATTCCAATACCATGCTGTTTTGATAATTATTGCTTTGTAGTACAGTTTAAAGTTGGGGAAAGTAATTCCTCCCATATTCTTTTTCCTCATGATTGCTTTAGCTATTCTAGAGAATTTATTGTTTCAAATGAATTTCAAAAGTGCCTGATCCACTTCTTTGAAAAATGCCATGGGTATCTTTAGAGGGATCACATTAAATCTGTACAATGCTTTGGGGAGTATTGCTGGCTAGTATGGGAATCTTATTGACAGAAGGATTAAAGTATTGAAACTTAAAAAAGAAATAATTACAAAATGATGCTACATAAGTTAAAATAAGAGAATGGTGTTATATATGTGTGTGTAAGCAACACAAATAAAAACTGATACATTAGATGAATTAAGTAACCCCCTAACAAACCTCTAAAATTTAATCATGAATAACTTTGTAAATGTGTATCTCATGGTGATGCAATTAAAATATTTTTTGTTGGGGGCCACACTTGGCAGTGTTCATGGGTTACTCTTTGCTATGCATTCAGAAATAACTCCTGGCAGGCTTGGAGGACCATCTGAGATGACCGAAGATTGAATTCAGTCTGCTAGATGCAAGGCAAATGCCCTATCTACTGTGCTATAACTGCAGCCCCTAAAACAATTAAGAAAAAGCATAAAAAAAATTCTCAAATAGGGCCAGAGAGGTAAAGAAGTTAAAGGAGTTTTAGTACTTACCTTGCACACTGTTGACATGCACATTGCTAATTTTTGGCAGCACAAAGTATCTACTGAGAATGTATCCAACACAGAGTCAGTAATAAGTCCTGAGTACTGCCTAGTGTGGCCCAGCCATACTCACCAATTGCAATTCTCATAATTTTTACGTTAAAATATGTAGATGCTTTACTTGTAGGAATTGTTTTGGTCTTAAAACCTTGGTTACAACCTTTTTTAAAATTAATGTTTTTATTTAATACCTTGATTACAAACATTATTGTGGTTGGGTTTCAGTCATGTAAAGAATACCCCCCTTCACTAGTGCAACATTCCCATCACCAATGTCCCAAATCTCCCTCCTTCACACTCTACCCCCTCATGTACTCTAGACAGGCTTTATACTTCCCTCATTCATTCACATTGTTATGATAGTTCTCAATGTAGTTATTTATCTAACTGCACTCATCACTCTTTGTGGTGAGCTTCATGTATTGAGCTGAAACTTCCAGCCCTCCTCTCTTTTGTCTCTGAAATTTATTGCAAAAATGTCTTTTATTTTTCTTAAAACCCATAGATATATGAGACTATTCTGAATCTATTTCTCTCCCTCTGACTTATTTCACTCAGCATAATAGATTCCATGTACATCTATGTATAGGAAAATTTCAAGACTTCATCTCTCCTGACGGCTGCATAATATTCCATTGTGTATATGTACCACAGTTTCTTTAACTAGTCATCTGTTGAAGGGCTTCTTCATTGTTCCCAGAGGCTGGCTATTATAAATAGTGCTGCAATAAATATAGGTGGGAGGAAGGGATTTTTGTATTGTATTTTTGTGTTCCTCAGGTATATTAGGAGTGGTGTAGCTGGATCATATAAGAGCTCAATTTCCAGTTTTTGGAGGAATCTCCATATCGCTTTCCATAAAGGTTGGACTAGGCAGCATTTCCACCAGTAGTGAATAAGAGTTCCTTTCTCTTCACATCCCCACCAGCACTGCTTGTTCTCATTCTTTGTGATGTGTGCCAATCTCTGTGGTGTGAAATGGTACCTCATAGTTGTTTTGATTTGGATCTCCCTGATGGTAATCTTCATAATTAAAAAAAAATGTATCTTACTAGTCACCTGCAAATCATAAATTGAATGGAAATGCTCTACCTAATTAAAAATGTGCATTTTCCAGTTCATAAGCATGATAATCGGGTTTTTACATGCCTATGTGATATGTGCCTCCCTTCAACCTTGTTACAAAGTCGGCACATGACCCTTCTGATATGAACAAAAAAAAAGAACAAAAATGTACAAAAGTCTTATTGTTATAATTCTATTTTATTGTAAAATTTGAACTACTTCCTCTTCTATGATAAAACAATGAACAAAGCCAATTCTGATTCTTCTGATTCTGCATCATATTGGAAGTACTTGGCTTGCTCACAAGACTCTCACACTTGCTTACAATATGTCCACATTTTTAGTAGTTGTGCTTGCTCGGGTTTGCACACATTTTAGTTGCAGGAATCATGTACCCTTTTCCTTAAGTTGTAGGTGACCATAAGCAATAGTACTTATAAGATCACACTCAGCTTGGGGGGAGGGGATGTCCTGAGGATCCCATTCAAGGCCTCATGCTTACAAAGCGACCACTAGACCACTGAGCCACATCCCCACTTCAGCTCTAAGTCACTTAAGGTGATATAACAAAAATACGTATTTGCATCCTCCAAAGATCATGCTATGCATGTGCCAGAGACATATTACAGATTGTAAGGCACTTGCCTTGCAGGTGGTTGACCAGAGTTCAATCCCAGCACTCCATATGGTCCTCCAAGCTCTCCATGAGTGATCCCTGAGCACAGATTTAGTGTGGCTCAACCATACATCCCCCCAAAATTTTTGCTTACCCTAGTATCTCTCTATCTTTCCTTATAAATTTTAGAAAGCGCTTTCTATTATATTTAACAAAAATATTGGTAACATTTTAAATATCTAGATCAATCTCAAGAGAACTGACATTTTCCAGTATATTTAACTTCCATCATAAAAATCTTATCTATATCCTCTTGAATTCATAAGTGACATTTTCCAGTTTACTATTGAATTATTGCTAGAATATAGAAGAGCTTTAAGTTAGAGTTGACTTAAGATTTTATGTTATTTCAAGATAATCATTCATTTTTTTTTTTGGTTTTTGGGCCACACCAGTTTGACGCTCAGGGGATACTCCTGGCTATGTGCTCAGAAATCGCCCCTGGCTTGGGGGGACCATATGGGACGCCGGGGGATCGAACCGCGGTCCTTCCTTGGCTAGCGCTTGCAAGGCAGAAACCTTACCTCCAGCGCCACCTACCCGGCCCCAATCATTCATTCTTATAGTGTTTCCTATATACCAGTGTTTCCTAAAGTGTAAGCTGTGTCTTCAGGGAGAAGGGCTGGTGGAGGCATTAGAATTATGCAAGGGGGTGAGGTTATAGTATTGACCTCCAGTACAATTCTGCTTGGGGAAGCTTTCTGTTTGTTTTTAAAAGATAGGTTTTGTCTGATTAGAGATATAGTATAGGGGTTAAAACATTTGTCTTTCATTCAACCAACAGTGATCTGAACCCTGGAACTACATAATGGTCCTCTAAGAATGTCCAGAAGTGTTCCTTGGGCACAGAGCCAGGAGTAAACCTTGAATCCTGCTGGGTGTGGTCCAATAAACATGTTGGGTAGATTTCCAGAGTTCACTAAGTAATTTTATTTTGAAAAGGGATGATAGACCAAATAAGTTTAGGGCCCTCTGAGCTATTAGACCAACTTTATTTAAAAAGATTATATTATCAAATACAATTTGGGAGATTGTTCTTATCTATTCTACTTCAGTTTTAGGTAAGAATTTTCAATTTTTTAAATTTCGAATGAGCACTATTATTGTTCAATCTTATATCCTATATTAATTTATCGTGTAGACCTATTTTAAATCTTTTAGTAGTTGTATTCTGCTTATCAAGTACGATTGATTGTTTCAAAGTAAAATACATATTATTTCTCCAAATAAATTGTTTATTGGTCTTTTTAACAAATGACAATTCAATTAGTATAAAATTTTATACCAAAATCAATAACTAAGAAAATAAAATGAGCATGTTCTCTTAACCAATCAGATTTTTAACATAAGTTCAAATGACAAGTCCAAATTTAGCTCTCTTCCAAAATTTACCATAACAGATGATACAAATGGCAAATTAAAAGCACTCCACAAATTATAAAACTACACTAGAAAATTTTAAGAGTTGAGGAATGATATGTGTGCTCTTTACATAGCATAAATTTCTCTCCGGGGCTGAAAAACTAGTATATATTGTGAAAATGTGCCCGCGTTTCATTTCAGAGACCTAATTTTTATCCCTGTTTGTCCACATATGGTCTCACTGAGCACCTTAAGGCTTTATTCCTGAGTACACAGTCAGGTGTGGGTAAAAATAAAATAATAAAATAAAATAAAATAATAAAATAAAATAAAATAAATAAAATAAAATAAAATAAAAAATGCCACTATATACATATCCATGAAATTATAGTGTCATTTTAACCTGAAAATAAAAATATATTCCTGACCAAAATTAATGTGTAATAGAACATCAATATTAAATTACACATATTAGGAATATGAAAAAGGGAAAATAAAGTTTCTATTAAGACCTTGGACACTGTAGGAACTCGCCTTGCATAGAAGGATCCCTGATTCTTCATATGGTCCCTGAGTACTATCAGGAGTAAGCCCTAGACCCTCCAAAATTTTTGCATATCATGCACTTCTTGTTACCTCACCTCACCACCACTAAATTGCACAAAATTATGTATACTGATACCATAAACGTCAGCATTACAAACACTTTGCTCTGATAACACAAAGAAATTAATTTGGGTATAGTGCACACTGTTAGTTCAACAATACAATACCAAAGTGCACCAAATTTCTTGCACCAAATTTATGTCGTCACCATTGCCAACACATCATATTCTAATTGATAAGTGGATTAGGCCATTAAAGAGAAATGTAAACAATAAATGCCTAGTTAATATTAAAGCTTGGGTAAGATATGTCAGCATTGTTATAAGATTTTTTTAGTAGAAAATAATATTATATTGAATCGATGCACTATTTACAGTTCAGTATCTATTGCATGAAGGTCTACATAATCTTTCATGTGATGAAAAATTTGGAAAGGACCAAATTGAAACACTTTGAAAAGGTGTTTTAAAGGAAACCTTTTTCCTTTAAGTGTTAGCAAATACAGAGAATGTTAAGTAAAACAAATTACATGAATATTCAATTTTTAGAAAATAGTATTTGCATAAGAGTCCATTTTAGGCATCAAACACATAGGCATCTTCAATTATCATCTTAGAGAAAGGCAAGAACTTTGTTAGTCTACCTATATTAGGTTTCTCTCAGCTATCAAGTAGTCCAGAAAATAAAGGTACTTGTTCTACTTTCTCTATTTCCTAAGTCCTATATTTGTCAAGTACTCTATGACTCTAATAAAAATTAAGGAATGCTACTATGACTACCACTACTACTAAACTATAGTAACTTCTGCACTTAGTTAAGATTATTACTTACTATACTTAATCTATAACTACTTAGTAAAATCCTTACTCTGCCTAATATACTTGTACCTAAGAACTATTCAAGAAAATATGTAATATGCCTAATCCAGTTAAGGAATAGCTACTTAATAAAATTATTTATTTTTTTTTGGTTTTTGAGCCACACCCGGCGGTGCTCAGGGGTTACTCCTGGCTGTCTGCTCAGAAATACCTCCTGGTAGGCACGAGGGACCATATGGGACACCAGGATTCGAACCAACCACCTTTGGTCCTGGATCGGCTGCTTGCAAGGCAAACGCCTCTGTGCTATCTCTCCGGCCCCTAAAATTCTTACTATTTCTACTATACATATTATACCTAATCACTACTCAAGAAAATACTTAATATTCCCAATATACTTAAGAAATAATTACTTAATAAAATTTTATTATGTCTAATATACTTATACCTAATCACTATTCGAAGCATAATATACTTAATAAATCCTTAAGAAATACATAGTGCACCTAATTTACGTATTATAACTTAAAGAGACTGACTTAATTCGTCATGTACTTAAGCAATACTTAATGCTATACTTGCTACTCCACAAACTTCTCTAACTTGAACTAGCTTGAATCAATCCTATTTATAGAGAATATACCATTCTGCAGAGATCCCTAGATATAGCCAGGATTTGACTGCATTAGGGCTGTCCTCTGCCCAGACCTGAGCCCCTATCTCTAGCTCCCTTTCCATAACCCTCTTTGAGGTAATTGACGAAATTGCACAGCTTCAGAGCTGGGCCCACGTTGATGCCCATGCAATCGATGAGCATATTGCGTTCCAGTAGCATCAGGGCATGGCCATCCAACTTGAACTTCTCACAGATACCCACCAGAGCCTGCAGGTGAGGATCTGCCGACTTGGTGAGAAAGAGAATCACATCCTGCGAAGACCAGAGAGAGGGGTTAGCAGGAAACTCGAGGCGTAGGGCACTTAACCGGGTGTCTTGAGAGATGCTGGTGGTGAAACCATGGTGACAGGTCTTAGAGTCCTCAGTGGAGACATGCTTCCAGTTCGCAGAATTTGTGATAGTGTTGTAGCATTCAGCAGCACTGGAGCCATCAATACTCACAGCGTTGAAACTCACAAGGGCATCAGAGCCCTCAGCCTGGTTGAGCACAGTGTCTTCCTCGATGGGGTCGGATTCTTCAACCTCAGTGATAAAGCCATGTTCCTCAGAGGGAACAATGTATTTTCTGCGTTTGGAACCTTGCTGGGATTCCGGAGTCTCAGGGCACAAGATCTCATTGGCAGCTTTCAGGTCAAGGCCACCCTTGAACAGCCAGAACAGAGGGCACTTCTGGGCATCCATGGAGGCTCCTGCCGAGGTCCCTTCCATGGGATCCTTGCTCTGGTATTCTGGTGGCCCAGAGAATTCCTTGGCACTAGCATCTTCTTCCTGGACTGCCAACTCCAGACTGCACTTTTTGTGCTTAGGAGACTTTTGGAAGTACAGGCGGCCCAGCGCATCACTCTGATTTCTATCCACTGGAATGCCACCTGAGTGCTTGTGGCGTAGGTGGCTGCAACGTTTCAGATTAATATGGGGTAAACTTTTCTGATTAATGTGGGGTAAGCTTTTGGAATTATTGTCATATGATGAGGGCACTTGCCCTTCCATGGGATCCTTGCCCTGGTAATATGGTGGCTCGGAGAAATCATTGGCACTGGCATCGTGCTCCTGGACGGCTGACTCTTTTCTTTGCTTCTTGGGCTTAGGAGGCATTTGGAAGAATCGGCCCAGCTCATCACTCTGGTTTCTATCCAACACCACCACTGGCATGCAATCATCGTAGCTGACCTGATTTGGGGGACGTATCTGGCCATGATCCTCACCTTCTCTGGACTTGTTGGGGCTATACCCAGATCTTGGGATAGCCTGCTGGCTGTATCCATCAGTTGTATCTATGCGTAGAAGGGTTAAGGACTCTTGGCTACAGGGCATTTGAGAGCTATCACTGCCGCCATCAATGTGACCATCAATGTGATACTCAGTCCTGGTGCTGGGCTGCACGCTCTCCTGTGAGTCGGTTGTATCTATGCGTAGAAGGGTTAAGGACTCTTGGCTACAGGGCATTAGAGAGCTACCACTGCCGCCATCAATGTGACCATCAATGTGATACTCAGTCCTGGTGCTGGGCTGCACGCTCTCCTGTGAGTCGGTTGTATCTATGCGTAGAAGGGTTAAGGACTCTTGGCTACAGGGCATTAGAGAGCTACCACTGCCGCCATCAATGTGACCATCAATGTGATACTCAGTCCTGGTGCTGGGCTGCAAGCTCTCCTGTGAGTCGGTTGTATCTATGCGTAGAAGGGTTAAGGACTCTTGGCTACAGGGCATTAGAGAGCTACCACTGCCGCCATCAATGTGACCATCAATGTGATACTCAGTCCTGGTGCTGGGCTGCACGCTCTCCTGTGAGTCGGTTGTATCTATGCGTAGAAGGGTTAAGGACTCTTGGCTACAGGGCATTAGAGAGCTACCACTGCCGCCATCAATGTGACCATCAATGTGATACTCAGTCCTGGTGCTGGGCTGCACGCTCTCCTGTGAGTCGGTTGTATCTATGAGTAGAAGGGTTAAGGACTCTTGGCTACAGGGCATTAGAGAGCTACCACTGCCGCCATCAATGTGACCATCAATGTGATACTCAGTCCTGGTGCTGGGCTGCACGCTCTCCTGTGAGTCGGGAGAAATATCCAGGCCGTACATTTCAATTTCATACTCCCTGGGTAGGCTGGGGTCATCATTGTGACCCCTGGTCGAGGTGCTGGTCTGCAAGTTCTGTGCGGAATCAGACTCCATCCCCTGAGCAGAACCCCCTTGCTGAACCTGCCCTGTGGGGCTGTAGGGAGACAGCAAGTCCATTTGAAAAAACCACTCTAGCCCTTGGGTCTCGAGTGCAGCCTCCACATCTTCTCCACCGGTTGCCAGACTTCTCGGAAGGCGGTTGATTCTGGATCTATTGCCACGGTCAGCCTGGGACTGCTGATTGAGGTGACCATCAATGTGATACTCAGTCCTGGTGCTGGGCTGCACGCTCTCCTGTGAGTCGGGAGAAATATCCAGGCCGTACATTTCAATTTTATACTCCCTGGGTAGGCTGGGGTCATCATTGTGACCCCTGGTCGAGGTGCTGGTCTGCAAGTTCTGTGCGGAATCAGACTCCATCCCCTGAGCAGAACCCCCTTGCTGAACCTGCCCTGTGGGGCTGTAGGGAGACACCAAGTCCATTTGATAAAACCACTCTAGCCCTTGGGTCTCGAGTGCAGCCTCCACATCTTCTCCACCGGTTGCCAGACTTCTCGGAAGGCGGTTGATTCTGGATCTATTGCCACGGTCAGCCTGGGACTGCTGATTGAGGTTTGTGATGTTTAGCTCAGTATCATGGCGCTGTCCCGTGAGATTCTCCATTGTCTTGCCTAGCGGTTGGGATCTCGAGTGCAGCACAGCCCTGTTGTAATCTCGGGAGATCTCACAAGGGTTCTCAGATACCTGTCCAGCCGTTCCCTTTGGCCCGTGGACTCTGGGGATGTTAGAAGACAGAGAGTGGTGGGTTTCACTGGGGTGAATTCCACAGTTTGTGGCCGATGTGGGATACTGTGGGAAGGAAAAATTCAAACAGTTGATTGACGTTTTTGATGTCCATCTCAATGACCCTGGCATGTGCCCATGATGTCCTTCACTGTTAACTCATTTTCTGTGGCTCTGCTCTACTGCCTGCACCCCGCCCTTCACACTACTGTTACTAGTGGAGCCCAACTTAATTCACCCCCATAACATTTCTGAGTCCCCCTCACCAAATCCACGAGTAGGCTCAGTCACTTCAGAGTGCTCGTCCTCTAAATCTTCAGTTCCTGAAGTTTAGTGTCTGAGGAGACGCCCAAAGTTCACTGTCTTAGGGGAAGCTAGACCAGCTGGGACCGGTCCCAGCGATAGCCTCCCCCACCCCCCCAGAGACCGGAAAACAGTTGGACACTGCCTTATATGGCAGCTGAGATCTCGAGTGTCTTAGGGGAAGCTAGACCAGCTGGGACCGGTCCCAGCGATAGCCTGCCCCCCCCAGAGACCGGAAAACCGTTGGACACTGCCTTATATGGCAGCTGAGATCTTGAGTGTCTTAGTGGAAGCTAGACCGGCTGGGACCGGTCCCAGCGATAGCCTGCCCCCCCCCCCAGAGACCGGAAAACCGTTGGACACTGCCTTATATGGGAGCTGAGATCTCGAATGTCTTAGGGGAAGCTAGACGAGCTGGGACCGGTCCCAGCCATAGCCTGCCCCCCCCCAGAGACCGGAAAACCGTTGGACACTGCCTTATATGGCAGCTGAGATCTTGAGTGTCTTAGTGGAAGCTAGACCGGCTGGGACCGGTCCCAGCGATAGCCTGCCCCCCCCCCAGAGACCGGAAAACCGTTGGACACTGCCTTATATGGGAGCTGAGATCTCGAATGTCTTAGGGGAAGCTAGACGAGCTGGGACCCCGCCCCAGAGACCGGAAAACCGTTGGACACTACCTTATATGGCAGCTGAGATCTCGAGTGTCTTAGGGGAAGCTAGACCGGCTGGGACCGGTCCCAGCGATAGCCTGCCCACCCCAGAGACCGGAAAACTGTTGGACACTGCCTTATATGGGAGCTGAGATCTCGAATGTCTTAGGGTAAGCTAGACCAGCTGGGACCCCGCCCCAGAGACCGGAAAACCGTTGGACACTACCTTATATGGCAGCTGAGATCTCGTGTGTCTTAGGGGAAGCTAGACCAGCTGGGACCGGTCCCAGCGATAGCCTGCCCCCCACCCAGAGACCGGAAAACCGTTGGACACTGCCTTATATGGCAGCTAAGATCTCGAGTGTCTTAGGGGAAGCTAGACCAGCTGGGACCGGTCCCAGCGATAGCCTCCCCCACCCCCCCAGAGACCGGAAAACCGTTGGACACTGCCTTATATGGGAGCTGAGATCTCGAATGTCTTAGGGGAAGCTAGACCAGCTGGGACCCCGCCCCAGAGACCGGAAAACCGTTGGACACTACCTTATATGGCAGCTGAGATCTCGTGTGTCTTAGGGGAAGCTAGACCAGCTGGGACCGGTCCCAGCGATAGCCTGCCCCCCCCCCCCCCGAGACCGGAAAACCGTTGGACACTGCCTTATATGGGAGCTGAGATCTCGAATGTCTTAGGGGAAGCTAGACCAGCTGGGACCGGTCCCAGCGATAGCCTGCCCCCCACCCAGAGACCGGAAAACCGTTGGACACTACCTTATATGGCAGCTAAGATCTCGAGTGTCTTAGGGGAAGCTAGACCAGCTGGGACCAGTCCCAGCGATAGCCTGCCCCCCCCAGAGACCGGAAAACCGTTGGACACTGCCTTATATGGGAGCTGAGATCTCGAATGTCTTAGGGGAAGCTAGACCAGCTGGGACCGGTCCCAGCGATAGCCTGCCCCCCCCCCAGAGACCGGAAAACAGTTGGACACTACCTTATATGGCAGCTAAGATCTCGAGTGTCTTAGAGGAAGCTAGACCAGCTGGGACCGGTCCCAGCGATAGCCTGCCCCCCCCAGAGACCGGAAAATCGTTGGACACTACCTTATATGGCCGCTGAGATCTCGAGTGTCTTAGGGGAAGCTAGACCAGCTGGGACCGGTCCCAGCGATAGCCTGCCCCCCCCCCCAGAGTCCGGAAAACCGTTGGACAATGCCTTATATGGCAGCTGAGATCTCGAGTGTCTTAGGGGAAGCTAGACCAGCTGGGACCCCGCCCCAGAGACTAGAAAACCGTTGGACACTGCCTTATATGGGAGCTGAGATCTCGAATGTCTTAGGGGAAGCTATATGAGCTGGGACCCCGCCCCAGAGACCGGAAAACCGTTGGACACTACCTTATATGGCAGCTGAGCTCTCGAGTGTCTTAGGGGAAGCTAGACCAGCTGGGACCGGTCCCAGCGATAGCCTGCCCCCCCCCCCAGAGACCGGAAAACCGTTGGACAAAGCCTTATATGGCAGCTGAGATCTCGAATGTCTTAGGGGAAGCTAGACCAGCTGGGACCGCTCCCAGCGATAGCCTGCCCCCCCCCCCCCCAGAGACCGGAGAACCGTTGGACACTGCCTTATATGGGAGCTGAGATCTCGAATGTCTTAGGGGAAGCTAGACCAGCTGGGACTGGTCCCAGCGATAGCCTGCCCCCCCCCCCAGAGACCGGAAAACCGTTGGACACTGCCTTATATGGCAGCTGAAATTTCGACTGCCCACGGCCCTTTTGTAACTCGGGAGATCTCACCAGGGTCCTCAGGTACCTGTCCAGCCGTTCCCTTTGGCCCCTGGACTCTGGCGATGTCAGAAGACAGGGAGCAGTGCGTTTCACTGAGGTGAATTCCCGCTGTTTGTGGCCGATTTGGGACACTGTGGGAAGGAAAATTTCAAACAGTTGATTGACGTTTTTGATGTCCATATCAATGACCCTGCCATGTCCCCATGACTTCCTTCTCTGTTAACTCATTTTCTGTGGCTCTGCTCGACCGCCTGCGCCCTGACCTTCACAATACTATTACTAGTGGAGCCCAATTAATTCCCCCCCATAATATTTCTGAGTCCCCCTCACCAAATCCACGAATAGGTTCAGACACTTCAGAGGGCTCGGCCTCTAATTCTAGCAGTTGCCGAAGCGCAGTGCCCGAGGGGACGCGAGACTGACTGGGACCTTCCGGACACAGCGATTGCCTCCCTGCAGTGACCGTTAAACCGTTGGTCACTTCCTTATATGGTGTCTGAGATCTCGTGTGCACACGGCCCCTTTTGCAGTCTCCCGAGATCTCCCGAGACTTCTCAAGGAACTGTGCAGCTGTGTCTGTTGGCTCGCAGATGTAATTTTGGATGGTAAAAAAAAAAAAAAAGACGTTCCTTAGGGTCAGAGTCATAGCTTAGTGGTAGGGCATTTGTCTTGCCCACAGCCACCTAGGAAAAACCAGGGCTTGATTTCCAGCATCCTGTCTCCTCCCCCAAGCCTGCCAGGAGAGATTTCTGAGCACAGAGCCAGGAGCCAATCTTTCGATGTGTCCATTTTTTTTCTTTCTTTTAAGAAATACAAGAAGTTCCTTACACCAAAGAGCAGTTCTAGGAATTCGGGGCAGAATGGAGCAGTGGGGAAACTTGGGTACAAGGGCTTTATATTATAAAGAAGGGAAATTCCTGGGGCTGGAAAGATAGCACAACGATAGGGAATTTGCCTTGCACACGGCTGACCTATGATGGACCACTCTTCAATCCCATGGCATCCCATATGGTTCCCCAATCCAGGAGTGATTTCTGAGCACACAGCTAGGAGTAAACCCTGAGTGTCACTGGGTGTACACCCTTTTTCATGGACTCAAGAAATCATCCCTAAGAAATAAAGTGGTCTGTGACTTTCAGTCAAACAGTAACATTACTATATTTTATATAGAATGGGGCACAGAGATAATATACACAGTAAGATTTATTTTATTTTTATGACTATCCTTCTTTAAACACCTTTATTACAAATATGATTGTAGTTGGGTTTCAGTCATGTAAAGAACACCTTCCTTCAACAGTGCAACATTCCCATCACCAATGTCCCAAATCTCCCTCCTCCCCACCCCCATCTGTACTCTAGTCAAGCTGTCCACTTCTCTCATTCATTCACATTGTTATGATAGTTATCAGTGTAATTTCTCTAACTTCACTCCCCTTTGTGGTGAGCTTCGTGTATTGGTTGTTTCCAGTCTTGCTATGGTAAATAGTGCTGCAATGAATATAGGTGTAAGGAAGGGATATTTGTATTGTATTTTTGTGTTCCTAGAGTATATTCCTACGAGTGGTGTAGCTGGATCATATGGGAGCTCGATTTCCAGATTTTGGAGGAATCTTCATATCACTTTCCATAAAGGTTGAACTAGACGGCATTCCCACCAGTAGTGGATAAGAGTTCCTTTCTTTCCACATCTCCGCCAACACTGTTTATTCTCATTCTTTGTGATGTGTGCCATTCTCTGTGGTGTGAGGTGGTATCTCATCGTTGTTTTGATTTGCATCTCCCTGATGATTTGTGATGTGGAGCATTTTTTCATGTGTCTTTTGGCCATTTGTATTTCTTCTTTGTCAAAATGTTCATTTCTTCTCCCCATTTTTTTGATGGGATTAGATGTTTTTTTCTTGTAAAGTTCTGTCAGTGCCTTGTATATTTTGGAGATTAGCCCCTTATCTGATAGGTATTGGGTGAATAGTTTCTCCCACTCAGTGGGTGGCTCTTGTATCCTGGGCACTATTTCCTTTGAGGTGCAGAAGCTTCTCTGCTTAGTATATTCCCATCTGTTAATCTCTGCTTTCACTTGCTTGGAGAGTGCAGTTTCCTCCTTGAAGATGCCTGTAGTCTCAATGTCCTGGAGTGATTTGCCTATGTGTTGTTCAATATGTCTTATGGTTTTGGGTCTGATATCGAGGTCTTTAATCCATTTGGATTTTACCTTCGTACATGATGTTAGCTGGGGGTCTAAATTCAATTTTTTGCAAGTGGCAATCCAGTTGTGCCAACACCACTTGTTGAAGAGGCTTTCCCTGCTCCATTTAGTATTTCCTGCTCCTTTATCGAAAATTAAGTGATTTTATGTCTGGGGAACATTTTCTGAATATTCAAGCCTATTCCACTGATCTGAGGACCTGTCCTTATTCCAATACCATGCTGTTTTTGATAACTATTGCTTTGTAGTAAAGTTTAAAGTTGGGGAAAGTTATTCCTCCCATATTCTTTTTCCCAATGATTGCTTTAGCTATTCTAGGGTGTTTATTGTTCCAAACGAATTTCAAAAGTACCTGATCCACTTCTTTGAAGAATGTCATGGGTATCTTTAGAGGGATAGCATTAAATCTGTGTAATGCCTTGGGGAGTATTGCCATTTTCATGATGTTAATCCTGCCAATCCATTAGCAGGGTATGCGTTTCCATTTCCACGTGTCCTCTCTTATTTCTCGGAGCAGAGTTTTATAGTTTTCTTTGTATAGGTCCTTCCCATTTTTAGTCAAGTTGATTCCAAGATATTTGAGTTTGTGTGGCACTATTGTGAATGGGGTTGTTTTCTTAATGTTCATTTCTTCCTTTTTACTATTGTTGTATAGAAAGACCATTGATTTTTGTGTGTTAATTTTGTAGCCTGCCACCTTGCTATAGAGTCTATTGTTTCTAGAAGCTTTTTCATAGAGACTTTAGGGTTTTCTAGGTAGAGTATCATATCATCTGCAAACAGCGAGAGCTTGACTTCTTTCTTTCCTATCTGGATTCCCTTGATATCTTTTTCTTGCCTAATCGCTATAGCAAGTACTTCCAGTGCTATGTTGAATAGGAGTGGTGAGAGAGGACAGCCTTGTATTGTGCCAGAATTTAGAGGAAAGGCTTTTAATTTTTCTCCATTGAGGATAATATTTGCCATTGCCTTGTGGTAGATGGCTTCAACTAGATTGAGAAAGGTTCCTTTCATTCCCATATTGCTGAGAGTTTTGATCAAAAATGGGTGTTGGACCTTATCAAATGCACTCTCTGTGTCTATTGATATGATCATGTGATTTTTATTTTTCTTGTTGTTGATGTTGTGTTTTATGTTGATAGATTTACGGATATTAAACCATCCTTGCAATCCTGGGATGAAACCTACTTGATAGTAGTGGATGATCTTCTTAATGAGGCATTGAATCCTATTTGCCAGAATTTTGTTGAGGATCTTTGCATCTGCATTCATCAGTGATATTGGTCTGTAGTTTTCTTTTTTTGTAGCATCTCTGTCTGGTTTAGGTATCAAGGTGATGTTGGCTTCATAAAAGCTATTTGGAAGTGTTTCTGTTTGTTCAATTTCATGAAAGAGTCTTGCCAAGATTGGCAGTAGTTCCTCTTGGAAAGTTTGATAGAATTCATTAGTGAATCCATCTGGACCTGGGCTTTTGTTTTTCGGCAGACATTTGATTACTGTTTTAATTTCATCAATGGTGATGGGGGTGTTTAGATATGCTACATCCTCTTCCTTCAACCATGGAAGATTATAAGAGTCCAAGAATTTATCCATTTCTTCCAGGTTCTCATTTTTAGTGGCGTAGAGTTTTTCAAAGTAGTTTCTGATTACCCTTTGAATCTCTGTCATATCAGTAGTGATCTCTCCTTTTTCATTCCTGATACGAGTTATCAAGTTTCTCTCTCTCTTTCTTTGTTAGGTTTGCCAGTGGTCTATCAATCTTGTTTATTTTTTCAAAGAACCAACTTCTGCTTTCGTTGATCTTTCGGATTGTTTTTTGAGTTTCCACTTCGTTGATTTCTGCTTTCAGCTTTGTTATTTCCTTCTGTCTTCCTATTTTTGGGTCCTTTTGTTGAGTACTTTCTAGTTATATTAGCTGTGTCATTAAGCTACTCAGGTAAGCTCCTTCTTCCTTCCTGATGTGTGCTTGCAAAGCTATAAATTTTCCTCTCTGTACTTCTTTTGTTGTGTCCCATAAGTTCTGATAGTTTGTGTCTTTATTGTCATTTGTTTCCAGGAACCTTTTGATTTCCTCCTTGATTTCATCTCGGACCCACTGGTTATTGAGTATGAGGCTGTTTAACTTCCAGGTGTTAAAGTGTTTCTTCTGAGTCCCTTTGGAATTCACAAATAATTTGAGAGCCTTGTGGTCAGCGAAGGTAGTCTGCAAAATTTCTATCCTCTTGATATTATGGAAGTATGTTTTATGTGCCAGCATGTAGTCTATCCTGGAGAATGTCCCATGTACATTGGAGAAGAATGTGTATCCAGGTTTCTGGGGATGGAGTGTCCTATATATATCCACTAGGCCTCTTTCTTCCATTTCTCTCCTCAGGTCTAGTATATTCTTGTTGGGTTTCAGTCTGGTTGACCTATCCAGTGTTGACAAAGCAGTGTTGAGGTCCCCCACAATTATTGTGTTGTTATTGATATTGTTTTTCAGATTTGTCAACAGCTGTTTTAAATATTTTGCTGGCCCCTCATTTGGTGCATATATGTTTAGGAAAGTTATTTTTTCCTGCTCTACATACCCCTTGATTAATATAAAATGTCCATCTTTGTCCCTTACAACCTTCCTGAGTATAAAGTTTGCATTATCTGATATTAGTATGGCCACTCCAGCTTTTTTATGGGTGTTGTTTGCTTGGATAATTTTTCTCCAGCCTTTTATTTTGAGTCTATGTTTGTTCTGACTATTCAGGTGCGTTTCTTGTAGGCAGCAGAAGGTTGGATTAAGTTTTTTGATCCATTTAGCCACTCTGTGTCTCTTAACTGGTGCATTTAGTCCATTGACGTTGAGAGAAAGAATTGTCCTGGGATTTAACGCCATCTTTATTTCGAAATTTGGTGTGTCTTTTGGGTAGTCTTGTCCTAGATTAGGTCTTTCAGTTTTTCTCTTAAGACTGGTTTTGTGTCTGTGAAGTTTCTGAGCTGTTTTTTGTCTGTGAAACCATGTATTCTTCCGTCAAACCGGAAAATGAGTTTTGCTGGGTATAGTATTCTGGGTGAAGCATTCATTTAATTCAGTCTTGTCACAATATCCCACCACTGCTTTCTGGCATTGAGTGTTTCTGGTGACAGGTCTGCTGTAAATCTCAGGGAAGCTTGCTTGAACGTGATTTCCCCTTTTGATCTTGCTGTTTTCAGAATTCTGTCTCTATCTGTGGTATTTGTCATTGTGACTAGGATGTGTCTTGGGGTGGTTTTTCTGGGGTCTCTTTTGGTTGGTACTCTTCGGGCATGCAGGATTTGATCACATATATTCTTTAGCTCTGGAAGTTTCTCTTTAATGATGTTCTTGACCGTTGATTCTTCCTGGAAATTTTCTTCCTGGGTCTCTGGGACTCCAATGATTCTTAAGTTGTTTCTGTTGATCTTATCATAGGCTTCTATTTTCATCTGTTCCCATTCTTTGACTAATTTTTCCATTGTCTGCTCATTTGCTTTAAGTTTTTTGTCCAATCTCTCCAGCTGTATGGAATTGTTATGTATCTCATCTTCCACAGCACCAAGTCTATTCTCAGCTTCTGATAACCTGTCCCAGAGCTTATCCATTTTGTCATTCACTTTGTTTACTAACTTTTTCAGTCCTGTTAGTTGACATGTTATTTCAGTTTGGAGTTTTGTGATTTCTGTCTTCATATTTTCTTGGTTCTTATTAGTGTTCTGTTCAACTCGATCCATGGTTTCTTGGAGTTCTTTTAACATCTTCCATATTGCTAGTCTAAAGTCCTTATCTGAGAGGTTGATTAGTTGGTTGGTCATTATCTGGTCCTCAGAATTGTCATCTTCATTCTCTATGTCTGATGCTGGTCTGCATTGTTTCCCCATTGTCACACTTGTATTGTGGGTTTTTCTACGTGTTGTGGTGGTATTCATTGTCTATATGATGCAGGCAGCACACTCCTCTGGCTCCTCCCTTTCTGGATAGCCTGACTTGCCTCCAAGGGAGGGGAATCCTCCGTGGATGAAGCCTCACACTGGGTCAAATCTTAGGCCCGAGCATGCAACAGAGAAGACAGTCTGGAGAAAAATGTTCTCTTCTGTGATATAGCGCCGTTCTTAGTGTGATTTTTCCTTCTTGTTGCAATGGTGTTCTTTACTTAGAAAGAGTGCACGGCCGCGTAGCTAAGCGGAGTGGCCGTGCTCCACTGGAGCCTCTTTTTGCCCCACTCGCAAGAGTTTCACGCAAGAGGACAGTAGACAGACATATACAGGTCACACTCACAGTTTTTCAGTTGGGCCCCACTGGGCCGGTGTACTTTCGTGGATTTTCCCCGCCTGGTGTCACACACAGGGAGCCGGCTTTTGCAAAGCCTTGTTGGTTTTCATGCTCTGTAGTCCCTCCCTGAAAATGGCCTCTGGGCGAGCGAGTTTTCTGGAGCCTCTTTTTGCCCCACTCGCAAGAGTTTCACGCAAGAGGACAGTAGACAGACATATACAGGTCACACTCACAGTTTTTCACAGTTGGGCCCCACTGGGCCGGTATACTTTCATGGATTTTCCCCGCCTGGTGTCACACACAGGGAGCCAGCTTTTACAAAGGCTTGCCAGTTTTCATCACATAATAATTCTTATCTTTGATCCATTTTTAACTCATTGTGTATATAATGTTAGATAATTAACTTTTTCTTTTTTTTTTTTTTTTTGGTTTTTGGGCCACACCCATTTGACGCTCAGGGGTTTCTCCTGGCTATGTGCTCAGAAATCGCTCCTGGCTTGGGGGGACCATATGGGACACCGGGGGATCGAACCGTGGTCCGTTCCTTGGCTAGCGCTTGTAAGGCAGACACCTTACCTCTAGCGCCACCTTCCCGGCCCAACTTTTTCTTTTATATATGAATATTTAGTTGTTGCAACTCCACATATGGAAAAGACTCAATTTTGTCTATGGAATTTTTTTTGCCAACCTTGTTAAATGTTTGTTGATTATATAAGGGTTAAGTTCTGGAGTCTCACTCACACAACTCCACTGATTTGTCTGTCCATCCTATTCCAGTGTCACCCATTATTAACCACTCTAGGTATGTAACATTGAGAAGAACAAGCCCCACACTATTGAGATTTACAGGATTCTTGTGCTTTTGAGGTCCTTGGGACCTGAATTTGTTTCCATATGAATATTAGAAGCAGCTTCATAGTTTCTGCACACACATAAAAAGTCAGGTGGAATTTTTGGGGCTTGAAGTGAGGAATATTGGTAACTTATCAACACTAAAGATTCCAGTTCAGGGCTGTGGGTTTTTCTCGTTTTTTTAATTTGGGTCTCCTTTACTTATCTTTTTTTTTTTTTTTTTTTTTTTTTGGTTTTTGGGCCACACCCTGTGATGCTCAGGGGTTACTCCTGGCTATGCGCTCAGAAGTCGCTCCTGGCTTGGGGGACCATATGGGACGCCGGGGGATCGAACCGCGGTCCGTCTCCTAGGCTAGCGCAGGTAAGGCAGGCACCTTACCTCGAGCGCCACCGCCCGGCCCCTCCTTTACTTATCTTATTTTTGTCTTTATTTAAGCATCATGATTACATACATGATTGTAGTTGGGTTTCAGTCATAAAAAGAACACCCCCCTTCACCAGTGCCACCAATGCCCCCATCACCATCCTCCCCACCCCCTGCTTGTATTAGAGACAGGCATTCTACTTATCTCACACATTAACATTGTCATGATATTGTAGTCATCTCTCTAACTATGCTCACCACTTTTTGTGGTGAGCTTCAGATTAAGAACTGGTCCTTCCAGCCCTCATCTCTGTTGTCTCTGGGCATTATTACAATAATGTCTTTTGTTTTTCTTCAAATATTTGGGTCTCATAATTTTCTTCAGTGTGATTGTATAGTTGCTACTGTTGAGGACTTATATTTGTTAGTTAAATATGTTTTGTGATAATATTGCAGATGGTATTTTTTATGTTTTATTTTTTCATTTGCTCATTGTTGGGGTTCATAAATTCTTGCAGAATTTTTTTTGTAAATATGGAACACTTCACAAATTTGCATGTCATCCTTGTGCAGAGGCCATGCTATTCTTCTCTGTATCATTCCAATTTTAGTATATATGCTGCCAAAGCGAGCACCGTCTTGCAGAATTTCTAAACTAATTTTTAGCTTTAGTGTTTTATGTGTGTACATGTGTGTTATTTGTGACTTTTTCTTTTGTTTATTTTGGGAGACAAATGGGCCATAACAAGCTGCTCTCAGGGATCACTCATTAATCTTTGCTCAGGTATCATTCCTTCATTCCTAGTAGGGTTCTAGGATCCTCTGGGGTTACCAGGGATTAAACCCAAGTCAGATGCATGCAAGGAAAGCACCATACTTACTGTACTTTTGCCCCAATCCCTGTTCAAGGCTTTTTTAAAACATAGAATCATGTCATTCACTAATTGAGGGGGTTTTATTTCTTCCTTTCCAACTGGGATGCCCTATATGCTCTTTGCTTTCCTAATTGCCTCATCTAGAATTTTAGTCAATGTGGGTAGAAGTGGTAAGAGCAGATCATCCCATCTTTCCCCTGATTTTAGCAGAAGAAAGCATACAATCTTTCACCAAATAAATATGTTTTTTCCTTGAAAGCCTTACCTTTGTTATGTGTATGAATGTTCTTTTGCTCCATTTGACATGTACAAGAGTCATGTAAATGGAGTGTTGGCACCAATTGGAGCTGGTTGTGGATGAAAATGCAGTGGCTGTGTGAAGGACGAGTCCAGGGCTTGGCCCAGTACCCCAGTACCACTAACATACATGCACAGGAAATAATGCCATAAACCTTGTCTGGGTGTTCACCCAAAGCCAGTAAAAGTATTTCTCCCCTACCTTGGAATCCACAAGTTTCTCAATTTACTATTTATTTTGGTGGTGGTGGGGGTGGCTCACACTCAGTAATGCTTAGTAACTACTCCCAGCTTTTGGGTGGTTTCTTTTGCTAATGCGTAGGGAACCGTATGTATGTTGGGGATTGAATCTGGGCATCTATGCAGCAAAGCCTGTGCTCTATCTTTAGCCCCTTGAGCTATCTCTCAGGCCTGAACTTTTTGTTTGTTTTGGGCCACACCCAGTGGCACTCAGGAGTTACTCCTGGCTCTGCTCTCAGAAGTCACTTCTAGCAGTTTTGAATGACCATATGGAATGCCAGGGATTGAATCCAGGTCAAGGCAAATACATTTCCTGTGCTGTGCTATAGCTCCAGCCCCATGGCCTCCACAATTTTAATGGCTATCTTACAGTGAACTGGAGTAGTTCAAAAATAATGACTCCACATACTGTTTTCCTGTTTTTAAAGTTGTCATTTAAAACATCTTTTGGAAGATGATTTGTCTTTTAAAAGTGCCAATACTCACCTTTGCAGAATGCAGCAAACCTCCAGCAAACAAACCACAATCTCCAACCCACAAAGCATTTATTAATAGTGGAAAAAGTTAAAGGTATTGTTTCATGCAAATTCCAAAGAACCTGCACTAAAAATTCAGTACAGTAAAACAGTGCTTAGAAATGAATCAGAGGGGCCTGGGAGGTGGCGCTAGAGGGAAGGACCGTGGTTCGATCCCTCGGTGTCCCATATGGTTCCCCCAAGCCAGGGGCAATTTCTGAGCGCTTAGCCAGGAGTAACCCCTGAGCATCAAACAAGTGTGGCCTGAAAAACCAAAAAAAAAAAAAAAAGAAAGAAATGAATCAGAATTTTCCATTTATCTTAAAGGGCATATTTTTCTCTAAATCATGGCATGACATAAGCTGGGATGTTCTAGTGGAGAGATTTCTGTGTTTATTTTCTTTATCTGACTTTCTGCTTTACTATAAAATTGTCATTTTTTTTGTCCAAGAAAGCAATTACCCATCTAATTATTGGGCATTTTCCCCTGGATAAAAAAAAAAAGGATCGAGCCCAGCTGTCACTCAATTCAAGAAACTTGTTACCATGAAAAAATTACACACAGACTTGGATCTACGTATTTCTTCTTGGTGGCATGTTGTGGCCATACCTCACAGTGATCAGGATTTACTCCTGATTCTGTGCTCAGGTTTCACACTTGGCTTTGCTTGAAAGATCGTATGTGGTGCCAGGGATTGAGCTCGGTTGGTTGGCTGCATGCATTGCAAGCTCCTAACCATCTGTACTAACCTACCGGCTCCCTTATACCCTGTTATTAAATTTTGGGCTGCACCTGGTGGTTGTCGTGGCTTACTCTGGGTTTTCTGTTTAGGGGATCAATCCTAAGTGGTGCTTGGGGGCATATTTGGTGCTAGTGATTGAACCAGGGATGTCCATGTGCAAGGCAAGTGCCTTAACACTGGTACTGTCTCTACAGCTCCTTTTTAAACCAAATTTTTTACCAAGCTATTATGATTTACTTGAATATTTTAGACTTACAACAGTTTTGCACTGCACCCCACCACAATGCCATTATCCCTTCACTATGTTCCCCAAGTCCCTTTTCATCCCTCTCACCCAGGGCGACAACCTCAGTTCTGTTAAGTCTCCACATTTCTTTATTTTTTGTTTATTTTGGGGGGGACACTCAGCAGTGTTCTGTCTCTACATTCAGGAATCATTCCTGGTTGTGCTTGGGGGATCATATGGGATGGTAGAAGAAACCTTGCACCTATGTCAGTTGCATACCAGAAAAACACCCTACTCTCTGTACCATCACTCTGGCCACAAATGTCCACTTGTGAAGATCCACTTTTATTGAGAATTCCCCACTTATAATTGTTCCCAAATGTGAATTTTTCAACCTCTCAGAGGCCATTTTTAATTTTGAGTCCTCTAGGGCCAAATTGAAAAAAATTAAATTATCTAGTGAGTAATTTTACAAATAAATGAAAATCATTATCTACTCATGCATTTGCAGTTTTGGGAATCCTTCTTGCTATGTGTCTGAGCTTCCATCTTATTTCTGCCTAAAAGGGTTCCTTTCCCATTTCCTGTACTATAGCTCTACTGGTGAATTCCTCCAGCTTTTGTACGCGTGAAAAGGCTGTATTGTAAAATATTTTATTTTGGAAGATTTCTAACTTCTAGAAAAATAGAATAATGAATATGCATCTACTACCTTCTAGATTTAACATTCTAATGTGTGCTGTATTTGCATGCTCTATTAAGAGATTAAAAGTAAACTAGACATCAAGATACATCAGTAACAACAAAGACATTCTTTTCTAAATAACCACAGTTCATTATCACAGAGAACAAAAGTAATCATTTCCTATTAGCTTTGCCTTTTCTTCTATAAGGGGTTTGGAGCCACACCCAGCAGTGTCAGGGCTAAGGGGACCATATATAGTACCAGAGATTAAATCAAGTTTGACTATATGCAAGGCAGGAGCTTTAGCAACTGAAGTATCTCAGTCGTCCCTAATACATTTTAACATCTAATCTGTTTTAAAATTGCCCATATTATGTTCAAAATGTCTTTTTTCAAGTTAGATTTAATTCAAGTGTCATTTGGTGGTTCTAGCTTTTTTCTTTGAGCCGAACAACATGTATTGTTACTTGTTTAAAAAAGTCTGTAAATGATTTAATAATAATCACATACAATCCACAAATATAAAAGTGTTGGTTTATTGTAGTTTACATACATAAACTGAACATTCAAACATTTTAAAATTAAACTTTAGAAACAAAAGTTTAACATTCAAACAGGAGTATAGTTTACAGAGAATACCCAGCAAGGTTATTTGTTGTCTAACCCAGAATATTGTCAAGATTACTTTATAGTAAATAAAATGTATTTAACCCGCAGTCAGTCCTATTTGGTCCAACTTAATAGTTATGACCATGGTTCCATACCTGAGAAGAAATTACTAAATAAATCTTTTCTTGGCAAAATTAGTCTTGGTCTGTAATTCTGGGTGTGGGGGGTAATCAAAGCACATATGTGAACAAATAAAACTACACTGTTCTTTAGAGGCAAAAGTATGTCCATTATAATAATCTTAGCCTCTGGAAGATAAGGATTCAATTTTCAGTGTTTTTTCTTTTACCCACTTTAAAAAACAAAATCAAAACAAATCCAAATTTAGGTTTTCTTAGTATCTGTATCTTGGAAGTTTAAACACAACTGCTCTTATGCCTTGCATGTGTAACACTGCTGGAAAGAAAGTCACCAAAGTCACTGACTTCCACACCTTGTAAAGGATAATTTTAGTGTCAATATTTTAGATTTACTAAAGACAGCCTATATATGAGTATTATGTCAGCCATGCCACACAAAGAAAAGTATAACTATAACTGTTTTAAGTCTCTTTGAATCTAGAGAAATCTTGGTGCCTTTTGACGAGGGACAGTTGGATCACATCCAATGCTCATGGCTGATCTTTGCTCAAGAATGATTATTGATATTATTCTGGGGATCATATAAGGTTCTGGGATCCTGAGCATGGTCAGTGGGTTGCAAAGTCAAGTGCCTTCACCCCTATACCATCCGTCCGGTTCCCATTCTTGCCATCTTTAGTCCCCAAATACTGACTTTTAATTTTTAATTAATTAAGTAATTAAATTGTATTGAAATCATTGTGATTTACAAAGTCCTTCATAGTTGGATTAATTTTTAAATTATTTTTTAAAATTTTGGGCCATACACCAAGCAGTGTTCAGAGCTTCCTCCTGGCTCTGTACTCAGGAATCACTCTGGGAAGTGCTTGAAGGACCATATGAGGAGCTAGGCATTGAATCTGGGTCAGCCACATGCAAGACTAATGTCCTCCCCATTTTACTATCTCTGCAGCCCCTATATTGACTTAGTTTAGACAGCATGTCAGTCTTTCTATAGATTTCTGCAATTAAAAAATAATTAAAAATTAAACACAAATTTTAATATTTAAAATATTTTAAATCGAAAGCATTTAAACTTAATATTTAAATTTAAAATATTAAAAATTTAAAAATATGTAAAAATATGTAAAATTTCCACATAGCTACCTGGATCACTTGTTTTCATATACTTAAATGTGCAAAATCTCATAGAAAATAACACCCTAACGTGTTCCTTGAGTGCCCTGCTGAGTGCATTGCACTGGGCAAGGCAGCAGAGATGTGGCCAAGAGCAAGGCATGCAGAAAGATGATGTTTGCGTGATACATTTCACTTCTTCACAGCCCTGCCTGTGCTATTTCTGTACTTAAGAAAAATGGAAGTTCAGGGTAGAAATGTTCAATTAACTGTTAAACACCTTCGTCAATTAAGAGATCATTTCCAAATCTGATGGATGACTTCAAAATATCCAATTCATTCTAATCATCAGGCGGAAGAACAGTCCTACTGTCAAGGAGAAAAGAGTAGATAAACATGTAAATGAACTTGCAAATCTTCTAGAAGTACTTGCACTGCCTGGAATGACTGAATATTAATGCAGAAAGTTTTCATGTATTAAATGACGAGTTGAATTACTGTGAGCAATGCTATGTTCAGTGATAATCTAATTATATTTTATTTTTGTTACATACTTAATAACTGCTAGATAATATGCATAAGACATTGCGGACATGGCTAGGACAAGAAAAACGGTTGAAATATCTGAATACTAAGTCCCATAGTAAATGTATGACTTTGTGAGTATGATAGTTACTTATCTGCTCTTTTTGTGTATTATTATTATTAATTATTTTGTTTTTGGGCCGCATCTGGAATTGCTCTGGGGTTACTTTCTCCTGGCTCTATGCTCAGAAAGTTTGCCTGGCAGGTTTAGAGGACGATATGGAAAACCAGGGATCGAACCTGGGTTGGCTGCATCGCTACCTGCTGTGCTATTGCTCTGGTCCATTGGGTTTGTTGTTGTTGTTGTTTGGATGTTGTTTTTGGGCCACACCCTGTGATGTTCAAGGCTTACTCTTTGCTCTGCACTCACAAATCGCTCCTGGCTTGGGGGACCATATGAGACGCCAAGGGATTGAACCGTGGTCCATCCTAGGCTAGCGCATGCAAGGCATGCAGCTTACAAGCTTACAGCTTGTGCCACCGCTCCGTGTCCGAGGCCCATTGATTTTTAATTGTTTTGAGCTATTCCCAGATGTTTTTAAGTGTGTGTCTCTGGGTATCTAGATTCTGGCTTGGCCACATTCAAGGCAATGACTTAACCTTGTTATATCTCTTCAGTTCCTCTCCACTCCTCCCCTTTATACACCAGGCCTGTTTTTTACTGCTCCCTTTAACTGCCAGCACGCTTTAATCCTAGGATGCAAATTAAAACTCATCCAGGCAAGCAACATGTATGAAACTGGAGGCTTACATGCTGAGTGAGGTCAGTTATCGGAAAGGATAGGTACACAATGATCTCTCTCATATGTGGGACTTGATACACAGCAAGGGAATAAAAGCAGGCCAAAGGCTACACAATGGGAGAATCGAAGCACACAACTCGGTTTGGGAGGGTAGGATTGAAAGAAAATGCATTGAAGTCTTTAGGGAAAGAAAGTGGGTGCACAGGTGAGGGGTGTGGTATTAAAATCATGTGGGTCGGAAATCAGCATTAGCAAGTTAACAGTACTGTAAGTCACAGAACCTCAAACATTATAAAAAATTATTTACAAAAATTCTCAAGGTTATACCCCCACTTTCCTTCCCATGCCTCTGTACTTCCTGAAGTCCTGGCAGCCACTATCTACTGCTAGTGCCACATGAGGTCATCATCCCAACTCCACTGATTCTTGAAGTTCCGGACTACCTGTTGCCATGCAACACCTCCATAATTTGATACTGCCAACCCAGTAGAAGAGGCCAAATTAGATGTGAAGTTATAGAAAACAAGCTCAACAAATAAAACCAACAACAGAATGCGCAACTAATGATAAATAGCTTAGCAAATCTTCAAACAATGTCATATTGACCCTATTGTGAGATATGACAATTTTCACAAATTTTCTCTTAATAAGTTTTTTCCAGTAGTTACATTAACTACTTAGTTGTGGTGAACAATATTAAGTAAAATATTAATACCTATGAATGGGCAGGCTTGGAGAAAGTTAGGAAACTGGGGACAATGGTGGAAGGAATGTCACACTGATTGAGGGATTGGTGTTGGAACTTTGAGTACCAGAAATAACTGTATTATAGACAACTCTGTAATTTCTGAAAATAAGAAAACTTATTAACAAAATCTCTAGAATCCACCTCCATATTTGTGTCAGAACTGGATGATTGCTAATGCTGATTCATTTCTTGGAGAATAGGATCTTCTATGGTTGTGACTTTGTCTTGAGGAGCTCTTAACAAGAGCTTTGTTAAACTTGCTCTAGGCTGCTTGCCAGTGTAGGGCGCTGCCACTCAACCATTTTGTGCTCTCTCCATTTCCTTGGAAGTCCCACCTTTTCCCAATAGCTCTCTGGCTCCCCTCCTTATTCTCACCCCTGGACTCATTTCCTCCAATCAAACCACGCTCCTTTGATTCTTGATTTTCCAGAAGACCTGACCTCTGTTCATCAGCCTCCTCTCCGTAACAAT
Organism: Suncus etruscus; assembly: GCF_024139225.1. Lineage (NCBI taxonomy): Eukaryota > Metazoa > Chordata > Mammalia > Eulipotyphla > Soricidae > Suncus > Suncus etruscus. Next base: position 79,009,243 of record NC_064868.1, read on the forward strand.
CTCTACAGTTGCCCTTATTTTGGTTTTGAATAGCCAATATTTATTTGTTTTTACTTCTGTTTTCCATACTCACTCACCTATGAGCTTCTGAAAGGGATTGTTGTGTCTTATGATTTTTTACTTTTGTGGAAGATGTGGTTTGGAACACAGTAGCAGTGCTATTCCCAGCTCTGTGCTCATGGGTAGTGCTTGGAGAATCATATGTGTGGTGTTTGGCATCTAACTTGGCCAGCTCCAACCAAGGTAAGCTCCTTAACCTCTGTACTATCTTTCAAGCTTATATTTATTATTTTGTCATTTTTAGTTTTACAGCCACACCCGGTGACGCTCAGGGATTACTCCTCGCTATGAGCTCAGAAATCACTCCTGGCTTGGGGGACCATATGGGACGCTGGGGGATCGAACCGCTGTCCGTCCTAGGCTAGCCCTCTCAAGGCAGTCGCCTTACAGCTTGCACCACCGCTCCAGTCCCTATTTTTCATTTTTACTTAGATGAACTAGAAGCTTAATTAATATTTATTGAATAGGTGATTAATATATGAAAATAAAAGGGTTGTCAGGAGAATGACACAGAATCAGAAAGATGTGATTTCTGAAAAAGTTTCACTGGGACCTTGAGAATGACTGGAGTTGGATAGACTGGTATGCCTGGAACCCAGAGTCTGTCTTATGCCAATAAACTTCTGGGGTGAGGCCTTTTTGTAATCAGGTCAAGGATTTTTTTTCCATTTTCTCCATTTTTCTGGACCTATGCAAACATTGGCGATTGCCACTATCACACCTTTACTATATTTTTTACTCTTATCCTTTAAGGAAAAAAATACAACTTACTGAACTTAAAAACAAATTACTGTAGTAGAATGCCTGTCTCGAATACAGGCAGGGGATGGGAAGGGGAAGGGGTAATGTTGCACTGGTGAAGGGGGGTGTTCTGGTTATGACTGTAATCCAAATATGATCATGTTACTTAAATAAAAAATATATTTAATAAAAAATTTAAAAAAGGATTGAAATAAAAATATAAACAAAAAAAAGAAAGATGTGATTTCTTTTTTTTTCTTATTTTTAGCCACACCTGGCTGTGCTCAGGACTTACTCCTGCCTCTGATATCAGGGATCACTCCTGGTAGGGATTGGGGAACCATATGGGATGTTAGGAATTGAACTTGGGTCAGCTGTATGCAAGACAAGCCAAGCGCCTTCCCCATTGTACTCTCTTGGGCCCAGACTTTAGGTGTTCCTTTAGGTGTCCTGGGACTTTGTGTTATTTTAGTTTATTCTTCTTTTCCTAGTCTGTGAGATAGATGATGATGGAATAATATCAGGTTCAACAACATGAAAAGGGGAAAAAACAAATAATGTTGTCTTGTCCCTGATCTTACCCTCATGTGTGCTATGAGTCATGGGTTTTTCAGAGATTCCCTTTATCATATTTAGGAAGTTCTTTTCCTAATTTATACACAATTTAATGATGAAAGGTTTTCAAATTTATCAAATTTTGTATGTATTTACTGAGTTATTATGTTTTTTTTCTTCATGAATATGATGTACCATGCTGATTGATTTTCATAGGTTGACCTTACTTTGCATTCCTGGAACAAATCCTACTTGGCCATGGTGTATAATCCTCTTTATAGGCAGCTGGATTTGCCTTTCCAGTATTTCAGTCAGTACTTTGCATCTAATTATAAGAGATCTTGGTCTGTAATTCCCTATTCTTGTGATCTCTTTGGTACTAAAATTAGGGTAATATTGGTCTCAGATTAGTAAGTGTTCCTCTTTTATAATTTGGAAGAGTTTAAGAAGGATTGGGGTTAATTATTTTTAAAGTATTTTATATAATCCACCAGTAAATCTAGTTGGTATAAGCTTTTCTCTATGGGAAGTTTTTGATTGAATCTCTTTGCTTGTTTTGGAATATTTTTATTTCAATGTTTTTGGGCCACACCTGGTGACGCTCAGGGATTACTCTTGGCTATGTGCTCAGAAATTACTCTTGGCTTGGGGACCATATGGGACACTGGAGGATCGAACTGCAGTCCGTCCTAGGTTAGCGCATGCATAGCAAACACCTTACCACTTGCGCTCCAGCCTCTTGTTTTGGAATATATTGAGACTTTTTTACTTAGTAAATTTTGATAGTTTCTATGTTTCCAAGAATTTGCATTTCACATATGTAATTGGCATATAATTGTTCATAGTATTTTCTTTGTTATAGTATTTTCTTCTAATAAATTTTTCTTTGAAAGTTTCACATTTCCTTTTTTATAAAATCTTGATTAATTAGAGATTTGCCAATTTTGCTATCATTTTCAAAGAATCAACTTTTTCTTTTGTTTATATTTGTTTACTTATCTATTTTATATATTTTTATCATTACTCCTTTTTTAACTATACCCAGTAGTGCTCAAGAATTATTCCTAGGGGCTGGGAAGGTGGCGCTAGAGGTAAGGTGTCTGCATGGCAAGCCCTAGCATAGGATGGACCGCGGTTCGATCCCCCGGTGTCCCATATGGTCCCCCCAAGTCAGGGGTGATTTCTGAGCGCATAGCCAGAAGTAACCCCTGAACGTCAAACGGGTGTGGCCCCAAAACCAAAAAGAAAAAAAAAGAATTATTCCGAGCTCTGTGCCCAGGAATTCTATAAGACTTGGAGGACCATATATGGTGCCATGAATGGAACTAGGTCAACTACATGCAAGGCAAACACCTTCCCAGTTCTACTATTGCTCCAGCCCTCATTTTCATCATTCATATACCTATTATTTTCTTCTAATTTTGTTTTAGGCATAATATGGTACTTCTTTATCTAGTTTCTTAATGTAATAAGTTAGGTTATTGGTTTAAGGTTATACTTAAAAAATTACTGTAGGTGAAAATATAATCTCCCTGCTTTTCTTTGTGTCCCGTAAGTTTTAATATGAAGTGCTTCTATTTTCATTTGTTTTAATGTACTTCCTAGTTCCCATCAGTTTCTTTTTGAACTTTTGGTTATTTAAATTATTTTTTATTTTTTGGCCACAACCAGTGGTGCTTAGGGTTTACTCCTGGATCTGTACTAAGGAATCATTCCTGGCAGGCTTAGGGGACCATATAGGATGCCAGGGATTGAACCTGGGTAGGCTGTATATGAAGCAAATGTCCCCCCAGCTATGTTATTGCTCCAGTGCCCTAGAAATGTAATTTTTATCTTACACATTTTTGTACCACATTTGGTGGTGTTCAGGGGTCACTCATGGGAGTGCTTGTGGAGACGTTATATGGTACAGGGGATAGAATCAGGGTTGGCTGTATGCAAAGCAAATACCAGAATACCTCTGGTAGGGAGAAAGATAGACGCAGACTAGTCTCACTCATCTATGGGTTTTAAGAAAAATAAAAGACATTTTTGCAATAATTCTCAGAGACAAAAAAGGAGGGTTGGGAGGTCCAGCTCACAACATGAAGCTCACCACAGAGTGAAGAGTGCAGTTATAGAAATAATTACATTGAGAACTATCATAACAAAGTGAATGAATGAGGGAAGTAGAAAGCCTGTCTAGTGTACAGGTGGGGATGGGGTGGGAAGGAGGGAGATTTGGGAAATTAGTGATGGGAATGTTGCCCTGGTGAAGGAGGTGTTTTTTTTACATGACTGAAACCCAACTACAATTATATTTGTAATCAAGGTGTTTAAATAAAGATATTAATTAAAAAATCCCTCTTGTATCTCTCTGCCCTAGTTTATGCAAGTATTTGAATCAACAGATTTCCATCTTCTATTTATGTTTAGCTTCATTCCATTAAAGTTGGAAAACCCTTTTTGTTTGTTTTTGTGTCTCACCTCATGACACTGGAGGTTACTTCTGACTTCTGACTCTGTGCTTAGGGGTTGGACCTAGTTGTATTTGCAGACTTATGTGGTGCTGGGATTCAATCCTGCATGCATAGCCTGTGTTCAACTATTGAGCTATGTCTCCAGCCCAGAAAACTGACATTTGTATTTGGGGTGGGGGTGGGCCACACCCAGTGGCACTCAGAAGTTACTCCTGGCTCTGTGGTCAGAAATAGCCCCGGCAGGTTTTGGAGAACCTATGGGACTCCAGGAATTGAACCTGGATCTGTCCTTGGTCAGCCACATGCAAGGCAAACACCCTACCACTGTGCTATTGCTCTGGCCCCTGACATTTGTTTCTTGAAAAATTATTTTATTCAAACTCCATGGTCACAAAGTTGTTCATAATACAGTTGAGTTTTTTTCATAGTTACAAATTTGTTCCTGATTGTGTTTCAGTCATAAAGTGTTCAACAGCCTTCACCATTGCAGATTTTACACCATCAATATCCTCAGTTTCTCTCCTGTCTTTCCCCATGCCTGCCTCTGTGGCAGACATTTTTCTTCTCTCCTCCCTTTCTTTTCCTCTTAGAAACTGGTTTGCAATATTGTCACTGAAGGGGTATCATAAAAACCACTTTATCTCATTTCAACACTCAGTTCTTTTCCAGAGTGATCATTTGCAAATATCACTGTCATAGTAAAGACCAACATTCTTTAATGATTAATTTTAAAAACATTGAAGCTTGTTTGGTGGCCTAATACTTTCTGAAAAAATGTTACATGTACACTTTAGAAGACTGTATTTTCTTCTGTGGTAAGATTCTCTGTGGTCTGGTTGGTTTATAATATTCAACAAATATTTTTTTTCTTACCCATCCCCTTCCTAACATTGCTAGAGGTTTTTCCCTCTTTTAGTTCTGTCCATGTTTTTGCTTCAGGTATTTTAGTGTTTTTATTTAGTGCATGATTATAGCATCTTCTTGATGAACTGATTCTTTTATCATCATGACAAAGTCCCTCATAACTCTTTCTGATCTAAAGTCTGCTTTGTCCTTGATTTGTACCGTCAGCCATGGCTTTGATGTAAAGTACTTTTCATATCTTTTAGGTTTAAATTGTTTTCAGTATATTGTAGAATCAAACTAAGTATGTTCTTCTTCTAATTGGAAATTGTGCTGTAATAGTCAAAGGATGTTGTTTCATGCAAGATTTTCAATAGCAAAATCTGATCCGTACCACCGTTGTCACACCAGGCATGAAAATGGGCAGTTGTCCAAGATTGATATGAAAACCTCAGATGTAATGATAATTGTAATACACTAGAGTCTTGATTTCCCATTGGAAATTAAAGTACAAATATGAATGGTTGGTAATTACCACTGAAATGGAATATTTCCCCAGAATTTATATACCTTATTGTTTCAGATTTTTTCATTGTAATTAAAACACATAGAATCAAATTTACCACCTTAACCATTTTTAAATATACAGTTCAGTCATGTATGTGTATTACTCTGAGATGAATCTCTCAAACTTTCCTTATCTTTTTGTGCCTCACTCAGCTTTTTTTCAGTGATTAGTCCTGGTTCTGTGCTTAGGGATCACTCCTGACAGTGATAGAGGGATTATATGGGATGCCATATAGATTATAAATGAGTGGGCATTGTACAAGACAAGTGTTCCCTCCTCTGTGCTATCACTTTGGTTCCTTTTCCTATCGAAGTTTGCTGTTTCTGTCTTCCCTATTTCCTCCCATCCCTTGGATTGAACATTTTCCTTCCTGTGTCTGAGAAGAACTGTTTCAAATAACTCATCTGAGTAAAGTAATACATGATGTGTGTTCCTATGACTGGCTTAGTTTAATCAAGATTCATCAATGTTGTAGTATATAACATAATTTTCTTTTTTAAGGCTGAATAAGATCTCATTGCATGTATAGACCACATTTTTAATATTAATGTGTCAATGGACCTCTGGCTGACTTCTGCTTCTTAGCTATTGCGAATACTACTCTGGTCTGATTTAGGTACATGCTTCTTATTTGAGACCTGGCTTTTTAAAAGAAATTTTTTGGAGGGGCCTGGAGATAGCACAGTGCTTGCTGACCAAGTTCCATCCCTGGCATCACATATGGGACTCTTAGCACTGCCAGGAGCAAGTACTGCCTAATGTGACCCTAAAGTAACATAAACCTTTTATTTTCTGAGGGGAGCATCTCATAAGCAGTGCTTGGGATTTTGAGGGTCACAGCAAGCAAGGTTTGACCAACTGATCCAGACAGCAATATGTACTTCTTAGGCTCAGCTGTGCTCTAGGCCTCCAGGGCTGCTCTCAGCGATACTCCTTTGAGTTCCAACTCCTGTTTCTGTACAGGCAAGACTTGTGCTCCAGGATGTGGAGCTGTCTTCATGGCATCCTGAGTTTGAGGATAAATCCCAACATGGGATTACTGTAACATATAGTTGTTTTATTCCTAATATTTGAGACTATTATTTTGTCTCTATTTCATATGCTTTTGATTAAATGTGAAATAATTTTATGTTGGGGGGCCCACCTGCCAGCTCTCACAGACCTAGAACCTCTCCCAGCTATACTTAGGCCCATGAGGGTCACAAGTTGAGCCATAACCCTGACCCCTAATCCCCCATTTGCAAGTGGACAATTCAATAATTTTCAATTCTGTGACACCATTAGTACTTTCTTATTTCAGGAGGGTTTCATCATTCAGAGAAGAAAACTAATACAGGGACTGGAGTGATAGTCCACTTGCCTTACATGTGGTCCTTGCTTTGCATGTAGCTGGCTCAAGTTCGATCCCTGGCAACTCAGACTGAGCACGACCAGGCGTGATTCCTGTGTGTAGTGCCCGAAGTATGACCTGAGCATTACTGAGTGTGGCCCCCCCAAAACCAAACACACAAAAAGAAAATTAATACCAGTGACCAACTACCCCCATAGCTACAGAGCTATGTGGTTATGTATATATGATCTTTATCTATTGTCCTATTTTTGTTTATTTCATGGAAAGTAAATCTTGCAATGCATGACTTTCTCTTAGCAAGACCCTTCTGATGTTTATGCATGTTGCATGCACATATATTGACATATTATTCAGCTGTATGGACTAACTGCATGGTATGAAAATCTATTAGTTGATAGTTGAATTATTTCCAGTCTCTGTCCATTATAAATTAGGCTGCACTTAACATTTCAGTGCCACATTTTGCGTGAACACTTATTTTTCAACTTCTTGAAAA